>NW_022631043.1:8419347-8966978 GCF_010015895.1 Lontra canadensis
CGGATTGCATGGAGCACTGGGTGTGGTGCAAAAATAATGAATACTGTTATGCTGAAAAAATAAAAAATTAAAAAAATTAAAAAATAACAAAAATAAAATGTTTTTTATGAATGAAAAAAAAAATAAAATAAAATTATGTCTTAAAAAAACAAAACAAAACAAAAAAAACTTTGGGCTACTTTCCTGAAAATTTTCTGCTATTTTTGACTTCTTGCCCTAGCCCATGCTTATTGCCTTAAGAAAATTTAGGTTTGAAAATGAGTATTACTTTTTTTTTTATTGGCTTTAGCATATACCCCCTTGTTTTTTGTCTTTTTGAATGGGACCCACTCTGGCTACCCTGTCAATGCCTTGGCAACAATGCAGCTGGTTGCCACTTGGACTTGGCTCCAGTGGTGAGGAGCTAGGCATCAGCTGTCAGCCCTGTCTTCCCCAGCTTCTTCCAGCAAGAATCAATAATTCTTTCCTTCCACATGGTTGGTTCCAACTAAAGTTTAGCCAATTCTCTCATGTATGTATGGCAGTACATAATCAGCTTCAGCCCACCGAAGGGTGAAGACTGGAACCATTGTTGCTACTGAAAGCTTAGTATTTAATAAGCTCGAGATGAATTCAAGGGCATGTCAAATTACAGCTTCATACTTCTCTGTCCTTATGAACTAAAGTCTTACAAAAGAATATCTCATCAGTTTGTCAAAGTACCATTACACCCTATTACTAACATATACCAAATTCACTTATGTGTATTTCCTCTCAGGTCCCTAAGTGCATGTGAAGTTCCCACCAGGCCATTTTCATACCTCAGAGCAGTTGGATTCCACCCTACTCCTCATGGCTTCTTCTTAGCGGGGGACTTGCTCGTAACACATATTTGGACATCCTGACTTCACTGGGCATTTACATCACCTGTAGCAAACCTTAGTTTGCAAGATCTCTTTCAGCTTACAAGTGTCTTTACCTCTACTCTACATTTACCACCCTGTCCCCCTATTATTCTGTCCCTATCAAAGATCCCAAATGCCGACTGCATCCAATCCTACATCCAATCTTGTTCCCTTCTTTCCTAGTGCAATGTAGTTGATGATTCAGAATATTTCATATATGGACTCAAGTAAGTGGGGGTACTGATTATATTGTTACTATTGGTAACACAACTTTCTCTTAACTTTATTTTTCCCATCAGTGAAGTTAACATGTTTAAAGCAGGAACTCTCTCAGGACCCTGCTGGTCTCTGATTCCCGAGTTCCACCTGAGTCCTGCCCTTCAATTGCCTTAGTTTTGTCACCCATTTTCTACTTTCTCCAATAGACTGCTTTAGTTCTAAATGTACTTCTTTTCCAGTCTCACTTCATTTCTATACATGAAAGAAATGATTTTAGGCTTAAATGACTGAGTACTACTTCTGCCTCATCTCACAGTGTTCAAGGTATATGGCACTAATTGTCTCATCTTTATAACAGCCCAAGAAAATGTTTTAATTTCCTTGTTAATCAGTGCCTTATTTGGAAGAGTTTGTGTATGTAGGTGTGTTTTACTTCTTTAGGAAATTACTTTTAATGAAAACAATAAAGAAATCAAATAATAAATAAATAAATGAAACTGAAAGCTGGTTCTTTAAAAAGATCCATAAAAATGATGACCCTCTGGTAAGGTTAACCAAGAAAAAGGAGTGAAGGAAAAATTACTAATATCAGAAATGACAGAGAAGCTATTACTACTGATGTCATGGACAGTCAAAAGAATATAAACAAATATTATCAACAACTAATGCCCACAATTTAATAATGAAGATAACATAGATATATTCCTTGAAAGACACAACTACTAACACTGACACAATGGGAAACAGAAAATCTAAATAGGCCTATATTAATTAAAGAAATTAAATAAATAATTAATGACATTGGGGAAAAAACTCACAAAGTGTTAATGGTCTGAATGTTTATGTCCCCCTCAAATTCACATGTTGAAGTCCTAACCTCCCGGTCATAGTATTAGGAGGTGAGGCCTATGGGAGGTGATTAGGTCACAAGTGCAGATCCCTCATGAATGAGATTACTGTCCTTATGAAGAAACCCCAGAAAGCTCCTTCACCTTTCCCACCACATGAAGAACAGTAGAAAGACACTGTCTGTGAGACAGGAATTGGACCGTCACCAGACACCAGACCTGCTGGCACCTTGATTTTGGACTCCCCGCTTTTAGAACTGTAATACATTTTCTGTTGTCTATAAGATACCCAGTCTTGGACTAAAACAAGATGTCACAGGGATTCACTGATGAATTCTACCAAACACTTAAGGAATAAGTTCTTTATTAAGCTTGTCTATAATCTCTTTCAGAAAATAGGAGAGGGAACATTTTTCTTATTAAGATTTTACTTATTTATTTGACAGACAGAGATCACAAGTAGGCAGAGAGGCAGGCAGAGAGAGAGGAAAGGAAGCAGGCTCCCTGCTGAGCAGAGAGCCTGATGCGGGGCTCAATCCCAGGACCCTGGGATCATGACCTGAGCTGATGGCAGAGGCTTTAACCCACTGAGCCACACTGGTGCCTCATGAGAGGGAACAATTCTTAAATTGTTCTATGAGGTCAGTGTTACAATAATACCCAGATCAGGTAAAGGTAGTGCAAGAAATGAAGACTAAAGAAAAATGTCTCTCATAACATAGATGCAAATATCTTCAACAAAGTGTAGCAAATAAAATTCAACATTATAAAAAAAAAGAATTATACACCACAACTAAGTGGGAATTACTCTAGGTATGTAAGGCTTGATGAACATTCAAAAGTCAATTAATGTAATCACCACACCAACGGGATTAAAAAAAAAAAAACATATAAATGTGAGACCTGAAACCATAAAAATCCTAGAAGAGAGCACAGGCAGTAATTTCTCTGACATTAGCTGTCACAACATTTTTCTAGATATGTCTTCAGAGTCAAGGGAAACAAAATAAAAAAATAGACTATTGGGACTACAACAAAATAAAAAGCTTCTGCACAGAAAAGGAAACAATCAACAAAACTTAAAGACCACCTACGGAATGAGATAAGATATTTTCAAATGACCTATCTGATAAAGGGTTAGTATCTGAAATATATAAAGAACGTATAAATTCAACACCAAAAAAAATCCCAAATAATCCAATTTAAAAAAATCCAATTAAAACACCAAAAAATTTTAATCCAATTAAAAAACTTCTTCGGGTAGAAGACACGAACAGACATTTCTCCAAATCAGACATCTAGATGGTCAACAGACAAAAGAAAAGATGTTCAACATCATTAATCATCACGTAAATGCAAATCAAAACTGCAATGAGATATCACTTCACATGTGTCAGAAGGTCTAAAATAAAAACCACAAGAAGCAAGTATTGGTGAGAATATGGAGAAAAATGGAACCCTTATTCCATTTTCATTCCATGGGAATGAAAACTGGTGCAGCCACTGTGGAAAACAATATAGAGGTTTCTCCAAAAATTAAAAATAGAATTACCACATGATCTACTTATTCCATTACTGGTATTTACTCAAAGAATATGAAAACACTAATTCAAAAAGATATATGCACCCCTATGTTTATTGCAATATTATTTACAGTAACCAAATTATGGAAGCAATTGAAGTATTCATCAATAGATAAATGGATAAAAAAGAGTGGTATTACCCATACACATGACAGAATATTATTCAGCCATCAAAATGAATGAAATTTCACCATTTGCAACACAGGGGTGGATCTAGAGGGTATAATGCTAAGTTAAATAAGTCAAAGAATGATAAGTACCATATGATTTCACTCATATGTAGATAGAATTAAAGAAACCAAACAAGTCAACAACAACAAAAAAGAGATAATTAAAAAAAAAGAAAAAACCAGACTCTTAACTCTGGAGAGCAAACTGTTGGTTAGGAGAGGGTATATAGGTGGGAGGTGGGGGGAACAGGTGATGGGGTTTAAGAGTACACTTGTGATGAGTGCTGAGTGATGTACAGAATTTCAGAATCTCTAGATTGTTCACCTGAAGTTAATATAATTCTGTATGCTAAGTATACTGGAATTAGAATAATAATAATAGTAATAAAAGAAATAACATGATTTATCAGTTGGTGCAGAACAAGCATTTAACAAAATCTAACTCTCTTCATGAAAAAACACTCAGAAAACTAGGAATAGATGAACTTCCTCAACTTAATTAAGAACAGCTACGTAAACCTACAGCCAACATAACACAAAATGGTGAGAAACTGGATGTTTCTCCCTCAGACTGGTGATAAAGTAGCATGTCCTCTTTCACTATTATTCAATATTTTACTAGAAGTCCTGCTAGTGTCACAAAAAAATGAAAAAAATGTATACAGACATACAGATTGGGAAGGAAGCAATAAAACTGTTTTTATTTGCAAAAGACATGATTGTCTATGTAGAAAATTCTAAAAAATCATGAGAAAACTCTTGGAACTAATAAGAAATTATAGCATCATAACAGGATACAATGTTAGTACACAAAAACCAATTGCTTTCCTATATATCAGAAATGAATAGTTGGAATTTGAAATTGGAAAAGATACCATTTACAATAGCATCAAGAAATGAACAACTTAGTTATAATCTAACCAAATATGCACAGGATTTAAATATGAAAACCTATAAAAATCTGATGAAAGAACTCAAAGAAAGACCAAGTACATGGAGAAATATTCCGTGCTCCTGCATTTTTAAGGCTCAATATCATTAAGATGTTAGTTCTTTTCAAGTGATCAAGAGTTTCAAAGCAATCTCAGCCAGGATCCTAGAAATCTATATTTCAGAAAATGGAAACAGATTCAAAGGTTTAAATGGAAGGCCAAAATACCTAGAATAACCAAGGCAGTACTAAAGGATGGGAATAAAGTTGGAGGACTCATATTACTAAATAAACTTCATGGCTTACTATAAAGTGACACTAATCAATTGAGCATGTATTGGTGAAAGAATAAGCACAGAGATCCATGGGACAGAACAGAGAGCTCACAAACACAATCAACTGATCTTTGACAAAGGAGAAAAGGCAAGCTTTGGGAAAAGCCTTATCCTCCACTGTATTTTGCTGGAGATTTGACCCTTTCCTTGAACAGCCCATATTACTAAGAATAACATCAAGACCTAAGAATGGATCCAGCAGAAAGGAATTGTTATTATTATTTGAGAGAGAGAGAGAGAGAAAGTGAGAGAGAGTGCGAGCACGTGAGCAGGAGGGGCAGAGGCAGTAGGAGAGAGAATCTCAAGAAGACTCCACGTTGAGCACAGAGCCTCATGCAGGGCTTGATCTCACGACCTGAGCTGAAACCAAGGGTCATTGATGCTTAACAACTGAGCCACCCAGGCACCCCAGGAATACTTTTGTTACTGAAATATTTGGCATCCCACTGCTAACAACATTCAAACAGTTCTTGTGTCCACCTGTCACTGTGTCTTGGTATCTTGTCTGGCACTAGCATAGACAGGGACTATGGCTAATCATAGTGCACACACATTCCTGAAGCTTTCCCATGATTGTCCATCTTAGGGCCAGAAATTGAAATTTGTGAGTAAGCACTCTGTCTCACTCTCTACACTTGTCTTCTGTTGAAAATTGCATTGGTCCTTTTCTCTTTTGGTCTCACTATGGCACCATCTCTAGTCCTCCTATGTGTACAATGAGGCATTCACTAGGATCAGTTAAGGCTAAGATGGGATCATTACAGGGAGTGTCTCAACAATAATTAAATATTGAAGTACCTGGATTAATGGAGCAGGATATAGTTGTGTTTTCTATAACTCTTGAGTCTTCCTCTATTTGATAGTGGAAGTGCCCTGATACTAACCTCATAATTCACAGTTAGATCATTAACGGCTTAGATATCCTGGAACAAGCTTTACAGAGTAGCCATCATATTCCCACAAGGAGGTTGGTTGTGTAATGTCAACATCTATGCTCATCCCCCATTTGACCACCATATTCCTACCATACAGTTAATACCGTCATTTACAGAAGGTACCCACATTACTGCTTTCTCCAAGAAGCTCCTCTTCATATTCTCCAATGACAAGGTAATACTTTCAAATGTTTGTGTTGTATCCACTTTTGCTATTAATCTCTGAAAAATGGTGGGTAATGTTGAAAGACTTTAGGCCATGGCATCACATTGATATACCTCCTATGGGAGGTAAGATACTACTTTCCTCTTTCTCTTTTAAGCCCAAATTATTTTAAAATAACTATTGTATAAACTCTGCACTCTAAAATATTGGCTCTCGCATCAACAGAGACAAGAATTTTGTCTGTTTTGCTTTCTATTAAATCCTCAGATCCTAAAACAGTTCCTAGAACAATCACTGGAAAATAAAAGCATTTACTAGGTGATTTATAAAGAAATGTTGAATGGACTCATGTGTGAATTGCTCTATGAATAACTTAATGAACACATATGATTTATTGTTCACGTATGCAGAATGTGGTAGTTACCCACAAACATACTTAGTCTTTCTCATTCCCTACCAAGAGATGGGGGCACAGGCAGTATGGAACTGAGAATTTCTGCAATTAATCACCAAATATTTTTACAAGCCCTTGACTTTGAAAGGAGAAGGTTTTCTAGGTCTTCTCCTTAAAGATCAAAAACTGTGTTCTTCTACTGAATGCCATCCATATTTCATTCCTGGGTACGAGAGATTTTACTTCTGCTTGAGACATTTTTTTTCCATTCTATGCTCTTCAGATATCAGATAATCGCAAAAATTAAAGTTTCCAGGATCTAATTTGGGAGGTGGACACATTGGTTAAAATCCCTGAAAAGAGCAGGGGTGTGTTGGTTTTCCTCATCTATTTGTTTCTCTTTGGGGAGGTTTCCACATGCAGGACAAAACAAACACAACCTCTAGCTACTGAACCTAGATGCTGCTGATTTTAAGGGGCCAGCATCTTAAAAGGTTGGAGTTTGTTTCAACAAATGCTTTCATTCACTCTATGCCTCCTGGGCCTGGAGGCTTGTCAGTGACTGTTTTCTCATTGGTTCCAAACAAATACCCAACAGAGAATTCCAGTGAATGATCAAGAACTTAAAGCATGGGCAGACTTTGTTTTGCAAGCTGCTCCAATTTACTGTCAACTCTGGGGATCTACCAAACACAGGTGAATAGGAGAAGGTGAGACAGTTCACCAGGACTTTCCTGGCAGGACACAGGAGAGGTTATTTCCAGGCCCTTCTAATCCATCTCTAACCCTTTGCTTAGATCCTGCCAACATTTGGGATGTCAGGGCTGAGTTCTGTTCTTATCATGGTCTTGTTCATGTGTCTTAGGCTACCTCTGGGTAGCAGATCAAGGAGGGGTTGCCTGTTCAGTTGCTGGTGTTGCCTTGTCTTGCAAGCTGAGTCTTGGTAGCCTGTAGAAGTATACCTGAACATTGCTTCCAAGTCTGCAAAACTCAAGCTCAGGGTGCAGATTAGGGCATTGTGTTATCTGCGGCTCATGGAAGGAACAACTGCTTCTCTTTATTCTCTTTTCTGAGTAGCTTCAATAGCTGGGCAAGTTGAGTGGAGAAATAAAGATATGTTTTACTCAGATTAGATCTAGAGGATGCCTACTTTAAGTGGCCCGGTAAAATTTCTCTGTTGTGAAAACTCCAGCTCTAGGAAACATACATCTTGGCTGTGCCCTCATGGGATTTGTCTCCCAATTTCTTCAAATCCCTGTTGGTGATGGCTAGACCTTGAAGGATGCTTCCAAGAGTGGGCCTCACATGATCCATCAGCCTTTTCTGTTTCTCTGTCTCTGAAAGTGGTACTTATGCAGCATCTTGGAGCTGGGTAGAACAACCTTCAGATAGCTTTAAATGTTGGTATTATTATTTCCCTTCAGTCATAAGACCCATAACTTCCCTAACCATGTCCCCTAATGCTGATGTGGTCTTTGGGAGCTTGTAGGAGGCAAAACACTGTAGATGTACTAAATGCCATTGAATTGAAATAACTGAAGTCGTGAATTTTATGTCACGTGTATTTTACTATAATAAAAACGTTGAAAAAAACCTATGAAAATTATGATTTAAATAGAGTATTCTATCATAGAATTAGGAAAGGCCTTTCTAAATAGACCTCCTAAAGCCATGTATGAAGGATAAAGAGAAATAATTACTTAAAAATTAAAAGCTTCTGTTTGCCATAATATGCCGTAATTATGTTTATAACACATCTGACATATATTTGAAATCCTAAGTTAATAGCTTTAAATGTAAATATATTCTACATCCTAAAAAATAATAAACTGAGTAAAGAACATTAGAGGAAAAACACTAAAGATACAAATTCTTTTAAATGTAAAAATATGCTTTGCCTCACTTTTATTTTTTTTTAATTTTTTAAATTTATTTTCAGCGTAACAGTAGTCATTGTTTTTGCACCACACCCAGTGCTCCATGCAATCGGTGCCCTCTCCAATACGGACCACCTGGTTCCCCCAACCTCCCACTCTCCGCCCCTTCAAAACCCTCAGATTGTTTTTCAGAGTCCATAGTGTCTCATGGTTCATCTCCCCTTCCAATTTCCCTCAACTCCCTTCTCCTCTCCATCTCCCCTTGTCCTCCATGCTATTTGTTATGCTCCACAAATAAGTGAAACCATATGATAATTGACTCTCTCTGCTTGACTTATTTCACTCAGCATCATCTCTTCCAGTCCCGTCCATGTTGATACAAAAGTTGGGTATTCATCCTTTCTGATGGAGGCATAATACTCCATAGTGTATATGGATCACATCTTCCTTATCCATTCATCTGTTGAAGGGCATCTTGGTTCTTTCCACAGTTTGGTGACCATGGCCATTGCTGCTATAAACACTGGGGTACAGATGGCCCTTCTTTTCACTACATCTGTATCTTTGGGGTAAATACCCAGTAGTGCAATGGCAGGGTCATAGGGAAGCTCTATTTTTAATTTCTTGAGGAATCTCCACACTGTTCTCCAAAGTGGCTGCACCAACTTGCATTCCCACCAACAGTGTAAGAGGGTTCCCCTTTCTCCACATCCCCTCCAACACGTGTTGTTTCCTGTCTTGCTAATTTTGGCCATTCTAACTGGTGTAAGGTGGTATCTCAATGTGGTTTTAATTTGAATCTCCCTGATGGGGGAGACTCTCTATTGATGATGAACATTTTTTCATGTGTCTGATAGCCATTTGTATGTCTTCATTGGAGAAGTGCCTGTTCATATCTTCTGCCCATTTTTTGATATGATTGTCTGTTTTGTGTGTGTTGAGTTTGAGGAGTTCTTTATAGATCATGGATATCAGCCTTTTGTCTGTACTGTCATTTGCAAATATCTTCTCCCATTCCGTGGGTTGCCTCTTTGTTTTGTTGACTGTTTCCTTTGCTGTGCAGAAGCTTTTGATTTTGATGAAGTCCCAAAAGTTCATTTTCACTTTTGTTTCCTTTGCCTTTGGAGACATATCTTGAAAGAAGTTGCTGTGGCTGATATCAAAGAGGTTACTGCCTATATTCTCCTCTAGGATTCTGATGGATTCCTGTCTCACACTGAGGTCTTTTATCCATTTTGAGTTTATTTTTGTGTACGGTGTAAGAGAATAGTCAAGTTTCATTCTTCTACATATAGCTGTCCAGTTTTCCCAGCACCATTTATTGAAGAGACTGTCTTTTTTCCACTGTATATTTTTTCCCGTTTTGTCGAAGATTATTTGACCACAGAGTTGAGGGTCCATATCTGGGCTCTCTACTGTGTTCCACTGGTCTATGTGTCTGTTTTTAATGCCAGTACCATGCTGTCTTGGTGATCACAGCTTTGTAGTAAATCTTGAAATCAGGTAATGTGATGCCCCCAGTTTTATTTTTGTTTTTCAACATTTCCTTAGCGATTCGGGGTCTCTTCTGATTCCATACAAATTTTTGGATTATTTGCTCCAGCTCTTTGAAAAATACCGGTGGAATTTTGATCAGAATGGCATTAAAAGTATAGATTGCTCTAGGAAGTATAGACATTTCAACAACGTTTATTCTTTGGATCCAAGAGTCTCAATGGGAAAAAGCTTGCAGTCTTCCCGTTGAGATCAGGAACATGACAAGGATGCCCACTCTCACCACTCTTGTTCAACATAGTATTAGAAGTCCTAGCAACAGCAATCAGACAACAAAGAGAAATAAAAGGTATCCAAATTGGCAATGAAGAAGTCAAACTCTCTCTCTTCGCAGATGACATGATTCTTTATATGGAAAACCCAAGAGACTCCACCCCCAAACTACTAGAACTCATATAACAATTCAGCAATGTGGCAGGATACAAAGTCAATGAACAGAAATCAGTGGCTTTCTTATACACTAACAATGAAAATACAGAAAGGGAAATTAGAGAATTGATTCCATTTACTATAGCACCAAGAACCATAAGATACCTGGGAATAAACCTAACCAAAGAGGTAAAGGATCTGTACTCGAGGAATTATAGAACACTCATGAAAGAAATTGAAGAAGACTCACTTTTATTTTTAAATAAAAATTGCCAAGATGCCCTTCAGCAGACAAATGGATAAAGAAGATATGGTCCATATATACAATGGAGTATTTTGCCTTCTCAGAAAGGATGAAAACCCAACTTTTGTATCGACATGGACAGTACTGGAGGAGATTATGCTGAGTGAAATAAGCCAAGCAGAGAGAGTCAGTTATCATATGGTTTCACTTACTTGAGGAGCATAAAGAATAACATGGAGGACATTAGAAGAAGGAAAGGAAAAGTGAAGTGGGGGAAATCAGAGGGGGAGATGAACCATGAGAAATTGTGGACTTTGAGAAACAAACTGAGGGTTTTGGAGGGGAGGAGGTTGGGGATTGTGTGAGTCTGGTGTTAGGTATTATGGAGGGTAGGTATTGCATGGAACACTGGGTGTGGTGCATAAACAAAGACTTTTGGAACACTGAAAAAATAAAATTAAATTAAAAAATAAAGATGGAAACAAAGTAATAGTTTTGCACATAGGACTAGAAGTTATGACATTAAAAATATCCCAGGTAAACAAGAGAATATGTACATGGACACCTTTACATGCTGTTGGAAGCTTGTATTGCTATGTGAGTTTGAGAGGTGATTTTTCAATTTTTATCAAAATTTAAAATATCCATAAACTATGTTTCTCCAATTCCACATAGATAATTTTATTTTTTATTTATTTATTATTTGGAGAGGGAAAGACACCGGGATCCATCCATCTCATGACCCTGAGATCATGACCTTAGCCAAAATCAAGAGTTGGACACTCAACTGACTGAGCCACGCAGGTGCCTTCCATTTAGATGATTTTATACTGTAGAAGTTTATATGACAGAAGTAATAACATGAGGTTTGTGAGATATATACATGTAAGAATTTTTATTGCAGCCATAATTGCAGTAACAGAATGAATTGAAACCACCTGAAGAGCTTCAAATAGGGTGGAAAGAATTTAAATTAAATATAGTATGGTGATGCCCTACACCCACTAAAATACTGAAAGAGAACCAATAAGGAAGTGCCAGAATAGAAAGGTATCCACTGTATACAATTATGTGGAAAAAGGAAGCTGCTGGAGAATATTTATAGTAGGGTCTCAGATTTGAGTCCTGGAAAAGTTTGACGGGGAGCAATTTTATTTCTTATTTATGTACCTCAAACTTTCGTCCTCATGCTTGAATTTTAATTTGTTTTTGCTTTTTTGAATTTTTGCACTTTTAAAAATGATCATTATATCTTTCCATTTCTATAACTTTGAAAAACTTTACTTTTCCTTCCAGGCTAATCATCACTCTTCCATTCTGTGCTCTTGAACAGTGAATGACTTTCCATTCTTTCCAGATGGCTTGCTTATTTGCAGAGAGTTGAGTTGTTTTTTGATTTCAGGAGGAATGGGCCTTATCTCACCCTTCTCTTCTGGCTTTGGGTAGGCTTCTTGCTGCAGTCTGCATTCCCTGAGAAGCCAGAAACCTCTGTTTTCACACAGGCTAATGGGGAGGTCAGCACTGGGATGCAACCAACAGGCAGTTCATTTGCACTTGTCGTCTAGGGTTGGGGTTTGCATTTATATCCTAATTTGTGCACGTGCTGCCAGAAATAGCGACAAATTATGTCTTGGTGCACCCAGGGCGGGATTTCTGGATCTAAAATGTAAATGTATGGAAACAAGTCATCAGGTGGCCCATGTTCTGTCCACACCTTCTTACTCCATGTGCTTCTCAGCTATCTTCATCTCTTCTTGCTTCCTCTGTGGCCCTTCTTTTTCCTCTTCCTCATCCTTATCTTCATACACATTTGGGTTTTGTAAATTCAAGGGAAATGGCTTCGCGTGTGTATCATAGACAATACACAAGAGCCAGGTGAGGCTTACACTTGGCCAAGTGAAGAAAAGCATCTGCCAAGACTTAGATTTCACTACACAAAGGCCAGAGCTGTGGGCTTAGGGAAGGGATGAGAACAATCAGTTCCATTTTGGTCATGTCCAACTTGAGCTCTCTCTGACATATTCTGGTGGGATACACAAATATGGGGTATTGAGGAGATCTGGGCTGCAGACACTGGGTAGGTAGTCACCAGCATTCACCTAGCTAATAAGTCACAAAGTTGGAATTCACACCCAGGCTGTGTGACTCTAAAACCCTGAACATAACTGACACTCAGTATTGTTGGCTTCTCAGATGACCCTGAGGTCATCTTGAACTTCTTTTTTGATCGCTCTTTTTCACTAATACCGTAAATGGGTAACAACAGCAACCCGCTATGGGTGTTGTGCTTCCTTAGTTATTTGGGAGATTAAGCAGTTGGATACATCTTTTCAAACAGAGGAGTTCTGAGTCTTAGAGCAGTCATAAGTTGTGGCCATTAGGTACATGCCAGAATCTGAGCTTTAGTTGGTGGGGGCGGACTAGGTCCTTAGGGATTATTTATTATTTCAGATGATGAGAAAACTGATCCCAGGGCTGTGAAGTGGTTGGTTCAAAGTCACAAAAGCACTGGATGGCAGTGATTCCTGGGCCAACTTCCCCCATTTCTCCAGAATGGAGATTGATAGAGCCTCAAAGGTAGGAGCACATCACTGAGTAATCATAAAGTAACCTTAAAGTGCAAATAGTTCAACTCCACCTCTCCACCCACCATTTAACCTCCTCTAAGGTATTTCTGACATCCTCAACACCAAACTGACAATAAGAGGATTTGTTAGACCAGACAAATCAAGCATTTTATAAAAGACCAAGCTCCTTACCATGGGTAAAAGTCTGAGAATAAAAAAAAAAAAAGTTCCCTATTTATCTTGTTTTACACAATGAGAATAGGCAGTCCTTTACGCAGGGCAGTAGGAAACTTACCCCAGAATAAAACTGATCTTATAAACTGTGAGGTGAGGCTCATGAACACTCAGTGCTATGACTCTCTTGACATCGCAACTTAGCAGCTTTGCAGCTGTACAAACACTGGTTTAAAGTCTAGCAGCACCATTTATTAGCTGTGTTATTGTGGAAATTACTTACCATCCAGAACCTTGATTTTCTAACTTGTGAAAAGAGGATTAAAAATACCTATTACTTACAGGACCATTGAAGGAGTTTAATAAATGGAAGCAGGAGTAGCTCTTAGTCCAGTGCCTGAGAGACGGGAAGATCTCAATAAATGGTTTGCAGAAAATGTGGTGCCTGGAAAAATTTGCTGGGTTTCTGGGTAGCATATAAAGCTAACGAAAGAAAGAAATACCACTTAAGAAAAACTCCCAAGGAATGACTAGACCTGAAGACATATGGGATAATAAAGCTAAATGACAATTTTGATGTGTCACTAGAATACTTTCTGTCTTTCTGAGATCTATATACCTAGATTAAGGAGAATAATCTTGTTTGGCAGAGATTTGAAGAAATACCTGCTCTTGCTCATACTTTTTTAGTGACTTGTCAGTATCTACATTTATTCATTCATCAAAAAATAATTCTTTAGGGGTGCTTGGGTGACTCAATTTGTTAAGCATCTGACTCTTGGTTTCAGCTCAGTTAGTGATCTCATGGATTGTGAGATTGAGCTCCAGGTCAGGCTTCATGTTCACTGAGAGAGAGCTTGGATATTCTCTCCCTCTTTCCCTTTCCTTGCTTGCACACTCTCTCTCTAAAATAAATAAATCTTAAAGCAACAAACAAACAAAACCTGAATTCTTTAGCCCCATTTTGAGTTAGGCATTATCCTAGACTCTACAAATATGAACACAAACTGGTGCCATTTACCTGCCTTCCAAGAGCTCACAGTTTGACTTTTTCCCTCCTGCTCCTCCTTACTATAAGCAAGGGAGTGAACTGAGATTTAAAATACAAACCATGACTTGGAGGTGACCTTGGTGAGCACATAGCCTGCATTCCCAGTGTAGGAACACACTCTACACAATCTTGGACAGGTGGTCATCATTCATCTTGAAAAACCTCTGATGAACTCATCTCCTTCAAAGAGCAGCCATGTCCAAAGTGTTTTCCTCTTTACTCTGCTGGCCTTTTATTCAACCAAATGTATCCCTATAACCCGATTCCATTGGTTTCTAATCTCTACTGTTTTGGTCTTTTATTGAACCAACTTTACCCCTAAAACCTGATTACATGGATTTAGTCCAGCCTTAACTCTAAATCTTTGTCTTTATATAGTGGTAAAAATAATGACAAAGTGGAATCAGAAGAACCCACGTCATTTTGTGTTTCCTCTGACACTTATAAACTGTGTGAGCCTGAGCAAGCCTCATGTAAGAATGGGAATGGTGATATCCACCTGACGGTGTTTAAGTGTGGATTAGATGATGTAGTTTAGGGGCTGATACTGTTCAGGTGCTCAGTAATTTGTCACTCCCCTACTACTTTTTAGTGATGGCACTTCAGCTATCTCAACACACATATTTCCTTTGAGGTTCTTCTATCTACAGGCTAAGCAGGCATAACTACTTCATCAGTTCTTTAAGAACTGAGAAGATTTTAGTGTCTTCCTATCCTTTCTCTGTCTTGCTTTAGTTTGTCAATGTTCTTAAAATCTAGAACCTGGGCATAAATGGAGTATTTCAGACTTTAGAAGATCACCACCAATTAAGGTTAGCAATGGCATTTTCCTTAACATAGGATTTCTTTACATATTTTAGATGTTTCCTTGCTTTCTGTAAAATATGATAAAGCAGTTTATTTTATTCTATCTTGTATAGCTGAAGTTCTTGCTATATTTAAGGTTTGGTCTTGAGATAGTTTGGCTCCTTCCCATACGTCTTCAGTGCTGGAAGAGGGTTTAATTATTTATGTGGCGTTGAATTGGATGCTATTCCCTGAATCAGTTACAGCTTTGTGTCTCCTTCAACTTCTGAAAGACCAGGTTGTCCCACCAAACATGGAAAGTCACTGAATTACGCCATATATCTGCAGAGTATTGTACAGAGAAAGAGTTTTGAGTTTTCTAAACTGGGTAATAAAAAGTATAAGATTTTTCTCCTTGAAATCCCATGTATTGTACTGGAAGGTGAATATGATGGTTAATTTCATGTGTTAACTTGACTGGTCCATGGGGGCGCCCAGATACTTGGTTGAGCACTATTTCTAGGTATGTCTGTGAGGTTGTTTCTCCATGAGACTAACATAGGAATCAATAGACTGAGTAAAACAGGTTGCCCTCCCTAATGGGAGTGGGCCTCATACAACCTAATAGAGGTCTTGATAGAAGAAAAAAGCTCGAAGAAAGGAGAATTTGTTGCTTCTGCCTGACTCTTTCCACTGGGACATCAGAATTCTGCAACCTTCAGACTCAGGTTGGAACTAGACCTTCAGTTTGTATGTTTGTCAGGCCTTCTGATCCAGACTAGAACTATACTGTGGCTCTTCTGGGTCTCCTGATTGTCTGCTGCAGATCTTGGGACTTCTCGGTCTGCGTAACTACATAAGCCAATACTTTATAAGTCTATGTGTTCATATCTGTATCTATATCTATGTTATCTATCTATCATCTCCTATCAGTTCTATTTCTTTGGAGAACCCAGACTAATACAGTGAATAAACACCTTGTACTTCTCCACATAA
The DNA here is from genome assembly GCF_010015895.1 of Lontra canadensis. Classification (NCBI taxonomy): domain Eukaryota; kingdom Metazoa; phylum Chordata; class Mammalia; order Carnivora; family Mustelidae; genus Lontra; species Lontra canadensis. The sequence goes on from NW_022631043.1 coordinate 8,435,431, forward strand.
GAATCACCACCCTGTGGTGGTATTTTTTTTTTTTTTCCATTGACCACCTTTCCATTAGACTGTAAATTCTGTAATTCTCTGTTGGGTGAGGGAGAGCCCTTGTGTCCCCAGAGCATAGCAAAGTGACTGGCACATAGTAGTTGCTCAGCAAATATTTAATAAATGAACAAATACCTGTTCAAAACTCAGCAATGAATGAATTATTGCATAATCTTGACAAGTGGCATTACCCCTCCGAGTCTCAATGTCATCAATGAAGTCATTTGGGGATAACAACAGGTATCTTACAGAGTTGTAAAACCTGAAGTAGTTAATATAGGCAAGAATTGCCATAGGTGAAAACTAGGTGACCAAAACTAGGTGATTGACTGATAAACCTGTTGTGCTATCAGACTCTACATTGGAGCCATTCTCTGAAGAAAATAATATTTGAGTAAAACAGGGCTTGCTAGTATCACTGACAAAACTGGTGTTAACGTTTATTATGAAATTATGTAAACTAATTTGAAAGCCATAGGAAGCAGAGGATAAGAGGGTATTTTATGCTGTTCTTGGGCTTGCCTCACTGTTGAAATTGCATTAAAATGCACTAGGGGGTATTCTTGGGCAAGTCTGCTGCTCCTTAGGAGACATCATGGTATAACAGAAAGATCTTTGAACTTATACAGAGTTGAAATTGAGTCACAATTTTTAAAAATTATTGCTTTTATGGATGCCTGGGTGGCTCAGTTGGTTAAACATTTGACTCTTGATTTTGGCTCAGATTGGGATCTCAGGGTTGTGAGATTAAGCACCGCATCAGGCTCTGCACTCAGCAGGGAGTTCACTTGTGATTCTTTCTTTCTCTCTCTCTCTCTCTCTCTTTTTCTCTCCCTCTACATCTCCTCTCACCCAGGAGGGTTAACTCTCTTTCTCCATCTCTAAAATAAATAAACAAATCTTTAAAATTTATTGATTGCAGAACTAAATATACTGCTCAACTTCCCTGAGTCTTGGTTTTCTCACCTGCAAATTAGAGATAAAAATGCCTAACAATTTGGTCACACCAGCAATGTTCTTGGGAAGCACATTGGAAACCTTATTTCTAGCTTTTGGTACAAGCTATCATTATTATAATGCAGCATGATTTTTCCGACTTCCTCTCCGTGTCATGGTTCTCCAGTGACTAAGTTTCCATACAGGTATGAAAGGAGGAGATCAGAAGATGGGGATTGAGGGAAAGGCAAAAGTTCATCCAAGGAAGAAAAGGGTCCTACGGGAAAGATAGGATTCTGAGTTCTGCTTGATCTACCTCATCCTATTTCTGGACAGCCCATTTCCTGCTTCTCACTTACAAATCATAGCCTTTGGCTCTGCAGACTTACTTACTAATGCACCAAACCCCTTTACTCCTCCATGTCTGTGCCCATGCTGAGATCTCTCCCTAGAGTACCACCTCTCCACTTCACAACCTGGAATATGAGAGCTCACCTTTCAGGTTCAGAATTTACTTGCTCTGTCAAGGCTTTTTGACAAGATAGCACAAGCTGGGAGTTGGACACTCCCTGTTCTGAGCTCTGTCAGTGATTTGTACTACCGCAAATACTGCTTTGATACTTTATATAATCAATATTTTTTTTAAAAAAAGTAAGAGTGGATAATTTCAACTGAAATTTTGTGGTTTCCTGTAGAACTTTTGAGATATAGTCCTGGATCTGGATCAGAAGAAAGGACCCAGAGATAAGTAGTTGGTCTGAATATTAAATGAAAAAAAAATTGAAGTTGTAAGAAAGATGGTGACTAGAAGGGGCAAATGAGAGATAAAAGGAGAGACAATGAAAGAAGACCACAGGTGGAAAGACAAGGAGCTCCATAAAGGGGCTGTGAGTGGCACCCATCTGACAGCTGCAGGACATATGGGTCCAGCCTTGTCAGAGGATCACTTTTCATTTGTATTTGAGAGAATCTGTTGCCCACATTGTGGACAGATGGAACTGAAATTGTTGGGCTGATTTTATATGAACATCAGGCAATGGCAAAGTTCGGTCTGGTGGGAAAGAAGAAAAGCATTACAGGAATACCTGATGATATGCAAGCTGACGTAATTCATCTGCAACAGGAATGAGGGACCATAAGGGACCCTGAGGAGATAAGTGTCCCGGGAGCTTGCCAGGATCTCATGGAAGACTTCACATTTACCTCATGTCTCCTAAGACGATTGGAGTCCATCTTTTTTAGACCTGAAGGAGCAGGTCCTGTGTTTAAGTCCCGACCCTGGGCCAGGCACTGAGGTCAGCTCTAGGGATGCCAGTGTGGGCAAAAACAGAACTGGTGCCAGACTACATGACACTCAAAATATGGTAAGTGGTATCCTGACCAGTCATCACAGGAATACATGTCTGCTGTAAGGAGACTTAAGAAATGTAACTACTGTGTCCCTGGTTCTTCCCTAGGTACTTGGATATACAGATGGAGAGACTAGAAACCTTGTACCATAACACCTTTGAGCATCGCAAATGGTACTATACATTGCTTTCATTAAAGGTACCTTCTCTACTGCAGAAATGTGGAGAAGGTAAGACTGAGAAGCCAATAATAGAGGAAATAACATGCAATTTACAAATGCATCTGTCTACCTTAGAGAATTGCCTACTTCAGTTTAATTTACAAAAATTCCCCACTCAAGGCCAGTGAGGATTACTTTCAAAATCCTTGGGGCATATAATTAGCTCTCCTTTTAACTTTGCTGACCTGAGAAGGACAGATTTTTTTTTAATGGTGTTAATTATTAAATTGTGCCTTTCTCTTAAAAAACTACTCCAGTGGCACACCAGGGAGACTTCTTTAACCTTTATGAAAGTATCACTTGTGGGGCACTTGGGTGGCTCAGTGGGTTAAAGCCTCTGCCTTCAGCTCGGGTCATGATCCCAGGGTCCTGGGATGAGCCCCGCATTGGGCTCTCTGTTCAGCAGGGAGCCTGCTTCCTCCTCTCTTTCTGTCTGCCTCTCTGCATATTTGTGATCTCTCTCTCTCTGTCAAATAAATAAACAAAATCTTAAAAAAAAAAAGAAACTATCAATTGTATTCAGTATAAAAGATACAAAAGGCAGTGCTGGTTTGCCTGGCTGAATCTTGGGAGATTTTAATGGCTCACATGGCACCTCCATGCCATAGAAGTCAGGTAATATCCAGGCTAAGACTGACTCAGAGAGAAAGACTTTCCCAAAGACATTTGTCTCAACATGCAACATACCAAAGCTCACTCGGTACTTCCATTTTGTTATCTGTCACTGCTCTGTCACCACGCATTGGTCCACCAACATTCCCAATGAGATAGGGTTTGAAGAGAGAAATGGATGGCAGGAGTTTTGCTGGATTGGTCTTGTTTACTGTGCCATTATCTTTTATACCAAGAGTTTTCTGTTTCTATGGTCTTGTAACCTCATGAGTTTACCATCAAGTACAGACTTCCCTGGTTGTGTGGCTGCCTTGGTTGCAATAATATAGAATGTGACTCAAACTGATATAAAAAATAAAGGAAGGAAAAAATGAAACAAGATGAAACCAGAGAGGAGGACAAATCATAAGAGACTCTTCATCTCAGGAAACAAACTGAGGGTTGCTAGAGTGGAGGGGCTTGGGAGGGATGGGATGGCTATGTGACGGACACTAGGGAGAGTATGTGCTATGGGGAGTGCTGTGAATTGTGTAAGGCTGATGAATCACAGACCTGTGATCCTGAAACAAATGATACATTATATGTTAATAAACAAAGAAATTCCTGATCCAGGGGGCCACTGGGAACCAAGCAATACTGAATTCTCCTCTGTCCTCTGAGCAGCCATTTCAGATTTTACAGGAGGCTGTTTTTCTCTGTGTCAAAAGACAGCTGGGCTTTCAGGTGTGGAGAGAAGTTAAAACTCAAACATTTGGTGAAGAAATGGAGGGGGTCTTTATAAATAGAAAACAAGTGGGAAGAGGTTTTATTGAGGGAATTAAAAAAAGCTCCTGGGCATCCTTTAAAACAGTGCCATTTCATGGAAATATCCCACTTTGCAGTGGCTCACTTAAAAATGACTTGTCCCCGATTTTGAAAGTTTCATCTATTTGCAATGAAGAGAATCTAAAGATGAGCTCCAGTGGCCTCTTTCTGCTTTTAATGAACCAAAAAGCTCAAAGTTGCTATTTTCTATACTATCCAGGGCCAAGGTGGAGAAAATAGTATTGCAGAGACAGATAGGCATGCATGAGGTCATTTTATGGGCATTATTTTTACCAGATTATTCTGGAAATAAAAATTTCTTGGGGAGAAATGTACTCAAAACTTAAGTGTTTTAAAAATAAAACTAGAATAAAGAAATTAGAGAGTGTTGAGTTCATCTAAGTTCAGTTCCATAACTGAGACAATTTCTGGTAGCCGGCTTGTTATGTAAAACATGAAAAATTTGTTGAGAACCTATTTACTTATCTATCCCTGGGCAAGGGGAATGGAGGAAGAATAAATCAGTGATCTTTCCCTAGGAGGCAATTCCAAACTAGAAGTGAACCCCGAATACCAGTCTACAGAGGACAGTCTCTGCTAACTTCTAAAGATGCTTATTCCCCCCTCATTATGTTCCTCATTGCCTAGGTGAAAGAAAAATCCTTGGGTTCTCCTGGGGAATTCAGTTATGTGGTTGTATATAAGTAAATCCATTGTAATAATCCGATTTCCTTGATTGTTCTGATTTTTTTTCAATGCTTTTCAAAGTTCTGATATCTTCAGTTCCCTTACTGCAAATCATCACTGTAATCAAGATACAAGGAGCCAAACAGAGAAACTGTTGTCTAGTCTTCCATAGATCATAATTCCTGAGTTATGAATGAGTCCTGTAAGTTGATGGATTCTATAACCATGTTTCCTCAGTCCCTGTTGTACCTGTTAGTCAAATGCTGCAACTCTTCTGGTGTGGAGGCTATTTTCTCTGGAGCAAGGATTCTATTTCTTCACTTAGATTGGGCTGAGGACTGACTCTTGTTATCGACTTGGATGGGGTGTAGGGTCATGGGGTAAAAATCTTAAAGAAAAACAAGTGCCGTCTTGGGAGGCATTTGATAAAGTTATCACATGTTTCCAGGCAAATGGAAGATGGCTCTGGTCCAGCAAAGTAGACTGGAGTCCCCATGGGTATCATCTAGCCATCATGCTGGTGGGCCAGTCTCTCTTTTCCAGGTGATGCTCCATGTGTGGTTCCTTCTAGTGTTGGCTGTGACAGCCTGGATCACAGCCATGGGAACATAGCATGTCATTACTAGGGCCTCTCTGACCAGAAGGGCAACAAGGGTGTTTTTCTGGGGTGATAGAAAAAACAGATCCAATAGAAACCTCTTATTTGATATTATGCCAAAGAAATTCTGGCACTTCCACTTTGTTTTACCATAAGTCACCCTTAAGGCCAGGCTTTGAGTAGCCATTCATATAAGCTATTTGGATTAGTCAAGATATTGAAATCCAATAAGTGACCCAAAGCCAGTGAATTCTTGGATAAGTGCCCCCATGCCTTGAATTATTCCTTACCCAGTCTAATATTCTGCTTTGCCTCCCTCATGGCCCACTCTCCTATGTGTTCTTTCAAGTCCTGCCAGGACATATTAGCTAGACCTTACAAGTCCTTTAGTGCATAGCTCTTCTTTGCTGGGGCTCTGGTAGCCCTGACTCTAGTTATCAGACTGGAGCCAATAGGAGTGATAGAATTTCAAGCATCATCTTGCAAGACACCAGTTTCAGGTGGATCCATTGCATGATCTCTGGGAAAGAGAAGTTCTCACTTGCAAAGAGCAAAAGTCTTCTTTTTCCATGAGAAGTGTTCAGAAGATTCTAGGATTCTCAGGCTTGTCTAGACAAGTATACAATCCCAGGTCTAAATAGCCCACTCTTTCCTTTGCAGGGTACTGATTTTGACATATAAGACTGGCTGAGACTGTTTATATTGCCTTATTTGCAATTATTCTACTGCTACAATCTGATTTACTACATAATCTGTTTTCTGGAGGTAAGGGATGAAAGTCTCCTTAAATTTCATAGGGGATTCTGGATTTTAGAGGATGTTTTTAAGTTGGCAATTAGAAATATTGGGCTATTTTTTACAAGGTCTCTTGTGTCCATGTCCTTCCCCCACCAAAACCACTCTACTCCATAATCCTTATATTTTCTTTGCCAACAAATTGACTAAGCATCACAGCTACCCCATCATTCAGTCTTGTCCTCATCCCATTAACTAGAGATGAAAATGCATATTCATGATGCCACTGAATCCCATTCAGTCCCAGAAAAGGAGATTTTATTGCCATTAGACCAGTGAGAAAAACAATTCCCAAATCTTATTTGATAGTCTGATTTGTAGAACTACTATTGTTACCAATAGTGTTAGGCAGGGTTTCCTAGAAATAGAAACTGAGGTAGAAATTTAGTGGTGGTGCTTTATTCAGAAAGTAGAATTCTAAGGTGGCAAGAATAAGAGAAAAGTGAAGTGAGACAGAGAAGGGTAAGGAAGCAATGCAAAATAACGCATTGATTGCACTGGCTAATGTTTCATGATAAGCCAAAAAGAGACTTAGTTGATCACTATGAAGGTATGTCTATTTGGTCATGGGGGCATTTTTGTACATCTCTGGTTCTATGGAAAAGCACATTGAAGTGGTCCATTTGAGGAAGAAATAGAGAAAATTGACTGGAGTCTCTCTCCTTTTTCCTGAAATAACTGGAGTCTCTCCCTTTTTTCTTGCCCCTCAGATCAAAGTCTTACTCCATAGGAAGTTAATTCTCTTGTACATCCAGTCTGTACCTTTGACAGCTACTGGGGAATCTAGGTCTCATGAGTTTCAGTGTGGTATTTCATTTGAAACAGGAAGTAGGAAAATGAAAGAAGAGTCAGGGATTCCAAGCATTCAACTGGTCAACCTCGGATCATAGAGCCACTAGGCACTCATGAAGTCAGTGGTGGCAACTGGGAGAGAGCGAGTGGGTGTAGGTCTGGGAGATGGTTGAAGTTGAGAGAACTGAAGTTGAAGCTTAAGAGAAATTTAGGAAGCATGTGGATATATCTAATACATCAGATTTTATAAGAGCATTACTGGGTCTACCTCTAGAGGAACAAGGATGCAATGTAAGTACCCAGGGGTTATAAATCTTTTTTTCTGTCTGCCTTTGTCATGAATTGTACCCATTATCAAAAATCTTACCATGAATAATAATTTTATTAAACACATAAAGTATCTCAAATACTTTACATGCTTTATCTTTTTTGTGTCATAACAGATTATGTAAGTGCTATTATTAACCCTATTTTCAGATTAGGAAACTGAAACTCAGATTTTTTTTTTTTAAGATTTTACTTTTATTTATTTGAGACAGAGAAAGAGAGAGAGAGAAATCACTTGTGGGAGTGGGAAGAGAGGGGTGGTGGGAAACAGAGTGGGGAAGAAGACTCTCTGCTCAGTACAGAGCCTGACGGGGGCTCAATCCTACCACCCATGAGATCACCACCTGAGCTGAAACCAAGAGTCGGATATTCAGCTGACTGGCCACCTAGGCACCCCTGAAACTCAAAGATTTGAAGAAACTTTCTGAGTGTCACATTTCCATTAAGTGATAGATTCATGACTTGAACCCACAACTATGTTATTCTTAATCCTGCCTCTAAATATGAGCTGCTCTGCATATCTGAACCTAGTTCAAGGAATGTTCACAGGTGTTCTCTTTCTTATATGCAAATGTACCTACATGCTAGGAGTACTTATTGCTCATAAAGGATTTGATAATCCAGATTTGGGTTTATGGAAGCTTAGCTCAAAAGCCATATTCAGATAAGGGCAAAGAAGGGTCAACATCTGTCCATCCTTGGCCCCCTGGATACTACTTGTCTGGCCTACAGCACCCCCAACCTCTCATGGAGGAAGGACATGTAACACAGAATTAGATGTGGGACTGAGGCAGAAGCTTGTGGGACTTGGGTACACTGTCAGGAGGGACTGGGACCAGAGCGGGGCCTTTCTTAGTGAGATGTTGGACTTTGTGAGTTCTGAGGCAGTAGTAATGGCTGTTGAATACTTTGGCAGGTGAGCAGGTTCCATGAAGAGAGAAAAATGAACTGTGTTTCCTCTGGCAAGTGCACACATCTGCAAAGCCTTGTTCAGTTATAATGTCTGGAAACAAGTCTTCTGTTTCACCCAGTTACCATCCTGCAGTGCTGAATCCTGTTGCTTGTGATCACTGCAAGCTCTTATAAGCAGGAGAATATTTTCCTTTCTCATTATTTTACCCTTTAATCTCAGAGATTCCAGGATTTTTAAATTTCATTTTTATACACCATTAACTTTGATTGGATTTTGTATAATCCCTTGTTTCATGGGTGTTGTTTTGTATAATCCCTTCTTTCATGGGTGAATTCTCCTCTCTGCTGGACTACAAGTTCCATAAAGGTAGTGAACATGACTGTCTTGTCTCCTGTCCTATTTCTATCACTTGGCATGTTGCTGGGTGTATAGAATGTGCTCCCAAACCTTTTTCTCTTTGATCGAATGAAGAAAACTTTACCTCTCACCATGAAGGAATTAAAAGAGTTATTTGTGTCAGTTCTGCAGTCTGAACCTGGACTTTTCCCTAAAAATTAGGCACATGAGAGGTTTTGGGCTTATTTCTGAAGATCCTTTTCTTGTAGGAGCGCATAATTTATCCATGTGTTTATTAAACTGTGACTTGTGTCTCTAACAAGAAGTTCCTTAAATCTTACCCTTGCATAGGTTAGGATTGAAGCCAGAGGCCCCGACAGAGATGGCCCTGCAGGTAATGAATAGGTTGCTCCCACCTTGAGAGGAGAGGAAGCCAGGCAGCTCCTTACAAAGGCAACTGTATGCATATTTGATACCTTGTTTGTGCCCTTGTGCCCTTCCATAAGAAACATACACTTCTGGAATGACATAAAATTAATGATAATTATGCTAGTGGAGAAAGCACAACTTTTTAATATTTAGCTATTGACTATGCTAGTGATTATCGTGGTAGCTATGAGTTAATGACTAATTGGGATGATTATTGTAATAGTAATGGGAGAACAGATTTACAGAAAGATTAATTAGGAATACATTTTTGAGAGACTAGAATGTATGAGACAAGAAGATGAGGCAGAATTGTAGTGGAGAGAGCACCAGCTTTGGAGCTAGACAACTGGATTCAATGGATTGATTGATTAATATGTGCATTTATTCAATAAGTATGTATTGATTACCTACTCTTCTAAGTTTTAGAGATAGAGCAGTGATCAAAAGAAAGGCTGCTATTCTCATAGAGCTTACATTCTGTTATGGGTTGAGTTGTAACACCTGACATCCACCCATAAATTCATAAGTTGAAGTCCTTATACCCAGTACCTCAGGATAGGACATTATTTGGAAAGGAGGTTATTGCAGATATAAGTAGTTAAGTCATCCTGGGGTAGTGTAAGCCCCAAATCCAATAGGACTGGTGCTCCTATAAAAAAGAGTAATTTCTTCCCACTCCCAGCTTAATTGAGATGAAATGGACATAATACAATGTGTAAGTTTGAGGTGTATAACACAATGACTTGATATAGATATGTATTAGGAAATGATCATCACAGTAAGGTGAATTAACACATCGATCACCTCACAGTTACCATATTGTATGTGTGGGATAAGAACCTTTGAGGTTTACTCTCCCAGAAACTTTCAAGTATGCCATAGAGTATTATTAACTGTAGTCCCCTGCTGTACACACATTAGATCTCCAGAATTTATTCATCTTTTAAAACTAGAAGTCTTTGTGGGTTTTTTTTGACAATTTTTACCCTCCCTCCTCCTTTCTTCCCCTGCCTCTGGTGACCACCAAACTATTCTCTTTCCACAAATTCTGTGTTTTTGTTGTTGTTGTTGTTTTGTTTTGTTTTAAATTTCACATTTAAGTGAAATCATACAGAGCTTTTCTTCTTCTTTTTGACTTATTTCACTTAGCATGATGCCTTAAATTTTGTTCATATTGTCAAACAAGGCCAGGTTCTCTTTTTTTATAGATAAGTAATATTTCATTGTGTATATACAACATATTTTCTTTTTCTGTCTGTCAGCTAACATGCAGGTTGTTTCCACCTCATGGCTATTGTGAATAATACCTCAATGAACACGGAGGGGGCAGATATCTCTTTGAGATTGTGGTTGCATTTCTTTATGCTGTGTACTCAGAAGCAAGATTGCTGGATCATATGGGAGTCAGTGTCTTAGCTTCTCACATTCAGTATATGGTGTCTTTTTTTTTTTAAGATTATTTGTTCATTTATTTGAGAGAGAGAGAAAGAGAATGAATTGGGGAGGTGCAGAGTGAGAGGGAGAAACAGACTCCCCATTGGGCTCCCCACTGAGCCCAATGAGAGGTCAATTCTGGGACTCCAGGAGCATGATCTGAGCCAAAGGAAGATACTTAACCAACTGAGCCATCCAGGTGTCCTAGTATATGGTGTTTCTTATGAAAAAAAGGTTTTCAATTTAATATAGGTTAGTGTATTAAAATCTTATAAAATGATTTGTGCTTTTTGTTTCTTGTTTAAGAATTCTGTCTCCAAATCAAGGGTATAGAAATATTCCTCAATTTATCTTCTAATTATTTTAGAACTTGCTTTTTCATGATTAGGTCTTTAACTTAACTAAAATCAATCAATTATTATTTTATATATGAAGGATAATTTTTTTATATAGTAAAAATTGCTGTAGAGATAAGTTAGATACCTATCTGAACAATATAACCCAGAAAATGATTTGAGTGACTTCTCCAGTCACCCAAGGAAGGTACATAATTAATAACACTATTAATTAATAACATAATTAATAACACAGATAGGTAGGAAGGAAGTTAATTTATTAATGCAGTGGATACTGTAGAGCATTAGGTCTTACTTCTTTTGAGTGGAGGAACCTATCTGAGACAGACTGGCTTGAGGGATATGGAAATGTGGAATTCCATATTAGACATTTTAATTTTGCTTTTTAGGCAAACACAGGAATATGGCAGGTGGAAATCCTGAAGTGGGCCTTGGGCATAAGTGAAGGCCAGATATTAAAGTCTACTCATCATCATTAAATTGTGTTGTCCTGATATTTTTTAGGGAGATAATATAGACAAAGATGATCAGATGACCAGGTGAAGGGAAATTGCTCTTGAGGAAACCTGCTGAGTATGGGATCCTGGAGACAAGGTGAGAGAATTTCTTGAACAGTGTTAGATGCTGCTGTAATTTCAAGCAGAATGAGACTAGGAAGGTGACTATTCAATTTACAATATGCAGCTCCCTGGGGACCTACCTAAGAACAATTCAATGGATAGTTTAACTAGATGCCAGGTGGTAATGAATTATTATAACAAATGGGAAATGAGACAACAGAGACAATGGCCAAGGACCATTGCCCTATTTGTATAGATGACAAGACTGAGTTCTGGAGGCTTAACTGACTTGCCCCAAAGTCCTAGAGTTCATCTGGCAGTGGAATACTGCAAGGCTGTATTCAAACTAGACTTATGGTGGAGATCATTTTATAATGTACAAAAATATCAAATCACTATGATGTACACCTGAAACTAATAGTTGTATATCAATTGTACTTCAATTTTTTAAAATATGGTTCTTTTTCCTCTAATCCTAAGAATCTTAAGGCATCTACTAGGTGTGTGCTCTTTAAGACCCTGAGGCCTCATTGCCTTATTCCTGCCCCAGTGTGGCAATCAGCTCTGCCTGGGCAGCCAGTCCATTGCCAGATCCAACCTGACACATACACTGCCTGTATTGTGCCCTAGGGCTTCTGGTACACCTGTGTACCTCAGAATTGAGGGACAGGTAATGCTTTAAGGGGAAAACCTTTATTAATAGGAAAGAGAACTATCCTGAGAGACAGTTTCTCTGAGGATAGTCCCACAATATCAAGACATTGGTCATACTTAGTGTTGGCCAGCTTGGCTTTGGATCTCCCTCTGGATAGCTTCTGATCCTTCTCTGCCTCACCCCCCCCCACCCCAATGCTTTCCCTCACTCTTGCTCCCTGGTTGCATTCCTAATAAAGTAATATAGCACACAAGCCTTTGCCTTAGGCACTGCTTTCCGGGGAACCTACCTAAGATATTATATAGCACTATATTCTCATTTTACTATATTTGTCAAATTCTGTCTATCTTGAAGCAGGTGTGTGCTTCACCTGTGTGTTGCTTCCTCTGCCTGAAATATACATCTCCACCCCACTTCCCCATTAATCTTTTTCTGTCTGTATGTCTCAACTTAAATGTCATCATGCCATCCTTACCCCTCTGACTTTCTTTTTTTTTTTTTAATTTCTTTTCAGCGTAACAGAATTCATTGTTTTTGCTCCACATCCAGTAACTCCATGCAATACGTGCCCTCCATAATACCCACCACCTGGCTCCCCCAATCTCCCACCCCCCCGCCCCTTCAAAACCCTCAGGTTGTTTTTCAGAGTCCATAATCTCTCATGGTTCATCTCCCCTTCCAATTTCCCTCAACTCCCTTCTCCTCTCCATCTCCCCTTGTCCTCCGTGTTATTTGTTATGCTCCGCAAATAACTGAAACCATATGATAATTGGCTCTCTCTGCTTGACTTATTTCACTCAGCATAATCTCTTCCAGTCCCGTCCATGTTGATACAAAAGTTGGGTATTCATCCTTTCTGATGGAGGCATAATACTCCATAGTGTATATGGACCACATCTTCCTTTTCCATTCGTCCGTTGAAGGGCATCTTGGTTCTTTCCACAGTTTGGCGACCATGGCCATTGCTGCTATAAACATTGGGGTACAGATGGTCCTTCTTTTCACTACATCTGTATCTTTGGGGTAAATACCCAGTAGTGCAATGGCAGGGTCACAGGGAAGCTCTATTTTTAATTTCTTGAGGAATCTCCACACTGTTCTCCAAAGTGGCTGCACCAACTTGCATTCCCACCAACAGTGTAAGAGGGTTCCCCTTTCTCCACATCCTCTCCAACACATGTTGTTTCCTGTCTTGCTAATTTTGGCCATTCTAACTGGTATAAGGTGGATCCCTCTGACTTTCAATATCAATCTGTATTCTCCTATGCACTCTCTAAGTATCCTTCATGATGCTTACAGATGTTAGTAACTATAAACACATATGTGTGAATATTTGAGTAATGTTGGTTTCCACCTTAGACACCACATTTCGTAAAGGCAACATCTTATTATTTCTGTGTTCTGGTGTCTATAGTAGTGCCTGGTATATCATAACTTCCCAATAAAAATTCTGGATGAAAAAAGTGGGTGAATAAGTGTGCTCTCTCATTATTTCATGCCTTCTCCTTCTCTCCATAGCCAAGCATATATAGGATTGAGTCTGTAGGGATGGGTGCAGATAGCAGAATTATATGAATATGGTTACTTTTTACTACGTAGAGTAAAGCCCTGGTTTCCTGGACAATAGATTTAAGGAGTAAGACCAGCCACGTGTTTCCTCTTGCTTCAAGCACACCAAAGATACATTCTCTGGAACTCTATCAGCTAAGACCTAGGGAGAAGATATGTATTAGACTCAGTTTAGTCCCAGGACTGGGTGAGTTCGAAATTGAATGCTCTGTATCATTGATGCCTCCATTATGCTTCTGTTTGCTCCGGTGGTTGGTGAAATCTGCTGGTTTTCTTGTTTGGTAGATGCATGATTCATGTTTGGCATTTACTGTCCTTGTTCTTCTTCTTCTTGTTTAAGATGTATTCAGATTCTAAACCCTCATAGCTCGATAATACAGAGGGGAAGGGGATGTTGTCTGATGATCATGTTTTTTCTTTTTCTTTCTTTCTCCATCCAAATTATTATTATTATTATTTTAGATAGTTATAGGAAAGGACACATTGAAGTAGAAAAACATAACTCAGAAGAAGAAATATCCTTACTGAATGAAAGGTAAAAATGGATTGAATGTGGTAAAATTACCACCAGCTGAAGGTATTTTCTCATTCACTTATTTACCTATACAGTTTTTCCTACTTACTCATTTTTTTTTTAATTCACGCATTCATGAAGGCTAGGTACAGTTCTAGCAACCAGGAACACAATGATAAACAAGATAGTCCATAACCTCGGACAGGAAAGAAAACTATCATGTGCAATAAAGGTAAAATGTAACAAATTCTATAATACCAAAACAACAGGATGCCATAGTAGCAGGTAAAAGCCTCTAAAAAGTATAGTTTGGTCATGAGGAGATATCTTCTACTACATGACTCATGGAGGCTCCCAATAGTAAATCCTGTTTTCTTTCCAATTAAAGGTTTAAGAATTCATGTGATTCAGAAGCTAAATGGCAAATCTTATGTTGAAAACACAAATCTCCAGAAGTGAGCCTCAAACATAGGAGTATTAAAGAACAAACTGAAAATATGATAAGTATGTATATTCCTGCCCTCCTCCAAACCCAGCCTCCTGATACCAAGCCCACAAATTCTGACTCAGTAGGACTGCTGGAGCTCCAAGAATCTGTGTTTATAAAACACCCCAGCTGATTCTAATGGTGATGAAGACATGGCAGGAGTCATGGAAACATTGGTTTAACATACCTGCTATTAAATATTTTTAATTCCTTTTTTTTTACTTGAAAAAGAAATTCTCTATCTTTGCATCATTTTTTCAATACAGCATTTTGACTCATCCTGTCCTAAAGGATGACTCTGTCAGGAAATGATAAGCTTTCTGTAATAATACGGCCATTTCTATCTCACTTTATAATTTATAAATTAATTCATCCACTGTTATTCATTCATTCATCAAACATTCAATGAGTGCTTTAGGCAACATCAGGTCTTAAGGTAAGTTCTAGGGATTCAGAAAAGAATTATATGCGACCCCCATCCTGACGCTCATAATGAAGTTCATACACATATATGTCAGGAAGCATGTGTAGCGCTGTGTTCGTGGCACTGTGGATAGGAGAGAGGGTGGTATAAAAGAAGAAAGGGTCAGCTTTTTCTCAGGGATGAAGGGAGATGCATGTGTCAGGAGTGACTTCTTGTTTTATTATGATTAGTAGTAGTAGTGTTTTTATTATCTTGGCAAAAGCATAGTCAGTATCAGGGTCACCCTATGATGTATGGGACCTTGCATAAATATTTTTGGTGGGAATTTTTGTCTATACATGCAATTTGATTAAAACATATATTACATATGAACCATATCTTTTTTATCCATTCATCTGTTAAAGGGAATCTTGGCTCTTTCCACAGTTTGGCTATTGTGGCCATTGCTGCTAAGAACATAGAGGTACATATGGCCCTTCTTTTCACTGCATCTGTATCTTTGGGGTAAATACCCCATAGTGCAGTTGCAGGGTCATAGGGTAGCTCTATTTTTAATTTCTTAAGGAATTTCCACACTGTTTTCCAAAATGGCTGCATCAACTTGCATTCCCACCAACAGTGTAAGAGGGTTTCCCCTTTTCCACATCCTCTCCAACACTTGTTGTTTCTTGTCTTGTTAATTTGGCCATTCTACCTGGTATAAGGTAGTATCTCAATGTGGTTTTGATTTGAATTTCCCCGATGGCTAATGATGATGAACATTTATTTTTCATGTGTCTGTTAGAATATTACGCCTCCATCAGAAAGGATGAATACCCAACTTTTGTATCAACATGGACGGGACTGGAGGAGATTATGCTGAGTGAAATAAGTCAAGAAGAGAAAGTTGATTATCATATGGTTTCACTTATTTGTAGAACATAAGGAATAACATGGAGAACATTAGGAGAAGGAAAGGAAAATGAATTGGGGGAAATCAGATGGAGAGATGAACTATGAGAAACTATAGACTCTGAGAAACAAACTGAGGGCTTTGGAAGGGAGGGATTGGGATGATGGGTGATCCTGGTGGTGGGTATTAAGGAAAGCAAGTATTGAATGGAGCACTGGGTGTGGTGCATAAACAGTGAATCTTGGAACACTGAAAAAATAAAATAAAATTTAAAAAACACACCTTATAAGGTTAATAGACTCACATGAAGCAGAACTTTTGTTCGGTGAAGATTTAAAATAATGGATAGAGAAGGGATGGTTATACATTTACTTATTTTCTAATCATGGCATGTTGAGATTCTTCACAGAACCTGGGCACCATCTCTTCATATTAAGGTCCAGGAGCCACCTCACTGTGTTCTTTATCATCAAGTGTGCCATTCTGGCAAATTGCACATTTCCCACCACAAGAAAAATGTAGCATACTTATAATGTCATGGCTCTTTGTCACCTGTCTGTATTGAAATAATATAGATCTTCTTCCATCTGTAGCTTTGTAATATCATTTACAGCCAGCTACCAGTTATAACATAACTCATGCTGCAATATCTTCCTTCTATCTATCCTATGGATATGGGCTTCCAGTAACTCTCTAAGACTGTTAGTGTGCTTTGTCAATCATAACCACAGATTCCAGTATTACCCAGAGTATGCAGGAATATTTGAATGATACTGTATTTTATGATCATGTTACATTAACAGAGTTTTATAGCATAAAGGTAGAACAATATATCTTCCAAACATATGCTTTCTCTTGAACTTCTAAGGCCATAATGACTGCATACCCAGAATGTGATCTCTTTTAATGTTGGCCACAATCCTGTCTCCCATGCATGTACTGCAACCAGCATGGAAGAATGTTGGTAGAGCAAGAAGAGCAGTCCAGTTAGTGCAATAAATGTCCACCTTTTTATCCAGAATGATTGAAGACCAACTCTGGAGAAGGCACCGTCTAACTGCATGGATCGGAGATAAGAGAAGCAACAACTGATGTTGCAGAAAGATGGTTTCCAAAGAGATAGGTCTGGTCAACCCCTTAGGACTGCCTAGCACATGACACAGAGTGATGGGGGTGAGTGGCCACCACGGGTATCAGTGGTAGAGGATACAGCATGAAAACCACATACCTCTCCCCCAGCCATCCTAAGGTTCTGTAGAGAGGAGATAGTACCATGGTTGATAGTCGAGTGAGAGCTGATCCAGTGCAAGACCAAGGCTTGGCAGTAAACCCTTGTTAACCCACTGTTTGCTCAGAGCCCTGAACTTGTCTTGTGCTTGATATGAGTGAGAGTCACCGCAAATCATTCTGGCAGTTAAAACCTGTCCCATTCTATAAAAGAAAAGTCACTGACCCATGGGAATAAATGTACTAACCAGGCCATCCTCCTGGAAGTAGGGCTAGTAGCTACAATTGGAAATTAGGTAGAAATTTCAGAGCAACTTGGGACATCTCATTGACCCCACATGAGGAAAATGGTTAACACTGCTCTGAAGAAGAGAAATGAGGACCAAGGTCCACACATGTCCTGGTCTGGGATTAGGATCCTCTGTCTGGATTAGACTACTGACCTTAGCTGGTTCCAGGCACTGCAAGGGGACTTAGAACACTTTGAGGAAGGACTCTAAAGCTCTGAGCCCACTGAGGCACTGGGTTTGAGGAGAGGCCCATTTGCCAGTCTAATGGTGGTACTTAATAGTACTACTGTTACATTACAAATAAAGAAACAAATTTAAGAGGCCAAGTGGCCTGCTCTGAATCATACAAATAATTAAGGGAATAAACAGAATGAAATCTAGTTTTAAGATCTCCAAAGCTCAAAGCTCCAAATACATGCTCTTTCCTGCAAAAAAACAATTAATTTAACATCAGCCCAATCATGTAAAATCTGAAGGATAATTTATTGCATACATAAAATTTTACTGTCTGATAGAAGCCAAATTAAAATGGACTTTTGTTTACTGTCTCAGATTGTGTAAGAGAATGTGTTCCTGTGAAAGCAAGGATGCCAATGATTCTTTAAACACATTTTATATCTGTGCAGTCCTTAACTCAAAACATTCCTGGGGCTTCAGTCAGACAATACTTACCACTTTTACTTCTCAGCTGGTAAATACACAGTTCAGAGAGTTTGACTGCTCTCCCAGGTCTTACACCTTCCAAGGGTGGGGTTGCTGTTCTGATCCACGTTCTTCTATTCCAGAGCGCAGGCTCTGGCCACCAATTTTTCTTGAGTATCTTAACCATATCAAACAACCTGTTACTCAGCATTCTTCAGGTTTAACTATTACTGATTACCATTCTCAGTTTCTTCTAGTTTCAACTCACATCCTGCTCACAGTGAGTTACTATGGAGACATGACATATTATTGGTCTCTCTGTAGGATAGTGACCCGGCATATTTAAAAATGTTCTGGGTTCCTTAGCAACTCAACTGGCATTATCCGCATTTTCCTACATGAGCTGTTCTTTTGCTGCAGCACATGAAATGTGGATCATGGGCTAGCTTCTGGTGATGGTAATGGACTTGTTAGAAAGGAAGTGAGTATTACACACATCTAGTATAAACTCCATTCCATTAAATGCCTGTCCCCTGTCTGCTGGAGCATTTTTTAAAATGACTAACAGTGATGAATTAGGAAACTAGAGGATTTAACCTTCAAAACTTTAATTCCTGTCAGTTGCTTTGTTATGAACTTTGAATGTTATTAAAGTCCCACTTGAATTTCAGTTTCCTTATATCTAAAATAGAGCTTAAGATTGTACCTCCCTCATAGACATGAGAGAGTGTGGACTCAGAAACAAACTGAGGGTTTTGGAGGGGAGGGGAGTGGGGGGTTGGGTGAGCCTGGTGGTGGATATTAAGGAGGGCACGTATTGCGTGGAGCACTGGGTGTGGTGCATAAACAGTGAATCTTGGAACACTGAAAAAAATAAAATTAAATTAAAAAAATAAAATCTAAAAAAAATCAGTCAACTGTGTGTGGAGAAATGCTCTATAATGACAAAATCTTGTGTTACTACTTTTAATGCTGATCCAATTTTCTCTTTCTTTCTTCTCTCTTTCTTTTCAGAGAAATATCTGCTATGTGCAGATCCTGATGTTAGACACCAAGAGAGAAGTGGGTGATGCCCTGCCAGTGACTGGATAGTCCACCATAGGATTGAGAGATGAAAGATGAAAGCAATCAGGTTATTTCATTCAAGGGCTGGGGCCAGTTTAAGGGCTGTGGGCAGGTAACATGCAAGGAAACACCACAGCCACCAATAGTTCACACTATGGTACAGAAGGGGTGAGTGAGTTAGGGTGGCCAGGGAAGGCATCTAGGATTGTCTGAACACTTTACGGGGGCAGAGATGACCCTCTGTGAGCTGGTCTCTGCTTCCTTGTGTGGGTGGCTTCATCTCACTCTACTACTGGTCATACTTGTTGGATTCCAGGCATGCAGTAATGATTTCACAGCTATGTTTAGATTGTAACTCCAGCATTTATTACCTCAGTGACCCTTAGCTTCAGTTTTCTTGTCTGTGTGATGGGCATAATGAAATCTAGTTCAAAATTGTGTTGAGTAAGTCACTCATGTGGTGCCCGCAACTCAGTATGTACTCAATATACCTTACCTCTTACTATGTGTCTCCTGTCTTTGTGCCTTTGCACAAATGTTTCCTTCTTTGTTGTTGTCTACATGGCATCACTATTATTCCAGGTTCAACTCACAGGTACCACTCTAGGATGCCTTCCTTGACCAATCTTCCTTCCTCTTTTTATCGTCTCCAGAAGATTTGACTCTTCATATGTTATGTTGTGTGTGTGTACCTATTATGTCTTGTACATCCCTCTGTTATAAGCTGATTATATTGCACATTTCATTGTTTACATTGTGCAAATAAATGAAGACCAACCTCAATAAGAAAAGCCAAAGCTATTTATTCTAACCTTGCTATAGTAAGGGAGTAGACCACTCTCACTCTTTTGGTTGAGACTCAAAGGTAGGGAGTGTTAGAACTTTACAGTAAAAAAAAAAAAAAAAAAAAAAAAAAGGAGGTTTCAAGGGTGTCCTGATCAGAGGATCTTGGCATGGGGAAGCTAGAGTTGGGATAACTAGAAATGGGGTGTTCTATGTGATTGGTTAGAGGTAAATGTTTGACTTTCTCTTCTTGGTCATAAGCTGGAGGCAGGGTCAGAAATTAGGAAAGCTGCCTGTTATTAATTGAGTCCTGAACACTTGGGGCTATTTGTTACAGAAGTTATCGTTTAGCTTCATGGATTGTCACTAGCAATAGCAATCTCACTTCTTGCAAGTCTGACTTAGAGCACATTGACTTTCCAGGTTGTTCATTGTGGATAAGAAATTGGTTTCCTGGGCAGGTTGCTGGAGGTTGTGGGTCAGAGTTCTATTTTTATATACAGTACAGACATTTTCCATTTGTATATTCAGTCCCTCAACATATTTGTCCATTTAAACTTGTTGTAACCAAAGAAGACTTCTTAGCTCTGTATGTACCTCCAGCAACACAGTGTCAGAAAAATGTTTGTGGGTTGATAGGTATGTGGGAGAAAGAGCAGAAGGAAGGAGAAAAAATGAAGGGGGAAAGAAGAGTAAAGCGTAAAGAGGAAGCCTTTCTGTCAAGGAGATGACATGCCCAGAAAGACAGGAATGGAACTGAATGCATATCTGGGGGAAATATTGAGCAAATTGGCTTGACAGGAAGTGGTGCCTCCTATAAGTGAATAGTGCTGAACCAAGTTGATTTATAATGACTTTTTAGAGGGGCCTCACCCAGCAGAGAAGAATCTATCTTTAAGTGGCCAGGGGTTAAGAAAGATGGAGAAATATAGCAAGGGGCAAAGGTAACACAGAAACTGATGGCTGCTGTGGAGCTCAGATACCTTGAAATGTAGTCATAGTTATAAAGAAAAAACTTGTTTTGAAATACATTGTGGTTTTTTTTTTTTAAAGATTTTATTTATTTATTTGACAGACAGAGATCACAAGGAGGCAGAGAGGCAGGCAGGCAGAGAGGGGGAGGGAAGCAGGCTCCCTGCTGAGCAGAGAGCCCAATGCGGGGCTCATTGCAGGACCCTGAGATCATGACCTGAGCTGAAAGCAGAGGCTTAACCCACTGAGCCACCCAGGCTCCCCTACATTGCGGTTTTATTGAGCTTCGGGGAAATAGTCTGATAATACTACAGTGCCTCTCGAGAGTTTCATGAGTTTTCTGAAAACTTTTCATTTTATAAATCTGAAAGGATAATCCCTTTGCTACGTGGAATTTGGGGCCAAATTTCCTGAAGAGAATGTATTTGAATAGAATCCTTCCTGAACGTTTTTTTCCAAAATGTGTTCTGGGGTAGGGATGGGGGTTGGGAGACTGATTTATTAACTAATTCACCATCAACAAGGTTCTCTGGTCAATTAACTTCAGAGAATCTGTCCACCCTAACATCCATCAAAAGTGCATGATGATGGCATTGCCATATTGAAGGTCTTGAAAATCTTTCCATTAAAAATTTAACTTAAAAGAATGCATTATTTCGAAAACCTAACTAACCATAGAATTCTGCTTCTGTAAAAATACGCAGTTCTGTGAAATCTACTTGGAACTTGCTGTTCTAAATGTTACTCTTCAAGGATGCCCAAATTCCATTGATAAAACAATTCTTAACATGTGTCTATGTGTCTGAAAACCTTGCTCACCATGGTGCTTTTTTTTTTTTTTGCTATTTTTCAGTTTGATTGGTGCCTTTATAACATTATCTCTTTCAATCTGCAACTTTCTAGTGAGATAATAAGAGGAGAGATCATCATTCTCATTTTATAGTTGAGAAATCTAAGACCCAGAGTGGTTCATGTGAATAAAAATAAATGAATGAAAAGTAAATAAATGCATGAGTGATAGAGTGCCTCAGAGGGCTGGACATTTACCATTGGTGTGGAGATTTCTCCAGTTTTACAATTTCAGTGATTTGACAAATGTCTCTTGTATGCCTCCCTCAAATTGAACACTTTGCTTGAGAATGCAGAGATTAGGAAGGCAAAGTCCTTGACCTCAAAAAACCCACAGGGTACTTGCAGAAACAGGAGACAGATGCTAATTAGAATCCCATATGCTATAATCAAGGAAAGCTCCAAGATGTTACAGAAGCAAAATGGAAGGCTGCCACTGTATGAGTCTATTTAAATTAGGAAAAGTGTCCCTTCCATTGAGACAAACCATGTGAATGCAGAGGGTGGTAAGCAGGCCCCTTTGTGCAAAGCAAAGCCCATGCTGGGGTATAAGGCATGGTGAGAAGCATGGGGTTAGGTGCTACTCATTCACTCTTTCTCCTTTTGTATGGTGGGAAATCATACCTGTCAGCACTGGGTCATCTTCAAACTTAGTGCTCTTGGAAAGTGTTGTTTAGAGTAGAACGAAAAATCAGTAGAGGATTCTAGAAGATATAGCATGAGCTGGTTCTTGGAGGATGAATAATGATTTCAATAGTGGACAGGAGATTAGAGTAGATGGAGGGAACATCATGGATGAAGGCCCTGGGGGGACCAAGCACCTTCTAGGATCTGGGGGAAGACCAGTGTACAGAGGGTAGGGAGGGCATGGGTGAAGATGAGTTTCAAGGGAGCTAAAGTCCTGATTCAGGGAAGGATTTAAAGGAATGCTGATCTAAAGGGCAGGATAGGAAAGAGTTACTTCTACAACCAGAGACTGGTGCAGTACTAGGCATAGAATGTACTTCATAACATGTGCTGAAGGATATGGAAAAGGGACTGGAAATCAGAGCAGCTATCCTTGTTAAGCTCAGAAATGTTAGCCAATGACTGAATTTCCTTTGAGTTACTTTCATTATTACGTGTATGTATAGTGCAACTACTAGAAGCCAGGCATTAGAGGTGACCACTGCCTCAAGAACAGCCATGGTGATTACAGTTCTTTGGAGTGAGTGAAGAATAGAGCTATTTCAGGGGTAGTGGGAAGGTTCTCAAACCAGCAAGCAGTGACAATGGGTTGTCTTGAGAATGAATAAATTTGTATCCAGATAAAGTGAGATCTTCCTTCAATACAAATCCACTTACAAAATTAGCAAAGTCATTCTCTTTGAGTAGATGAGTCTCCTGAATCATATATCCTCTGAGTGTCCCTGGCTCCAGACCAACATAGCCCTGGGACAGGCTGGGTTTCTCTCCTAGTTGAGGTCCCTCAGGTAGTCACTCTTGTATAGTAAGATCCTACACAACCATTTACCACTCATGGTAGACATGAGTAGAGAGGGCTTTCCAGAGAATGAGAATACCAGGAGAAAAAAGACCGAGGCCTGGCAGAGTATGGACAACTAGGACACTGTAGAGGTTTGGTTTTGCTGGAGGATGTACGTGTAAAGCTCAGAAAGGTGGGAGATAAGGCCACATTATGGGCAAGCTTAGGTCATGCTGATCCTTGCTTGCCATGCAAAGGAATTATGGGCTTTATGCTATAAGCCATTGCTGCAAACAAGACCATAAAATGTCTCTAGGCCACTGCATTAGAATCCCCGGGGCTGCTGATTAAATATCATATTTGGGCTCCATCAGATACATACTGTATCGGGAGTCATGGAATGTGGGCCCCAGTCATGGGTGTTTAACAATTTCCCCAGGTGATTTTTATATCCATGAAAGTTTGAGAACAATGCTGTGACAGCTGGAAAATCATAAGCAGAGAAGGGATATTGTTTGCTTTGTGTTTTGGAAAGATCACTCTGGTGGCTGAGAGAATATGGCATTGGTGTGGGGAAGGCTGATGAAATAAATAGGACAAGGCATAAACAAGCATTTGAGCTTGATGTGCCTTAAGCAGATTTCTTCATCTGAGAACCCCATACCTCCTCCTCAGAAGAATCAAATTATGATTTCTATGAACATCCACATATTCTCCAACCTAGATGCCATTGTTCTAATTCCACCTATGTATGGGCGTCATTAAATTTTTGTGGATAATGGTGGTGATTCAAAATGCAGGTATACCGTGACTCAAACATGAGTCAAAAGCACTTAGAGGTTTATTCGTGTCTGTTTTTTTCATTGTTAACTGTTTCTCATGGGCTCTTACTCATGATGCAACAGAATTGGTTTTGAGCATCTCAAAAACATGTAATTAATTGTATTCAGTTTCAATCGCAATAATTAATTGATCCCAGCCAATCAACATTCTCCTGGATGTAATTAGCCACTACAGCGGTAGTGGTGGGCAGATCATTAGTCATGGATGAGCTGCAGGTTAGATGTGCTAACTAATTAGGCTAAAAATCTCTTGCTAAAGAGCTTTGGTGGGCTTCACCCTTAGGTCAGAGTAGCACTTCAAGTCTGGAGTTATATCCTGGAAACTTGGACCCCAAACTGCTGCAATTGACAGACTATTAAGTCATTTTGGCTAACTAATACAAATTCCATTCCATGTATCCACCTTCCAGTCCATGAGACTCAATCTTTAAAGGATGTTTTAGTCAAGAATCAATTGCCTCTTAAACAAACATAAGGAAGGAAGATTTTGTCAGCATATGGGGGCTCATTCAGAGCTCAGAGTCAAGAAAGTCAACAGCCTTATGGGAACTACAAAAATCATTGGACATCTACTCTCACTCTCTTTTCCTGAAACTGGATTTTCTACTTTACTCTGCTTCCCTATAGACCAGGTTCTTTGATAGGGCACTTATTTCTGAGCCCTCTGTGTCAGCTGCAAGCCCAGATCCATCCACTCTATATAACCTTAGAGGTCTGCTTCCCATGTTTTTGTGTTTATTATCCCAATTTTCAAAAGTGAAGCTCAGCTTCAGGGCTACAGTTCTGCAATTCATCCAATTATCTTTGGCAAGTATGAGACATAATCTGGCCAAACATGTAGTTCTAGGCACTTCTTTAACAGGAGGGGCAAGGAACTTCCAAGAAGAGGCACTGAACTGGGTGTACAGGAAAACAATAAAAGCAGGTAAAGACCATAAAAGTGACTCTCTTAGATGTCTCAAATACCCACCACCCAACCCATGGAATTTACTATTGAAGGGAGATTTTATTTTCCCTTCCTGAACAGTAAAATCAATCAATCAATTAATCACTTTTCTTATCCCTGTCCTTATCTTAAAGCATCTTCACTGGAGACTGGAGAAGGCCTAGCAACTCTGTCTTGAAGAGGACATAAACATTTTCCAGATGTCTCCTCCAGCTTGGACCCTGAGAAGGAGTAGGAGAAACAACAAGTATGTGTATGTCTGTGTGTCGTGTGTATTCATATGTGTGCATTTATATTTATTTATATATGTGCTAATGTGTATATGTATATATGTATATATTTTTCCTCAAGTTTTTATTTAAATTCCAGTTAGTTACATACAGTGTAATATTAGTTTCAGGTTTAGAATGCAGTGATTCAACACTTACATAAAACACCTGGTGCTCACCACAAGTGCACTCCTTAATCCCCATCACCTATGTATTCATGTATGTGCTATATGATGTGCTTTCATCAGAGAGGAAAGAAGCATAACCTTTGTCCTCAGGGAGCTTGTCATCTAGTGAGGGTTATGAACACATTCAGAGACTATTGTAAAATAGTGGGGATATTTAGCGACAGAGGTATATCTGGAAGGGATGGATGAGATGAGTCTTAAAGGATGAATGGGAGTACATGTAGAGGAAGAAAAAGGAGATTTTGGGTAGGACAGTAAGAAGGTGCCCTGAGCCAGGGAACAAGAGGTGAAAGAGCATGATGTGTTCTAAGGCTCCCTGAGCAATCGGGCCTTGGTGGAACATCATTGCCAAAGTGGGAAGAGATAGAATTTGAGACTGAATAGATAGTTGAGGACAAAATAATAGAAGGATTTGATGATACACTAAGAAATTTTACCCTTGTTGAACAAGTCAGTGTTTTCATGCTGTATATCATGGGTCTCTAGTTGTACAGCTGATAAGCTTTGAGGCCCTCTCTAAGACCTACAGAACACAATATCTAAGGATGGGGGTTGAGAAGTTCCTTATAGGATTTCAATGTCCACAAATTTTGAGATCTGTTGCTATGAGAGCTGGAGGTTCATGGGAAGGCTTTGTCAGAGGAACGAAGTTGACCTGCTTGCAAGAATAAAATGCCATGATCTGCTGGAAGTAACTGAAGCCTAATCTACTTACCTTTCCACCCTACTGATCTATGGCTTTCAGTCTTCCTGCTGGAGAAATTTGAGGATTCAGAACTAGATTAGACTGAAATCTAGATTCTTGGACTGCATTGTGGGCTCTGCACTGGTCCACTAGGTATATCTCCTGATGCTCACAGATTCTGGAATGTAAGAGATGACACCAAGAAATACTTTTGTAGAAGGAAGACCCTGACATGTGTGTCCAGGATTCTGGCTTCTCATTTTACTTCCAGATGTGTGAACTTAGGTCAGTCATTTCTCAGAGATAAAGATTCTTTTACTCTGATATGGAGATGCTAAATAAAAATCAAATAATATATATGTATTGCCTATCGACTTATAAAGTGCTATAAGATATCTCAGTCAGCTCTAGATAACACCATTTTCAAATCAATTTTACAGAAGAATCAAGAGAATAATGGTTACTCTCTATTCAGAACTTAGTATGTACCCAACACAAAATTGAGTGCTTTGGACAACTTAGTTAATTTAATTTAATATAATTTATTAATCATCCATAGCATGAAGGAATATCCCCAAAGTACAGACAGTTAAAAGGTGTTAAGGAAGTTTCCCTAAATTCCACAGCTAGTAAGTGGAACTTTCAAATTTAAACCCAGGTCTTGCTAGAGCTAATCATGGGTTCTTCCCTGCTGGGCTATGTTCCCAATAAAGCCACTGGCTTTGAAATATGCACTTTTAGTGTTTAAAGTTTGCCTTAGAGATAGGTGCCTTTTCAATCAACTTTATCTTCTGTTTGCAAACAACTTTCTGTATTATTATTATTATTATTATTAATTATTATTATTACCTCTTGGGGATTGTTTACTCCCATTGTGGATTAATGAATTATTTGTTATGACAGAAAAAAGAAAGACAAGGAAGCTGAAGATATTGAAAAAGTATATGAAAAATGATTTGATATCCTAGTTAATGTTATCCTGGAGCAAAAGTCTGAGAGAACAGGGTAAGTATTCATCCTTTCAATAGCAGTTAGGAGAAAAGTTAAAGAAAATGAATTTTATAAACCTCTTCCCACATGTGTTAGAAACTTGAAAGCATCAGGCACAGCCAAAAACTGTTAGCACAATCCATGACAAATGTTGGAAAATTCAGTAATTCACTGATGTTTCCCATTTTCTATCTGCTCAATTATCTGTATACTCATCTGTCCATCCATCCATTCCACCATCCATCCATCCATCCATCCATCCATCCATCCATCATCTCTGTCATCCATAAAATCTTTTCCCTTCTATCCTTATATTCATTTACCATCCAGCCTCAATTTAATAAGTATATAAAAGATGTTAATTATGCACTGTAACCAAATTATCCTTCCTGTGTCTCTACTATATACTAAGGGCATGGGAAAGACTTTTATATATATCACTTCAGCCTAGTGTCAGGCACTTTGTAGCGATGGAAAGAAATATGAACTGTCTCTGAGAAAGCTACCTGCTCTTCAGAGATTAAGAAGAAGGACAAGCCATGACCACAAAACACAATCAACTGAGAATACATAAGCAGTGGAGTCCTTTGAAGATGAAACCTTATTAGCTGTGTCATGCAGGAAGGAACACAATTGAGTTCTAAATAAATATCTTCAAGAGCAAATGTCTAAGAGAGAAAATTAGAGACACAAAGGCTCTTCATTCTCCAGGTTCTAGTTCAAAGATCCCTTCCTCTGAAAAGCCTTTGGTGAAGCCTGATTCCTGAAACCCAGATTTACCTTGCCCTTCTGCTGTGGTTCACAGCCCTCTGCCCCAGCTTCTCTTACTTCCTGTCTTCCACACGTCACCTCAGGATTTCAGGAGATTGTGAGGTGGAGGGGAGGGAGCAGAGACTTCCATGAAATATAATCTGGGTTAGGATCACTGTCTTTTCTTATCGTATGGGTTATCTTTGGCAATGATCTCATGAGTCAATTCCTACTAATATATTTCATCTATTTTGCTAAGCCCTTGACATAATCTGATATCATCCTCACACAACTTACCCTGACATTTTATGTTATTGCTTTTTAAATTTTATTTTACAGATGTGCAAGGTGGGTCTTAATTTCTCCAACTGCTTTCTCAGAAGTGGGAGGCTAGTTTCAAATGTTTGTCTGCAAAATCCATTCCAATACTTCTCAGTTCACTTAGGTGTTTGCCATGCCAGTCTCCTCCTCTGTAAGTTAGGACTGAAAGCATTTTCCCACAGAGCTCTGATTCAGCACTGTAGGTTATGATATACTGTGCCATGTAGGCTTGGTGTTAAGAAGAGGCATTCCACTCCACTCCACTCCCAACTTTCTGGATTTTTGTCCCTTCTGTATCCAGAGCTCTATCCCCAGCTAGAGATAGGCCTGGTTCACTACATTCCTTTGCAGGCCTGGCTTCTAGAGGCCAATCAAGTCTCAGCAAAACTGCCACCTCATGGTTAAGAACTCTGCTAACTTTAACACAGAAGCCCACACTCATCTCTTTCTAATTTTTCTTCGTGTCCTTTTCACTGATGCTATGTATTAATTTGTTTTATTATTTGGTTCTATTTTCCTTGGTTCTTTATTCATTTATGATTAGTCAAGCAGTTTATTTTTACTTTACCCATTTCTACTAGCTAGTTATAGATTATTTTACTTTTTAAAAATTTTATTTATTTGAGAGAGAGAGAGAGAGAGAAAGAGAAAGAGAGAGAGGAGCAAGAGAACAAGCACGGAGGGTGAGAGGGAGAGAGAGAGGGAGAAGCAGGCTCCCCACTGAGCAGGGAGCTTGATGCAGGGCTTGATCCCAGGACCCTGGGATCATGAGCTCAACCGAAGGCAGACATTTAACTGACTGAGCCACTGAGAGGCCCCCTAGATTATTTTACTTATGTTTTAGTGGTTATCTAACCACTAATTTTACTTATATTTAGTAGTTACTAACACACAAACCCCTTATTAGAATATAATGTAAATGAATAATGTTACTGTCTCCCTGACAATGCAGGGGCCTTAGAGCAATTCGTGTATTCCTTCAGTCATTTTGCATTATTGGTCCATCTATTTAAATTCTGCCTATGCTTAATGCTCTACATGATACTGATATTGTTTTTTTTAAGTCCATTTCCACTTATGTTTGACCATTTATTTACCAATTTCTTTGACTCTCAATTTTGGGAATAGACACAGTTCCTCTGACTTAGAGAAGACTTAGGATAGGTGTCCGAAGTTGAGGATGTAAGAGGAAAAACAAATGGAAAAACAGGTTAATATTTATCCAGTACATGCATATAAACATATATGGTAACCTATATGTATATATGTACATAATATTTATGTATATGCATGTATGGTGTTATCCTCAGAGATAAATATAGTAAATTAAAGAGAGAGAGTTCAACCCTAGAACTTTCTGATTCCAAACTCTGTATGTTTTGATACATGACCTTGCAGCTCCATTTTCTCATGTGACTTATTTTCAACTGTTGCTGGCTTTTTGTAAAATGTTAGCTGTACGGCGGTAGGAGGAGTGAAGTGTTTCTTAAAATAGGTAGCTTTCTATTCTTGGACTCCTTTCAGTCTGCTTATATTTTTCACTTACCTTTTTTTTTAAGATTTATTTATTTATTTGAGAGCTAGAAAGCATGTGCAAGCATGCAAGTGCGGGGGGAAGGCAGAGGGAGAGGGAGGGGGAGTGCAGCAGACTGCACTGAGCACAGACCCCAATGTGGGGCTCAATCTCAGGACCCTGAGCTCATGATCTGAGTTGAAATCAAGTCTTGTGCTTAAGGGACTGAGTCACACAGGCACCCCTCTTTTTGGTTACTTCTTAGGGACCACCAAAACCATCATTTAAAAAATTATTTAGGGGTGCCTTGATGGTTCAGTGGGTTAAAGCCTCTGCCTTCAGCTCAGGTCATGATCCCAGGGTCCTGGGACAAACCCTGCATTGGGCTCTCTACTCAGCGGGGAGCATGCTTTCCTTCCTCTCTCTCTGCCTGCCTCTCTGCCTACTTGTGATCTCTGTCAAATAAATAAATAAAAATCTTTAAAAATTATTTAAATTAAATTTAATTAATAAGTATGTACTGTATTACTTATTTCAGAGGTAGAGTTTAATGATTCCTCAGTTGCATTCAACTGATGTTCATTCAACAGTGTTAATTCTATCAACTGCCCTCCTTAATGACCATCACCCAGTTACTCCATCCCCCCACCCACCTCCCTTCCAGCAGCCCTCAGTTTGCTTCCTATAGCTGAGTCTCTTATGGTTTGCCTCCCTGTTTTTTGTCTTATTTTATTTTATCTTATTTTTCCTTCCCTTCCCCAAGTTCATCTATTTTTATTTCTTAAATTCCACATATGAGTGAAGTCATATCAAAGCTATCATTTTAATTATGCATCAGTGGTCATATCCATTAGATGAGGAGTCCTTTTTAAGGGCGAGAGCACTTGGTCACTTTAATGTTTTGAGAATGCAGGCTGTCCCCCCCAGTATCAGAAACCCCAATGATAGGTTATTTGTAGCAAAGAAGGATTGAGGATATACACAACAGGCCAGAAAACTTCAAGATGGCTTCTGAAGCTTAACTTCTTTCACATCAAGTGAGGAAAATGTTGGCTTTCAGTGGAGAGCAACTCAAATTCAGGTCAGTTTAGAGTGAGTATCTCTCAGAATAATATCATTTGGACATAAGCCTACTTTTGCCCAAAAGATCACTTTCCTCAATGACACCTGTGAGTCGTCATGCTCATTCCTGGGGCTGGACGAGCTGGGATATTTCTCTCATCCCATGTGCAGCCCCACCTGCCACCTCCGTGTCGTCTCTTATGCCCTGAGCTGGGGACTCTGTTCTCCCTGCTGCAGGCAGTTTGCCTTCGTTAGAGGAGTGGTATGAGGAAGGCCATAGCTCCCCTTTGTTTTGGACTTTATTGAAATTTAGGCCCCAACTATAGGGAATAACAATGAAGAGTGTTAAAGGAAATCTTTTTTTTGTTTTAATTTAAATTCAATTAACCAATATAGAGTACATCATTAGTTTCAGATGTAGTGTTCAATAATTTATCAGCTGCATATAATACCCAGTGCTCATCACATCACATGCCCTCCTTAATGCCCATCACCCAATTTCTCCATCCCCTGTCCACCTCTCCTCCAGCAACCCTCAGTCGGTTTCCTAGAGTTAAGAGTCTCTCATCATTTTTCTCCCTCCCTGAGGACTTCCCATTCAAGTTTTTCCTCCCTTCCCCTATGATCCTCTATGCTATTTCTTATATTCCACATATGAGTGAAACCATATGATAATTGTCTTTCTCTGACTGACTTATTTCACTCTGCATAATATCTTCTAGTTTTATCCATGTCGAAGTAATTGTAAGTATTCATTCTTCCTGTTGGCTGAGAAATATTCCATTGTATATGTACATCACCTCTTCTTTATCCATTCATGTGTCCATGGATGTCTGAGCTCTTTCCATAGTTTGGCTACTGTGGACATTGTGACTATAAACATTGGGGTGTATATGCCCCTTTGGATCACTACATTTGTATCTCTGGGTTAAATACCTAGTAGTGCAATTGTTGGGTGATAGGGTAGCTCTATTTTTAACATTTTGAGGAACCTCCATACTGTTTTCCAGAATTGCTGTACCAGCTCACATTCCTACCAACAGTGTGAGAGGGTTAAAGGAAATCTTGGGGTATCCAAAATAGTCTCAGAGTTTATGGGACAAATGAAGAAGAAAACCTTATTACATATAGTCTTCTCTTGGATTATCTCAGTTCCTAACCTTATTCTTTGGAGTCTCCTCCAAAAGGAGGAGATAAAGAGCCCCTCTCCCATCCCGACAGTCTGCATACATTTAGACACATAAACACATACACAGACATATGTGCACTCACAGGCACATGACACACATGAGGTGCTAATCTATGTGCTATGTTGGCTTAGCTGTAAGGCAATTTGCAGAGTACAGTAACCAACCTGGCCATGCATTTGTCAGTGTCAGAGTTACTGGGTTTCGCTTATCAGCCAGGGGGAGTTCGGAAGTATAGCTCCATATGTAGTTTGATGCTTCAAGTCCAACAGATGAGTCAAAGGTGGGTCAGGTTATAACCTGTCCTCTAGGACTTCTTCGTTTGTATGAGGCGAAACATAAACCTTTATTTTTCTGAAAAGGTTCTAATGGTGCCTGTGAGTAAATGCCATAGCAGCTTCTAAGAACAACCAAGATATTTCAGACTAATAAAGTCCAAATCTGCATTAATAAAAAGAAGCATTTTCCTAACGGAAATGGAACAGAATAGAAAATAGTCTGAGAATATTTCTCATGTTCTCAATTGAGATAAAATTATTCTTTAGCAAGATAACAAGAGAGAACGAAAAAGGAAAAACAAATAAGAAAAGGAAAATAAAGGGGGCTCTTTAGACCCTGGCATGGGAACCAGTTTAATAAACTTGAGAGAAGGGAGGCTGGAATGGAAATAACATGTATTAAGCAGTTAGTACAGGCTCAGACCAGACACATTTGTCAATGTTTGATAACACATTTCATATTCATCGAAATCCTTCATGGTCAATATTATAGTTCTCATTTTCTATAAGACACAAATTGTACTACACAAAAACTGTGGGTTTTGATATCAGTTTGTGTGTTATGTCACAACACATGTGGACTGTTCATTTCCTATCACTTTGGATCTATAGCCATTTGTGGGTTTGACTCACTGAATCACCATCATCCAAAGTTCTTTAACTCCTATACTTCAGAAATCTTTAGAAGAAGGGTTCTAAATTTGATACTTTCAGTAACCCATCAAGGTCTTTGGCCTATCCTTTGGCTTGGAGAATCGCCTTGGTCCTGTCTCCTCCTTATCCAATTGGGTGAATTTTACCTCTTTAAAACTGGTTCATTGCACTCAGGTCAAGCCTCAGATTTTTAGGCAAGGCTGTTTTGCTCCTTGCAGACTTTGCTAAGTGTCTCCATGCCAGTTCTCTATTTATCATGACCCTTGTTTTCCCGTTCACATCCCAACGTGACTATGAACTTCTTGCGAGCATGTGTGTTATCATATCTATTGCTTTATTCCCAGCACCTTAGTGCAGTTTTGGCACATGGTGGATGCTTAATAACTGTTATATGAATGAACAATTGTATCATCTGTCTGTCTTTCTATGATTTTATTGATGATTGATTTTATGACTTAGATTTATTCATCCAAAAGTCTAAGTCATGCCCACTCTTTTCTGACATTGTCAATATTATCAAAAAATATTGAGGCAAAGCTATAAATGTCTGTCCTTTCTTGGGAACCTATTATATTACAATATTAATAACTACTTCACATGTACCATTTAATATGTCAAATCAGTAGAGCAGTGCCTCTGTTGACAGAGTGATAGTGACTACCCAGGTCAAAATGGCATAAGTCATTTGAAGAAGGTAGACTGTTGGGTATGTGTAAGGAGAATTTCTTTCTTGACACCTTATCCTTTGTATGGTCAGAGAAACAACGCTTATCTCTGTCTCTCTCTCTACCTCTCTGGAGAGGGAGAGAGGGAGAAAGAGAGAGTGATTTATTATGAGGAACTGACTTATGTGATGATGGAGATTGAGAAATCCCATGATCTTCCATCTGTAAGATGGAGAAAGCTGGAGAGGACCCTGGGAAGGCTGGCAGTGAACAGTATATAATACATATACAAAATACATGTAAATTCACTGTTTATGTTATAGATAAGGCTCCCAATCAACAGTAGACTATTAGTGGTTAAGTTCGGAGAGAGTCAAAGTTACACACAGATATTCAACTATGTGAGGGTGGTGGTGACCCTAACGCCTATGTTCTTTGAGGGTCAACAGTTGTTAGTTGCTAAGACTTTCGTGATGCAAATTCTCTTACAGTAGCAAGCTGCAAGTGCTTGGGCTGAGACCTTGGAATATTTGGCTCTGTTCAAAAGTTCATGGTTCCCCTGGTGAGGGCTTACATAAGGCACATCTCCTAAATGGCCTCTGGGTTTTTTCTATTATATCTTTTTATCTACTTATTTTCATTTTATTTTTTTTAAGTTTTTATTTTAATTCTAATTAGTTAATATGCAATGTGATATTAGTTTCAGGTATACAACATAGTGATTCAGCACTTCCTTACATCACCAGGTGTTCATTGCAAGTGCACCCCTTAATCCCCATCGCGTATTTCACCATCTACCACTGTCCCCTCCAGTTACCACCAGTCTGTTCTCTATGGTTAAGAGTCTGTTTCTTGATTTGTTTGGGCTCCATTTTGTTTATTTTTTTAAAAGACTTTATTTATTTATTTGACAGGGAGATAGAAAGCACAAGTAGACAGCGTGACAGGCAGGGGGTGAAGGAGAAGCAGACTCCCTGCTGAACAGGGAGCCCAATGTGGGGCTAGATCCCAGGACCCTGGGATCATGATCTAAGCTGACGGTAGAGGCTTAACTGACTGAGCCACCCACGTGCCCCTGTTTGGGGCACTTAAACCCACTAACATGAATGACTTAAAACCCACTGACATAAATGACTCCATTTAACTTCACGTTTCA
Source organism: Lontra canadensis (assembly GCF_010015895.1). Taxonomy (NCBI): domain Eukaryota; kingdom Metazoa; phylum Chordata; class Mammalia; order Carnivora; family Mustelidae; genus Lontra; species Lontra canadensis. The sequence goes on from NW_022631043.1 coordinate 8,469,959, forward strand.
CACTAAGAGTAGTATTTGATTGACAGGTTTATATAAGGTAAATCTTTGTGAAACATCATGCAATATGTGACATATAGCTGGATCACAATAAATATTTTGTTTCTCTTGTATTAACTGTTTTCATACTCCCTATCACAATTATTTTGATATATCCTTTGGATCCAATAGAGACTTCTTTTCACTTACAGAAACCATTGCTTTTATTTTTAACAGAGTTGTGCACTAATCCATTTCCTCATGAAAAGTGCTCTTGTTAAAATTATCTTGAATGGTAAGTGTAGAATTGGATTACACAGTAAAAATGCATTCAGGTCTTCAGTTATTAATAATGAGTGTCAAGCAATTAACAGGTCAAGGTACATTTGCTGGGAAGTACATGAAAGTAATATTTTTATTCAGGGATCAGAGCAGCAATTTCTAAATTTCCTCTGACCATCCACAAGTGGAGAATATTACTCTTCCAGTGGCATATCACTGTGATCCATTTTTATTCTCAGTGAGACTTAGGTTATTTTGAAATCCAAGAGCTCTCAGATGGAAATTTATTGGCTTGTACTCACTTACATTACAGGCTGTATTACTAACCCCATACAACATACAGTTTGATAGAGTACAATTCTGGCATCATGAGCTGACAAATATTATTATCCCTATGCACATGGGCAGCTGAAGTTATGACTTCATTCAGTGTTGCTCTGGGACCATGAATGTTGAATTATTGTTTTGTTTTATAATCAAAGAATCAATTAGTTGATAACCTTTAGCAAGTTTCCTAATACTAAATACATTCAGGACCCAGAAATTAACATGAATGGGTAAAGCCGACCAGCTTAAAAACAAACAAACAAACAATAATAGCAGTCAGAGAAGGTGGGACAGTGGTTAAGAGGAAAGTGCATGATGTACTTGAAGGGGCAGCCAGGATTCAGCACACAGGAGATCTTGAGCTCTTTAAAGGAAAACAGAAGTCTGAATCTTCTATACAATATCTCTCACTTTTGCAATGTTGGCAGCTGGGTTTTTCCAACACCCTGTAGGACCAAGTATCTTTGCAGGCTGGATATTAGTTTAAACTCCTGATCTTAATTGTATCAAAGATCAGTTTGATGTCTATAGTATTGTTTCTCCCTAGACAGTGAAGACACAAATTACAGGGCAGAAACATGCTCTTTCTTGGTCAATGATTTTATTCCTTTCCAGATACTTGCATCGTGATGATTCTAATTAAACTTCCCAAGAGCGGAGATCTCTGTTCATCTCCTTCTTTTGGAGAAGGGAAAACACACACACACACACACACACACACACACACATACACACACACACACAAACATACAGAATGATCAAGTTTTATCCTCTGCCTCTGGGCAGCTCAACAGGAGCAAGCTCCTGCCTGGAAGAGCATGCCACGCGTTCTGTTTGCCTGCGGTTCTCAAACCAGGTGGATGTTATTTCCCCAAACCTTCCTTGATCTCCTCTGTGTCCTGCAGCACCGAGTCAAGGAAGGCTGGCAGAGTGTTAGTTAGGAGCTCAGGTTTTGGAATTCAGTTGACCTGGCTTTGATTCTCAGATGAATCACTACTGGGTATGAGAGTGGCGTTATCTGAAACCTTCTAAGCTCTGTTTTTGGTATCTCTCCAGTGGGGACGGAAATGTTTAAACCACGGATTTACTGTTTTAAATGAAAAGATTTTGTGGTACCTCCCTAAGTTTCTGACACATGATAGCTGCCTAGAAAATGGTCTTTTATGTGCTTAGGCATATATATGACATACATATGTTAATGTGATGAGTACTATTATGTATGTAATGTGTAGTGTATTCTAACACATGGGATACCTATTATGCTTCTCCTCTCTTTCAGATCTGCTCTGAGGTAGCAAGACTATGTCTTATTCATTTCTGTCTCCCTGTTCTCGGCACAGTGCTGGTCCACACAAGACATCCAGTGAAAAATGAGATATTCACTGCCCTGCCCAGATTGCAAGACTCTGGTGACAACAAGATAATACCCAATCTCCCTACTCTGGTCTCCTTTCTTGGTCTTTATTTACCATTAATTTTGTTTTATTCACCATTAATTTTTAAAAGTTACCCTGGCCGAGTTTCATTCTTCTACATATAGCTGTCCAGTTTTCCCAGCACCATTTATTGAAGAGACTGTCTTTTTTCCACTGTATATTTTTTCCTGTTTTGTCGAAGATTAACTGACCATAGAGTTGAGGGTCCATATCCGGGCTCTCTACTCTGTTCCACTGGTCTATGTGTCTGTTTTTATGCCAGTACCATGCTGTCTTGGTGATCACAGCTTTGTAGTAAATCTTGTAATCAGGTAATGTGATGCCCCCAGTTTTATTTTGTTTTTCAACATTTCCTTAGTGATTCAGGGTCTCCTCTGGTTCCATACAAATTTCTGGATTATTTGCTCCAGCTCTTTGAAAAATACCAGTGGAATTGTGATCGGAATGGCATTAAAAGTATAGATGGCTCTAGGCAGTATAGACATTTTAACAATGTTTATTCTTCTGATCCAAGAGCATGGAATGGTCTTCCATCTTTTTGTGTCTTCTTCAATTCCTTTCATGAGTGTTCTGTAGTTCCTCGAGTACAGATCCTTTACCTCTTTGGTTAGGTTTATTCCCAGGTATCTTATGGTTCTTGGTGCTATAGTAAATGGAATCGATTCTTTAATTTCCCTTTCTGTATTTCCATTGTTAGTGCATAAGAAAGCCACTGATTTCTGTACATTGACCTTGTATCCTGCCACATTACTGAATTGCTGTATGAGTTCTAGCAGTTTGGGGGTGGAGTCTTTTGGGTTTTCCATATAAAGAATCATGTCATCTGAGAAGAGAGAGAGTTTGACTTCTTCATTGCCAACTTGGATATCTTTTATTTCTCTTTGTTGTCTGATTGCTGTTGCTAGGATTTCTAATACTATGTTGAACAAGAGTGGTGAGAGTGAACCAGAAGAGACTCCGAAAACAGTATAGAGGCTCTTTAAGATGTTAAGAATAGAGCTAGCCTATGACCCAGCAATTGCACTGCTTGGTATTTACCTCAAAGATACAGATATAGCGGAAAAAAGGGGCATGTGCACCCCAATGTTCATAGCAGCAATGTCCACAGTAGTCAAACTGTGGAATGAGCTGAGATGCCCTTCAACAGATGAATGGATAAAGAAGATATGGTACATATACACAATGGAATATTACTCAGCCATTAGAAAGGATGAATACCCACCATTTGCATCAACATGAATGGAACTTGAGGGGATTATGTTGTTGGTGTCGGGGTCGATTCCACGTTAAAACATGTTAAACCCCTAGGGCCTGCCTGGGCCTACTTAGCCATAGTGATTCCATGTTGCTTAGGTAGACATTTTGTTGTTTAATAAATGCCTCAACAGTTATTGATATCAGTTCCAGGTAACTGTTGCTAAAACACACACCTAAAACAAGGCCATTTTGTTGTTTAATAAATGCCTCAGCTGTTACTAGTATCGGTTCCAGGTAACCGTTACTAAAAGACACAGGTAGGAGACATCCAATCAGCCAAAGCCACATATGTAGATGTCTGCGATTGTGCCCTATAAAAACTAACCTGTAAGACCAAGGGGCGTCACTCTCTTTGGAGGCGGCCCTGGCCAGTCAGTCTGACTTCTAGTGCTTGGCATAGAATAAAGCTTTACATAACTTTCACTTTGTCTCAGCCTCTTTTCCCTGGCCGGTCAGTCTAACTTCTAATGCTTGGCATAGAATAAGGCTTTGTGTAACTTTGCTTCAGTCTCGTTCCTTTGATAACGGACCCAACAATGTTAAGTGAGATAAGTCAAGCAGAGAAAGACAATTATTGTATGGTTTCACTCATATATGGAATATAAGGAATAGCACAGAGGACCATAGGGGAAGGAAGGGAAATCCAAAGTGGGAGAAATCAGAGAGGGAGATGAACCATGACAGACTATGGACCCTGAGAAACAATCTGAGGGTTTCAGAGGGGAGACGAGTGAGGGGAGTGGGTAACATGGCAATGGATATTGAGGAGGGTACGTGCTGTGATGAGCTCTAACTGTGATACTTAACTAATGAGTCATTGAACACTACATCAAAAACTAATTATAGGGCGCCTGGGTGGCTCAATAGGTTAAGCCTCTGCCTTCGGCTCAGGTCATGATCTCGGGGTTCTGGGATCGAGCCCTGCATCGGGCTCTCTGCTCAGCAGGGAGCCTGCTTCCCCCTCTCTCTCTGCCTGCCTCTCTGCCTACTTGTGATCTCTCTCTCTGTCAAATAAATAAAATCTTAAAAAAAACAACTAATTATATACTATATAGTGGATAACTGAATATAATAATAAAAAAAAAAGAAAGAGAAAGAAAAAAAGAGAGTTGATAGGATTTAGTCAGAAAAAAAAAACTGGGTAAGATTTGAAAGGATGAAAGGATGAGCTAGAAGGGGCTTAATGAAAAGAAAGGAAGACAAGACAAAGAAAGTAAGAAGTAGGAGGAAAATAGAGGAATAGAATGTCAGTTGGGATTAACTAGGTCATCCTGTAGCAATAAAGTTGTCTAAAAGCCTCTGTGGCTTAAAGCAACAAAGGTTTATCTGTCACTACATGCCCTTCATGGGTCACCTCCAGCTCTGCCCAACACCTTCTTTCTCCCAAGACCCAGGCTGATGAAGTGTTCCCTTCTGGAGCATTGCCCATCTCATGGAGTTGGGGGAGAAATGTCTTAAATCACCAGTGGTTCTTAAAGGCCCAGACTGCTTGGACACACATCAGTTCTCTTGATATTCTTTGACCAAAGTAAGTGTGTCACTCCTGGTATCAACACGGTGGAAAGTTTAATGCTACCCCAAAAGGGGGTGACTGAATCTTTTGAAGAGTCATGCAATCTATACAGATGTAGGAAGAGGAAAATGTATTGAATGATGGAAGTTTTAGGAAAATCAAAGAAATATTTGGGAAGGAGTTAGAAAGTAGATGAAGAGAGATGAACATCAGGAGATGAAATAGACATTGAAGGGGAAGTAGAAGAGATAGAAGCGAGAAGGGAAAAGGATAAAGAATAGAGGCCTCCCAGCGTAGGGCTGATAACATGGAAGTGTTCCCATACCACATGACATGGGGTGTGAGTATGGCCTTTACAGTCAGGTAAAGCTAGGCTCGTGTCCTGGTGAACTTCATAACCTGGGTGACTTTACTTGACCCTCATGGTCCTCCATTGATCCATCTGGATTTTTGGCTCCAGTCTCATAGTGTTATTGAAATAATTAAATAACACAAATAATTGTGAGATTAGATATTGATTTTGGCTTTTTATGTCACCACGCAAATTATAGACTAGAGTCTCCAGTTAAGGAAAAAGGGCTGTTGTGTGTGCTATATCCTAAAGAAAGTTGCTAACCAGTAAGCTGGTGAGGTGCAGGAAAAAGTCTGATTACTGGTAGTCTCCACCTTAAGCTATTCTCTTCTCAGCCTATGGAATTAGAAGAGAGAGGGCAGACAGAGCCAGAACGAAGAATTATTATTACCCTTCCAGAGATGGAGCTTTTGTAGACAGAGGCCTTATCCTTCCCATGGGATTTACCCCTATCCCAAAGTCCATGTGATTGGGGGTACCTGGAGAGAAGGGAGAATGAAAGCATCATATAACCCGGGTGGATGGTGCTAAGTCACAGAATTATTATTCTCCTTTCACAGATAAGGAAAGTGAGGGCCACAGTACAAAGATTACTCAGGGCTAACAGGGGATCCAGAATTCCAGCCAAGGTATCCTGGATCTTAACCATCCAGCTTAATGACCTTCTTGGCCAAATGACGAACAGCAAATGATCATCTTCAAATGTATCTGTCTCTATGTTCCCAAGGCCAACCTGGGAAGGACCCTTTCTGCTTTGAAAAGGATCCTGCTCTTAACCACAATATCAGTGTCCCATTCTCTTTCCCTAACATTTCTTACAGGATGATCTCAATCCCTTTTCATTTTTCTGCTCTTTTTAAGTTTCAGCTTACCTTTAAAAAGAATATAAAAATATGCAAAATAAAAAAAAAATAGCCAGCTACTAATTGGCATAAATTTTTTTCTCTCTCATTGTGTGTGTGTATATATATATATATACACAGTGTGAAATTTGTAATATATATAGTACTGTGTATGTATAATTCATAATTCATATGTATATATCAGCATGAATTACATACTATATAAAAGAATAGTATGTGGACTTTTCCAAACTTACATGTACTTATATCTCTGGTTGTGGAAAATGTGGACTAAAGTAATGTATGACAATAAAAATATCCTTTCTTTTCAAAAATAGTCTTATAATTGGATAAAAATGTATCTTAAATGTTTTCATTTGAAAGCAATCAGTGATTATGCCCAAATGATTTTGTTATTTTCTTCCCCTCATTCTTTTTTTTTTTTTATTACAGTCCAGTCCATTCACTGAGGTTTGATGGAAATTTGGAGAGAAGGGGCTTATCAACAAACTCCCAGAAAGCTGTATGACCTTGTTAGGAATGAGAACTCCTAACAGAGAAAACAATATCAATGAATCCATTGGTCAGAGACCACGTTCTCCTTTCTCCCAACCACCCACAATACAAAGGATGAAATTGATTTGAACCTGTTTTAGATGATTGTTTTATGAGGTTCTTGGAGAGCCAGAGGAAGCTACTTTTGTGATTCTCTTGGAAAAACAAAAGTATTCTCAGCACCTGCAGAATAGAGATAAGTAAATAACCCACTTTTTCAAGAATATCTTGAATTGAACTATTCTTAGCAGGTTTAGGGGTGGTTGTCCCTTCCCCCCACATACAAAGAAAGAAGAGAAACAAAGAGCAACAACTAAAAATGGTGCAGAGAAATGGGGACAATACAGCACTGGATTTCTTTTGTTTCCCTTACTAGGCAACAATAGCTCCCCCAGTGTTTGAAAGGGTGGACAAGACTCTCAAACCATATGGGCGTTCTTGTTCAGAATTAAATATTTTAAAAACCTGCCACAAAGCAAATCTGTTGCATTCAATTATGTGTAGTAGCGGAGCTCAAATTAACCTGCCACCAGGAACTAGGCAGGTAAAAGAATTGGGTGAGAATAAATGGAACTAAGAAAGTTCCTGCGTTCCTTTGGGTCAAATCATCCCTGACTTTTACTACCATGTGATCTGGCAATCCTGCTACTGGGTATACACCTGAGGGAAGTGATATCACTAACTTGAAGAAATCAGTACACCCCCATGCTCATTGCAGCATTATTCCTAATAACCAAGACACGGGAACAATTAAGTGTCTGTCAGTGCATGAATGGATAAAGATGTAACACATATGTATGTATACAGAAACCCACTGAAATATAATTCAGCCGTAAAAAAGGAAATCCTGCTATTTTCAGCCACATATATAAACCTGGACAGCATTATGCCCAGGGAAGTAAGGCAGCCAGGCAAAGGTAAACACTGAATGAGCTTACTTACATGTGAAATCTAAGAAGTGGAACTCACAGAAACAGAGAGTAGCGTGGTGGTTGCCGGGGTTGGGAGGTAGGTGTCAACAGAGTACAAACTTCTAGTTAGATGATGAGTAAGTCTGGGGATTTGACGTACAGCATGGTGATGGGAGCTAGCAATGCTATATTGTCTATGTGAAAGTTGTTAATAGAGTAGATCTTAATGTTCTCACCAGACACATGCACAAAAACTGGTAATTAGGTGAGGTGCTGAAAGTTTTTGTTGTTGATTAACTTTATTGTGGCCATCATTTCACACATGTATATGTATCAAATCACCACACTATACACCTTAAACTTACCCAATGTTGTGTGTCAGTTATAACTCAACAAACCTACAAAACCTTTTTTGTTGACTTCTGATAGAATACTAAAAAAAAAAAAAATTGCTCTGGTGACTTGAAGAAAATAGTGTTAAAGTATAGCAATAAGCAGAATTTGACCCTTGGGGTGGGCCATTAATTTAGTTTATGATTCCGGGGTCGGCAATATGGGCAGTTCTGCACTTGGCTGAGCTTACTGTAGGTTTACAGCCAGTTAATCGGTTGGCTGGGTGTGATGTAGAGAGGATGGCACAGGAGTGCAAGACATCCAAGACTGGATGCAAGTCTTGATGTTGTTGTTTATTACTCATGTCAACTGCAAGGACATTCCTTTCCTCATCCAGAAAAGGGAGCTGCAATGATCACCTACACAGTGTCATTGCTATGATTGACTAGGTAGATCCAGATGGCATGGCTTTTGAAGTTATAAAAATATAGCTAAGTTCTTTTTGTCAAAGTACTCCAGGAAAGACTGACATAAATGAAGAGAGAAATAGATAACAAAAATAGTGGAGACAACAATATTCCACGTTTAATTGTGGATAGAACCCCTAGACAGAGGATCAGCAAAGAAATAGAAGGCTTAAATGACAACATAAACCAATTAGACCAAACAGATGTCAACAGAGTACATCACTCAGCAAGAGCAAAATATAGATTCTTGTCATGTACACACGGAATGTTCTCCAGAGTAGACTACAAGTTTGGGTCTACAACAAGTCTCAATAAATTTAAAAGGACTAAAATCATACAAAGTACGATAATGGGACCACAATTGAATGAAATTAGAAATTAATATTGTGGGTGTCTGGAAAAACCACAAGTACATGGAAATTAAAACAGACTCCAAAATAACTAGGGGTCAAAGAAGAAACCACATGGGAAATTAGAAAATGCTTAGCGACAGATGAAAATGAAGACAGAGCATGCTAAAACTAGTGAGACACAGTTAAATTAGTGCTTAGAGGGAAGTCTATAGCTGTAAATGCTTATGCTATGGAATGCTCTGAGCAAGGTTCTGGGCTTTATGTTCAGATCATAATAGACGTGTAATAATAAGATTTTAAAAATTTGGTATAAAAGTGAGTAATTTGAAAAGACTAATTAAAATGAGTAATTCAGGAAAGAAAGTTGAAGTTTTTGTCCCATGGATTTCTTAAGATGCAGGTAGTGTTTCAGATATGGGGCACATCTGTCAGAAGGTAAAATAGAGTCTAGCATCACTGAATATGTTTGAGACCTAAAAATGGATAAGCCCAAGATATTGGCAGCAATCAGGCCCAAGTTTGGACGTGAAATTCTGAATGGTTCATTGTTTTCTTGGATCATGGGCCTGCCAAGTTTCTAGATGGAATTTGGAAATCTTTTTTAATTTTGGTGTTTTGTTTTGATTCCAGCAGGACAGATGTCTCTAGCCATCCCCATTATGTCTATCAGCTGTTGTTTTACGGCATTACATTCACCTCAAAGTCTTGTTCCAAGTCATACTCATTTCCTGGCTGCCTGCCCAGCTAGAGATGGACAGGATGCCTGTTTGCCGTATCAGAAACGACATGTGCTAATTTACCCATCCTGATCTTAATGTCTGTCTCCTTCTTTATGCATTAAAGAAACTGAACTTATTGGATGCACTGGTCAGTCTTTTCAGATGTAATCTAGACTGGATAAAAGCCCCCACAATTTCCCCTGGTCTGTTTCCAGACTTGCTCAGAACACATTGTCTGCAACCTCCATCTCTTAATTACCTGTGCCCCCACTGGCACTTATTATTACTCTTGTAAATCGTCATCACCTGCTCAGCATCCAGGCCTGCACATTTGTGTAGACAAAGAGCCAAGAGGATGCCTCATAATTGTGGGGCTGTAATTATCTACGGCACACAATAATGACTTTGGACCCTGCTGTTTTTGTGCAGTAATTAACAGGTGCAAGCTTTGACTGCAACATTTTCCCCAACAGTTACTGGAGAAAACACTGACATCTGGCTAAATAGATTAAACATTGAAACAAAGACTCTGAGAAGGCCTCCTGACCCTGCCGTTAGCTTGCCATTGCCAGGTGGCAACACATTCTGTGAATGATAAGGTTCAGTACAGGGATTAAGGGGAAGACTTTTGGGGACAGTCTACTTACATTCAGACTCCAGCTCTAGCCCTTCGTGGCAGGTCACGAGACTTATACAAGCCTTAGCTCTGTTATATTGCTAGAAGCAACCTGGCACTGTCTTTCCCTCCAGCTCCTAAACATGCCATTCTGATCCCTTCACGGTCTGATGCTAGTCATTCTTCCACAACTACCACCAATGAGCTTTTCTATCTAGACTTTCTGGATTATTCACCAGTCCCCAAATGTGTCCTGTGCACCAATGCATTATAAGAATTATTTTTATAATTACACTTTTTCTTATTGCTTGAAGCACCCCACTGATGCTCTCTAGCTGCACAGTGTCTTTCAGAGAGGCCATGAGGTACAAGAAATTTAAATACCTGTGGGACATCTTTTGATTGAGGAAGAAAGAATGAGGGAAGAAACTGATGGGTAAATGCTTCTCTCTTCCTCTCTCCATTGGACTGCATCACATATGATTTTATTAGAGGCAGACTGTGACCAAGGAAGAGCACCTGAGGGACGGCGGGCTGAGGGTTGCTGGGGAACCGAGGCAGGTGTGGCAAGGTGTCATTGTGTGCTTGCTTCTCATTTCTTTCTCTTTTTTTTAATTGAAAAAAAGTTGACAACCAATGTTATATTAGTGTTTACATAGTGATTTGACAATTCTATACATTACCTAATGCTAACCATGACAAGCATGGTTACCATCTGTCACCATACAACTTGCTACAATACACTTTTTAAAGATTTTATTTATTTATTTGAGAGAGTGAGTGGGAAGGATAGGGGAGTGCATCTGAAGCCGACTTCGTGCTGAGCTCAGAGCCAAACACATGACTGCAAGATCATTACCGGAGCCAAAACCAAGAGTAAGACGCTTAACTGACTGAATCACCCAGGCACCCCCCAACTTTATTACAGTATTATTGAATGTATCCCTATGTTTCATTTTTCACCCCCCATGGCCTGTTTGTTTTATAACTTGATGTGCATATCTCTTAATCTTCTATACCTATTTTGCCCCTCCCCTTACCCCTCCCTTCTGGCAACTATCAGTTTGTTCTCTGTATTAACAAGACTGTTTCTGTTTTGTGTATGTTGGTTCATTTGTTTTGTTTTTTGTTTGCTTGTTTGTTTGTTTTGGAATGCACAGATAAGTAAGATCATGTGGTATTTGTCCTTCTCTGACTTTCTTATTTCTCCTAGCATAATACCCTCTAGGTCCATCCATGTTCCTCTGAATGTCAAACTTTTGTACTTTTTTTTCCCCTGTGTGTGTGTGTGTGTGTGTGTGTACTATGCCTTCTTTACCCATTCATCCATCAGCAGACACTTACATTATTCCATATCTTTCCTATTGTAAATAATGCTGCAATGTACACAGGGGTACAGATTCCTTTTTGATTTAATATTTTCATTTTCTTTGGGTAAATACCCAGGAGTGGAATTACTAGATCATGTGGTAGTTCTATTTTTAATTTTTTGAGGAAACTCCATATTGTTTTCCACAGTGGTTACACTAGTTTACATCCCTATCAACAGCGCACATCTTTGTCAACACTTGTTATTTCTTGTCTATTTGATACTAGACATTCTTACTGGTGTCAGGTGAACTCTCCTTGGAGTTTTAATTTGCACATTCCTGATGATGAGTGATGTTGAACACCTTTTCATGTGTCTGTAGGCCATAGAAATATATCTGTTCAGGTCCTCTGCCCATTTTTAAATTGGATTATTTAGTTTTTGGTATTGCATTGTATGAGTTCTTTATATATTTTGGATACTAACCCTTGATTAGATGGTCTCATTTCTTATTTGCCTGATTTTTGCTGCTCTAGGATTATATTTCCCAAGAGAGCAGTGACACCATTTTTTTTGCCTCAGGCTCTATTTCTAAGGAACCCAAGTGAATACACTTTTCCAACTCACTCCAAAAGTCACTAATTATGCGATGCTTTCTTTAAATATACCTTTCCCTGTCTTGCTTGTATAGTAATCCAATGCTACTCACACACACAAAAAATAAATCAATCCTATTGAGATTCATGACTATCTTATATGCAGAATACTGTGCTAAAAAAAAAGAATATAAAAAAAATTTTGGTTTCAAGCATTTGATACTGAGTCTGCTAGACTCTCAATGTCCTGAAAGGGAAGTATCAGAGAAAGAAGGACCAAACATCCTGAAGAAGGAGGCAAAATTCCTGAGTTGTGTTTCTGAGTCTTTGAGTTTGTATTCCATATAGTGAGTCAAACCCAACTACAGTCATGTTTTGTGCTAGGCAAGCAAAACATAGCCTTGCTCATTGCTTTCAATGAAATCACAGGCTAGTGTGAAGATCAAAGACATGCACAGGTCCTCACAAAGCACAGTAATAAGGGCTTTTGTGGAGATATATTCTTAGAGCAATGGCAGTATGTAAGAGGGACACCTAATTCAGGCAGGTGGAGAAGGGTGTCATGTAAGGATTCTCTCAGGAACTAAGATCTAAGTTGAGACTTGAAAGAAGAATCTAAGTTATATAGTTGATCAGAGAGGGTGTGAGTAGGAGAAGACTTCCCTGGCAGAGGGGATAGGGTATGCAAAGGCACACAGTAAGATAGAGCATCCGAAAATAGGATTACTATTTTTTTTTTTTCACGTGGATGGAGTCTATGTTGTGAAATACAGAAGTCTTATGAGAAATGAGCCTGAGGAAATAATACAGATTCTTCTTTGGCTCCTTATTTCTTTACCTGTGAAGTAAGTAATGAAGACTCAGACTGTGTTTAATGTGCCTTCCAAGTTTTATCATCCATGACATAGAGAATTGTGAAGAAGGCTGTGAACCCAGGTGCCTGAAAATAAACCTTAAGATGATGAAGGTATAAGGAATCGGCCTGGTGTTGTACTCGGTTCCAAGAGGGGACAATATACCCTCCATAACAGCAGTGAACAAAAGTGCAAAGTATGAACAAGGGGGAATAACAGTTCACAGAGATACTTCTTAAGACAAATGGGGAAATTTTTAGATAGACAGATGATAGGCAGATTGTAGATAGATAGATATAGATATCTACACCTATATCTGTATCTATATAAATATCTATGTGGATTATTGTGTAATGTCATTTTCCTCCTTGCTCAGGATGTTTGGTCTTCCTTCTCTGATACTTCCCTTTCAGGACATTGAGAGTCTAGTAGACTCAGTATCTAAGGCTTGACAGCAAAGAATTTTTTATATTCTTTTTTTTTTAGCACAGTATTCTGCATATAAGATAGTCTTGAATCTCAATAGGATTGATTTTTTTTTTGTGAGTAACATTGGATTACTATAAAAGCAAGACAGCTAGACATTTACATAGATACCTATATAGATATCTATATCTATCTATCTATCTATCTATCTATCTAATCTATCTAATCTATCTATCTATCATCTATCATCTATTTATCATCTATCTAATCTAAGCCTCTGGTATGTTTTGAATTGATTTCATTGCTATTATTTGGCCCACAGGTTGAGTTCTATACAACAACTGAAGAGCTCTCACATATTGCTGATTATGTTTTAATTTCTAGGGGAGTCCAAGAACTGTCCTTTTATATACTGATGCAAAAAAAAAATGGGTCAAGGAAAACAGAGTCCTTCAGACTGCATTGGGGCCACTATAGATGAGACCATATTGGGGTCATAACAGAGATCCATAGTTTGGGGAAGGTGAAAGTTTCCATGCAGAGGCATAAAGGAATAAACATTCCCTTTCCTTCTTATAAAACATGCTTACTTTTCTTTCTTACTCCATGGGTCAGCTATGGTCACACAATCTATTAAAGAAGCCTTCTGGCTCAAATATGCTCTGTGCTTAGATGACAGGTGAGGCTAGGGAAGAGCCAGGGAATGGAAGCATGGAAAGGGAGACCCTTCAGGGACAAAAGGCAAAAGTAGTCTCAGGGGAAAGTACCACATGCTCCAGCTGAGTTCACCAGAGTAGCAGAATTGATGAGGAGTTAATTAGACATAATGACTGTTATTTTCCCTAGTATGCCCGCTACCCCCATAACCCACAGGAACTAAGTATGGCAGCGCCTATGATTGATACAATTGGAGTTCTGCTCATTGTTCTTGAAAAATGGTACTCATCCTGTATGTCATTCCATGTAGTGCTCCCAAGAATTCATGAGAAACTATCCCAGAGAAATTAATATGTTGAAGCTGAAAGCACTAAGACACAGTGACTAATGTCATTGGAAAACTGTATTATTAGATTCTTCCAGATTCTTTCCAGGGTGAGGGACAAATAATTCAACAGAGAAGTTTTTAAAGGTCTGAACTAAGAAGGCACACAGCTTGTTTCTTCTTACGTTCTACCAACCTTAACTTTTCACTAAACACCATACACACTGATGTTATTTTTATTACTAATCTAGCCATTAGATAAGTTTGGGGCCAGTGCCCATGGTCCCATGTTGGACAAGAAATAAGAAATTTATTAGAATCAGATTATTGAGTGTGGGACTCAAAACCAGCCAATCTAGAGTCAAAAGTTGATGGGTCTGAATTGTCCTTTTGTCTTTAAAACCTTCACACTCAACTCCTCCCTTCCTAAACCAGGGATAATTGCCACTCCTTTGTCACCTCTCTATCATTGCAACTAGAGAGAAGCTTGTTTCCTTATTCAGCTTTGAGCTTCTCGAAGTCAGGGATCCAAGCAGGGAAATAACAACTGTTTCAAGGAGGAAAGGTGGGAAGGAGGCAGAGAGAGATGTTATTATTCCCCTTTACAGCTCAGGAAGCTAAGACTCAGAGAAGTTAAAGGCACGTTTTATGCTATCTCATCCTCTAGCCATAAAATACGAAACTGAGGCTTAGGGAGTTTTAGGTCACTTGTTCCAAGAGCTCTGGGTTAAAATGGAGCTAAAATACAAATCTAGAGCTTCTTACAAGTCTCATATACTTTCAACATAGGAGCCACATCACATGGGTTAAGACCTTGGTAATGTAGTCAGGTAGCCTGGCTCCAAATCTTGGCTTGACCACTCATTATTGGTACAACATGGGATATCTGTAAATTTCTCTAGTCTATGACTTCCCCACCTAAAACTGGAGAAAATATTTGTAACTGTCTCATGAAGTTTTTGATGTTTGAAGTGAAATAATCCACTGAAAATGCTTAGGATGGAAGCACCAGGGTGACCCAGTCAGTTAAGTGTCTGACTCCATTTCAGCTCAGATCATGGTAGAGTTCTGGGATTAGGGCTGCCCTGAGATCTGTGCTCAGTGCAGAGTCTGTTTGAAGTTTTCTCTCTCCCTTGTCCTCTGCCCCTCCCCCCACACATGAGTACTCTTTCTCTAAAAATAAATAAAATGAAATCTTCAAAAAGAAAAGAAAATATTTAGGATGGTGTGTAGCACATGATGGTAGTCAACTATTAAGTGTTTTTACTGTGATTGTCTCCTGTTTTACCATTGCTGATGCAGGTAGTTGTGATTGATTCCACATGAAAGAGATCATACCCACCACTCCCACAGGGCTATGATGGGTGGTCAGGACTTGGTGGCCTTGACTTTAGTCTGAAGTCAACATTTTCTGCTTTCTATAAATCCACGCTTAGTCATTGCTTCTTCTGGTGTTTGCCACTTTCCAAGAGTAAAGAGTAGGCATTTTGATATCCTTGGAGTACTTGACTTCAACTAGTACCCCTAATAAATGTTGACATCTCGGTCTGTGGCATGTCTCTGCTTCACTCTTGCTTGGTTCTAAGACTAAGATAACGGATCAAATTATACCCAAGGATATCCATAATTATGAGAGTATGAGTAGAGACAATGGTGTCTACAATTTATCTCATGTGTGCGTGTTCCGGGTACTTTATACACAATATCTGCACAGTTAATTGATCCATTTTATTGGCAGGAATGTAAATATTAATGTATACCTATTTTGTTTTTCCAATTAGCTTCTTGAATATTTACCAGCAGAAAATCCAATATCTACCAATTGACTGTCCTCCATATCCTGAATTTTCCAATTATTCAGTCTCAAATGTTCCAAACAAAAAGCAGGGAAGAAAACAGAAAGTGTTATAGGTCCACTATCCATGGGCTTTGGTTTTGGCCATATGGGTCCTGCTTTGTCTGGGCTACTGCTGTACTAATGTTTGAGTTAATCTCATTCCCTCTGATTCTCACAGCGGAGTATCATATTTGAGCAGTTCTTTTAGTTCTCACTTGCACATTTAGTAATTATTCCAATGCATGATGCTGAGCCAGGGTCTAGAAGAGCTTCCAGCCCAGCTGGAGGATATGAAACACAACACCTTTGTGTTGAACATGTATGAGCAGTTCAGATATGCTGCCCGCACTCCTGGTGGTGAGCATGCAGTTCTTTTCTGGGACAATTATAATTTAACAGAGAAATTCTTATCATGTTGATTTTTAAAAGGGAAAGGAGGTAGATTCTCAATTTCAGTTTTTCTGGGATATTTTAAAATCCCTAACCACTGTAATTACTCCAGGGAATGGCTGAGACTACAAAAATGTTTTGGAGGAAGGCACAGGTTTTACCAAGTACAAATAATTCACTTATACACTTTCCCCAGTATCATGAAGATAGTTTTACCTTATATTTGTTTAAAAAAAAAAAGTTATAATAGCTGAAGACCAAAGCTCGTTTTTCCTTCTGTATTGGGAAGCAATTTAAAGATTCTCCCCCTAATGCCTTGTAAGTTATTGTCTCTTCAGCCTCTCAGTCGGCACCAGATTTAAGTCTAACATCCATTCTTGATAGTTACTTCATTTAACATACAATGAAATAAATTCAGAGCTCTTACTCATCTCCCAGCCACACTTCTAGTAAGCAATAGAAGTGGGACCCTAGTTCAGATTGACTTGACTCTGAGCCCCTGGCTTCTGTGCAGTGCTCAAAATCATCATGGAGCCCAAGGGCTACCACATCTGTATGTCCCTTCAAGGTGGCCACTGGAGCTTAGAGGACATTCCTTCATCTCTCATTTCTTTCTCTCTTACTGTTTCTCTCTCTCTCTCACACACACACACACACATACACACACTCACACGTCAAATAACAACTTTGAGAAGTAGGTACTACCAAAAGGTCTAAGCCTGATACTTTTTTGTGCTCCTCATAGGTAAAAATCTAGCCTTTTCTGAGACTTGGGGGAAATCCTTCCAGGGCTCATGACTCCTCCCCTGACAATTCACTAGTCACCAGCTCTGTGGAGCTAAAAATTAGTAGGGAAAGTTGTAAAGTCCTGCCTCATGCATCCTCAAGAGAAGTTTGCTATTAATTTTCCAAAAGTCTTCAAATTTCTAGCCGTTACTATGTACTTACAGGCCCACTGAAATAGCTGATGGATAAAGGGTCTTCTCGTATATCTTCCTTCTTCTCAAGGAAGGTTAAGAAGGTAATTGGATCAACCACTGATTGTACATCCCAGCTCCCACTGGAAGACAAGCCATGTCCTCATTCAGAGCTTGTTGCTGAGATGGCAGTGCTATGAATCATAACTCTTTGGCCAATCCTCCTTGAAAGCTTGTCACGCCCCTGGCCTTCCACTGATGGATGTGCCTGGCTCCCTGTGCTATAAATGTCGAGTAGGTTCTAATTAATTATCTGAGGCCAAGGGCTTTCATAAATGAGAATCATGAGGTGGATTTCTCGAGTGAGTTTTAATTTTCCAGTACACTCAAAAACAGAATCAAAGGGATAATGAATATTCAACAATAGAAATTGTATTTGTATTCACAGCATGCCTGTCCTTTATTTTTTAACTGGTATCTATAAACTTCTCAATAGTGCTTCATAATTGTTACTATTAGTTCCACCTGACAGATGACAAAACTGAGTCTCACAGAAGTGTTACCTGCCACGGCCACAGAGAGGCACAGCTAAACTTCAAACTAGGTTTGAATAATGAATCCTATGGTCTTTTCACAAACATATATTGTCCTTATTAACACTCAGTTTCTTTCACCATTTTTGTCATGTCTGATATCCTGCTAGTTCATTCCTATAGCTTTGAAACCTACTGTGTGTGTGTCTTTTTGAAGATTTATTTGAGAGAGGGAAAGGAGAGTGTGTATGAAGCGGGTGGGGTGGAGGGAAAGGGAGAAATAATCTCAAGCAGACTCCTTGCTGAGCATGGAATCTGATAAGGGGCATGATCTCACAACCCTGAGATCATCACCTGAGCCAAAAACAAAAATCAGATGCTTAATCAACTGAACCAACTAGACACCCCTGAAACCTACTGTGTTGTATATCCTAACATTTCTATTCAATTCAACAAGTGTTTATCAGGTATCTGTTACCTTTACAACACAGTGTTGGGTCTTCTGAGCATAAAAAATGGTGGTAGACAACATCTTGTCTCTGAAATAAATTTTGTATCATCTTGCCTTATTTTCTAAATATTTCATCTACATTAGCTATAAATTAATCTTGTATGTGTCAAGATGGACTCTCAGTGTTTTCATTCCTTATATTTTCTCACTTTTTTTTTTACTTACATAATGATACACCAAGAAGAGTGTATCAGTTAGCAATTGTTTCATAACAACCACCGCATATTGAACTCATGTTTCTTTATGTTGGCACATTTGGCTGGGCTTATCTGGATAGTTCTTCTGGGCCAGTTTTGGCTAATCTTGGTTGGATTTTCTCATACCTTATGGTGGCTAGTGAGTAGGCTGGAGCTGGCTAGTCTAAACTGATGTGATAGATAGTCTTCAAAGATGGCTCCCAGTGAATTGTTTCCTGATATTCATGTCCTACCACAGTTGCTCTCAAATATGGGTTGGTCCTATAACCAGTTTTACAAATAGAATGCAGAGGAAATGGCACTGCTCATTTGAAGTCTAAGCCTTAAGAAAGCATGACAGCTTCCACTTTTGCCCTTTTGAAAGTCCTGGGTTGCCATGAAAAAGTCCAGCTATCATTCTGGGAAGAATGCATGGGGATACAACAGAAAGGTAACATGGAGAAGTTTTGAGATGAGAAAGAGAGAGAGAGAGAGAAAGAGATAGGAGGAGGCAGAGAAGAAGGTGAAGAAGAAGAAGAAGAAGAAGAAGAAGAAGAAAAAGAAGAAGAAGGAGGGGGAAGAGGAGGAGGAAGAGGAGGAGGAGGAGGAGGAGGAGGAGTTGGAAGAAGAGAAGGAGGAGGAGGGGGAGGAGGAAAAGGAGGAGGAGATGATGGAGGAGGAGAAGAAGAGTAAGAAGAAGAAGAAGAAGAGGAAGAAGAAGAAGGAGGAGAAGGAGGAGTAGAAGAAGAAGAAGAAGAAGAAGAAGAAGAAGAAGAAGAAGAAGAAGAGGAGGAGGAGGAGGAGGAAGTAGAAGAAGAAGAAGAAGAAGAAGAAGAAGAAGAAGAAGAAGAAGAAGAAGAAGAAGAAGAAGAAGAAGAGGGAGGCAGAGGAGGGGGAGGCGGAGGAGGGGGAGGTGAGGAGGGGGAGGTGAGGAGGAAGAGGAGGAGGAGGAGAAAGAGGAGGAGGAGGAGGAAGGAAAGGAGGAGGAAGAAGAAGAAGAGAAGAAGTAGGAGGAGGAGGAGAAGAAGAAGGGGAGGAGGAGGAGGAGGAAGAAGAAGAAGGAGAAGAAGAAGTGAATGAAGAAAGGGGAGGAGAAGATGGAGGAGAAAGAAGAAGGAAGAGGGAGGAGAAGGAAGGAAGGAAGGAGCCTTATGGACAGAAACAAGAGGGGAGAGGGGGCAAGAGGAGGAGAGGAGAGGGGAGGGGATGGGGGAGAGACCCATCTGTCCCAGCACCTCAGTCTTCCCTACTTAGGCTTCCAGACATAGAAGTGACTCATTTAGGGTGTTTCCCATTCCAGCAGAGCTCCTAAATGACTACAGTTCTAGACGGCACCAAGTAAAATAGAAGAAAACCCAGCTGAACCCAATGAACACACAGGCATACGAGACATAATTATTATTTTAGAGTTGTTTGCAGCAATAGATGACCAAAGCAGATGATCTCACTCATATCTGCCAAATAGTTTGCTATCTGCTATTAACTATTGACCTAACAGAGGTTTCTGGGGCACATGTGTTGATATCAGGGTAGCCAGGTAACCAGGTTTGTGCCTATAGTGGCAGCAGTGTTCCAAAAGAAGAGGCAGAAATATGTAGTTCCTCCTAGGGTTTCAGCTCAGAACAGGTTCAGAGTATGTTTTTTCTGCATTCTATTGGCCAAAGCCAGTTATAAGGCCACTCTGGGTTCAAAGGCAGAAAGACAGACTCCAAAGGCAGGAAGACAGACTCCAAAGTCATGCTGAAAGAAAAAAAAAGGTTAATATAAGGAGAAATGGAAAATTTCTTGCAACTAATCATACAAGACAATGATTATTATTACCA
Organism: Lontra canadensis; assembly: GCF_010015895.1. Taxonomy (NCBI): domain Eukaryota; kingdom Metazoa; phylum Chordata; class Mammalia; order Carnivora; family Mustelidae; genus Lontra; species Lontra canadensis. The sequence goes on from NW_022631043.1 coordinate 8,490,252, forward strand.
TCTTTATAGATGATGGAATGAAGGTTTGGAGGAGGTTGATTGGCTTGTCCAAGGTCCCACAGGAAGTGTGTGACAGAGGTGGGATTCCAAACCAGATGTGTTTTCTCCTGAGTTCACATTCCATCCCTTTCAAAACACTGGGTCTATGCTCTAGTGATTTTTTTTTCTGTTGTTATTGTTTATTTTAGCTCTAGTAATCTTTCCCAGGTGAATTTCAAGGGTATTCCATATATTTTGGTGACACTCCAAAATTTAAAAATGAGAAAATTATGGTTACATGTCTGTAATTTCAAAGTTGGATCCTGAATGCATTAACCTTTAAGTCAGAGCTGTCCAGGGAGCTATCGACTCCCCCTCTTGAGCAGCTGAGCTTGTCACTGAACTACTCACAGTGCTTAGTCATCAAGGTTCTTCATTAACTGCTAAACAATTGGTTCCAAATTTAAGTTTGTGGCTGAACAACTGCAAGGGGCCCTAGAGACTAGACACCTTTCTGATGATCTGATTCACTTTGTTTCTGTTCTGTTCCCTGTCCATGTTGATGATACAACTAGAATTTTCTCAGCTAATTAAAAGTAATTTTGCCCAACGTGGCCATTGATAGAGTTGCATAATGACTGCACATGTGTTTGACAAATTGGCCAGCAAAATTCAGATTTTTTTGATGGACAGATCAGGTTATGAGACTCTCTCTTTTTCCAATCAGGCCTACAGAGATCCTAATTCTTGTGAAGGGGAGAGTTCCTGGCTCTCAATAAATGGTATCAAGTAGTAGTACTACTAGCAGTAGTAGTAGTTGTAGAGGAGATGGCTCCTGTCTCTCAATAAGCAGTTACTAATAGTAGTAGCAGTAGTAGAGTCATTACTACTGATAGTGGTAATAGTATTGATACTAATAGTAGTGGAATAGGAATAATAATAGCAGGTCTCCCCATGCTATTCCACAAACACAGATCCACTCCCCATCTTAACTCATGATCATCCATCATTCTTCTTTCTTCCTAAACTATTGAAGTTCTAGATCAATAGAATATTTTCAGCATTCCCTGTAAATGCTAGGAATCTTTCCTGGATCATATAAATTAGAATCAATACTTTCTCATCTTTCCTCCCACAATGACTTGCTCCTACCTCTCTTAGAGTTATTACTTTATAAATAAGCTGAAATTAACTGTTTATTGAGCTAGCTTTCCTTTTATGTTGTGTAGAAGATACTGTTTTATAACTTGTTTGAATTGAAAAAGGGCTTAGCACAGTATTTTGCCCATTGTATGCAACAAAATGTGTTGGTTAATGAATTAAAAAAATGAATGCAAACTGAATCCAATTAAGGTTTTACTAAAGAGTAAAAGAAATTCTCAATAGTGAGATTCTTGAAGTACAAAGGATGTTATTTTCACACATAGCGGGATCTTATGTTACAGATGAACTCTGTTAATTAATGTGTATTCATCCAAACATATCATGATGAAATATAATTCCCTCCAATGATGACTGGAACTAGTCAATCTGAATACATAAATAAAGACTTCTGACTCAGGTTAAGTCTTGCCAAGGAAAAACACAAATTTGCGAGTCACAGCTAAACTGGCATGGCTTTAATTCTAGCGATCAAAGCATGTGAGTGATAACTCATTTAATGAGCTTATTGTCATTTTTGGTTCTGAAGACTCAGTAGTAGTCAGGTATTTGACCAATGTGAGGAGGGTGGTTAATATTTGCCAAAATTTTAGACTTTATAAATGCTCCTTTAATAGAAATAATTATTTTTATGCATAATTATTCATAAGACTTTTAGAAATCAGTGTTCTAAAAAAGGTTCCATGTCTCAGTGAAGTTCATTGAAATATTCCATATATCTTTTACACACATGAAACAGAGAATTGGATTTTAGAAAACAGAGTTCTCCAATCCCAGGGAGCCAGCCCTTTTAGGATAATTAAGAGCACCAAATTCACCTGGTGATTGTGTAGTTGATGAACATTTATAGATTCCTAATCATAAATCTTAGGTAAAGTCTTTATTTATTTATTTATTTTTATTTATTTATACTTTGCATTGTTACTGAAAAAACCTGAGTAAGTTATAAGATTATATAAAATACCAGAAGATGAAAGTAGATGAAATTAAATATGGGTGAGAAAGTAGAGTAAAAAGAACACAAATATGATATAAAGCAGCAATGAGGTTAATGGAAACTTAGCCTCCATAAATGCCCCATATTTGTTACATCAACAGTGGAGAAGAGCATGTACAAAGTTCTGAGATTTCTAGCAGCAGTACAAGAAAAGAATTCTGATTAAGTCCTTGTGTCTAATACAGGCAAAATTCTCAGAGAGTATTACTGACTCTGACAAAAATGTGCAGTGAAACCTGATAGACAGTATCTTCAGCCGCATCTCTGTAGTAGATCCAATAATGAATTTCATAAAGCTGTATCACAGAACATCTTTCAATATGCGCCATGGCATTTTGTCCACTGGACTGAAATAGCCTATTCTAGCTATTAACTGTTTCTATGTAAAGGCAAAGGAGAAGCATGGTTCACTGGGGAAATGCTGGTCTTGGACATAAGATTCCTGAGTTCCAATCATATTTATGCTTTATTTAGCCATGCGACTTCAGAAAAAAAAAACAATAAACTTATTAAAACCTAAAATTGGGGGGCATCTGAGTGGCTCAATTGGGTTGGGTACTGAACTCTGGATTTTGGCTCAGGTCATATTTTTAGGGTCCTGTGATTGAGCCCCACATCAGGTTCTACACTGAGCATGGAGGCTGCTTAGGATTCTCTCTCGCCCTCTGCCTCTCCCCATCACATGCACGTGCTTGTGTTTTTGCTCTCTCTCTCTCTCAAATAATAAACAAATAAATAATATTTTAAAAATACACCTAAAATCGGGTCTATGTCAGACCAATCTGCTTTCTAGATTGTTTTGAAAGTCAAAACATGAGTATAGATAAAGAAGCTAATACACGTTGCAGAAATAAGTTACTTAATTCTGAATCAGACAGACTGGTCATTTTTTTTTTCTGAGAAAACTCCAAGATTTTCTTCTTCAATGATTCCTCAGCAGAGAAATAAAGGGAATTTATCCTCTCCTAGGATTTCTGTCCATTAAATGTGACACGAAATACACTTACTGCGGCAGATATTGTTCTTGGCACCGGCAGCTTTTGTGGTGTAAACCTCCCCTCTCTTTCTCCTTTTTTGTCTCCATTTAAATTCTGAAGGTTGAATCCCTCTAATTAAATATGTCCTACCCAGAATACAATTTATTTATAAAAAACTGTTTTTTCTCACCAGGCATTCCATTCCTATCTGGGACATTTTTATTAGATAGAAAATTGTTCCAGAAGAGCTTCTCATTAATCTATGTTCTTCCTCTGCACAATCCTTTTCCCTCTGCAATGCCCTTTTTGGACCCATTTAGCAGGTCCTCTGATGACCTTTCCTATAAAGATGGAACCCTGAAAGATCCCAGACTGATTGAGAGAGAGACAGGACACACCTCAACCTGTTCAGTTTCCTGATCTGGGGGATAATTTCAACATTATCTTCCATGGAGACCAGACAGCATCTAGATTCTCTGTGAGGACAAAGCACCATAGTGATCTACCAGTCATGCCCTTATTTCCAGAGCCCTCCTCCACTCCATGTTGGTTTAGGATAAGGGCTGGACTTCCATTCAACTCCTATTCCAGGTTACTTGGAGTAGCTCTGAAGAACTACTTTCACCATTAGGACAAGAGTCCTGTACTGAACTGTCTCATTTTTCTTATATTCTGGAGCATAGTCCTGAGTAGTGACCAGTGACTGAGTTCTACCTGTCTGTGAATAGGCCCTCAGGTGATGGTCAGTTCAGTGACAAAGAAGCATTCATCCTTCATTTCATTCATTCAGCACATTTATTGAGTGGGGCAGGTACTATTCTGGACTCTGAGGATGAAAGAAGATTATCATGGAAGTTACACATCATAGGTATCCAGATAATGGAGATATATACACATCTCAATAAACAGGTAATTGTAATTCCATTCATTAAATGGTATACTACAGAGTACTTTGGGGCAAAATAACATGTATCAATTAAGTCTTAGAGAAACAGGGAAGGCTCACTGGAAGAAGCGACACTTGAGCTGAAACTTGAAGATTGAAGAGTTAGTTAGATGAAGAAAGTTCTAGGTAGAGGGAACAGCATGTACAGCAAAGACATGAAGTCAGGAAAGAGCTCAGCTCATCCAGGAGACTGAGAAAAGTTCAGCATTGTAGAATATAAGGGACAGTTTCCATAGACGGGGCTCCAAAAGTAAGCAGGAATTAGTCCTTGACAAGCAAAGTGCAGTCTGTGGACCAAGAGAATGAGCATCCCCTTGTTGCTCATTTTAGAAATGTAGAGTTTCAGATCTCACCTTAGACACTCTGAGTTAGAACCTGCTTTATAACAAGATCCCCAAGTGATTCACTGAAAATTGAGAAACTAAGTCTAGGTCTAATTCAGAACTTTGCTGTAGGTCTTAAGCCCTTGGGGATGACACTGAAAATTTCTGAACAGAGTTGTAATATGATTACCGTTATGCTTGTTGGGAGAAAATAGACAGTGCTGAAGTGAGCTCTAGTAGTTGTTTGAATCTCCCACAGTATGCCAGTATGACTCATGCTCTCACTGGAGAGCTTTAAATCATCACTGAGCCACTTGTATTGTATGTGTAACTCTGTTGGGATCCAGGGACATCTCTTCCTGGTGATCATTTTCTGAAATGGCCCCACCATCAGGAGACTGGACACCAGCTCCTACATACTGTACTGGAAATAATTTCTCAGACCAAGACCCTCTCTTCATGGCCACTCTCCCCATCCCAGCCAAGACATTCCTTCCTCCCTAGACCTTTGCCAAAATTGCCTCCAGATACAGCAGTGTAGCTGAGAATTCATTGTCTAAACATTTGTTCAAATCCCAGGTCTACATTTACTTACTGTATAAACTTGAACAAGTTATTTAACCTTTCTGAGTTAATTCCAGTTAACTGTAGAAAGGTAACCCTTCTTGGGTTCCTCATTTCATAATGTGGAAATGATGACAATAATACTAACCTTGATTTTTTTTTTCTTTCTAAGAAACAGAGCAAACTCACTCACACAACTTGGCTTCAGTAGAGTTCTGCTTAAATCCATCTCACTGCTGATGCCTATTTGTGTTTCTTGGACAGATATTCTAACTGCCCTGAATGCAGTCCTGAGTTGGAGTGGGACATGGTCACAGGAGGCAGAGCTTGAAAGTGAGGGAGAGCTGATATAATATTGAAAGCCTAAGTCAAATGTGGACTATTGGTCAATCTAATTACAACCTGAAAGGGGAGACAAAGTGTTAAACCTGTTAAAAGAAACCTGAGACTTCAGGATGGGACAAACATAATTGGGCAGGAGGTAAGAGGAAGAGAGGGTGGACAATATTCTCAGAAGGGCTGGCGAGGAGCAATTATTATTTTTCTAAAGGGAGGGTGTCCCTAACTCTCTGCAATATGATCAGAGAGTTTCTAAAAAGAACATGTTGATTTGGAACCCCAGAGTGGTCTTCTAAGGATCAAATAGGACCAGGCCTCTCTTCTGCTTACAGGGTTTTCCTTGGTATTTGTTATAAATGGATATAATTGACCTTCCGTACGGGTCTGATCTTATGTCTCACCACTGCTCACTATGTACTGCAGCTCTAGACCTCTGGAAAGAATCACAAATTACTCAACTTATTCCCCCTTTCTATATGCTTCTCCCTCTACTTGGAAATTCCCCTCCAGGTGCCCAATAATATTCCATATCTTTCAAGGTCAAATTTAAATATCAACTTCCTTCTTGAAAGGTTTATTAATTTCTGAAACAGTTACTTCCTAATTTGTATCCCCTCAAGAGCTCACATCTTCTTTTTTTTTTTTTTTAGAATAACAGTATTCCTTATTTTTGCTCCACACCCAGTGCTCCATGCAATCCGTGCCCTCTCTAATACCCACCACCTGGTTCCCCCAACCTCCCAGCCCCCCTCTGCTTCAAACCCCGCAGATTGTTTTTCAGAGTCCATAGTCTCTCATGGTTCACCTCCCCTTCCAATTTCCCCCAACTCCCTTCTCCTCTCTAACTCCCCTTGTCCTCCATGTTATTTGTTATGCTCCACAAATCAGTGAAACCATATGATAATTGACTCTCTCTGCTTGACTTATTTCACTCAGCATCATCTCTTCCAGTCCTGTCCGTGTTGCTACAAAAGTTCGGTATTCATCCTTTCTGATGGAGGCATCATACTCCATAGTGTATATGGACCACATCTTCCTTATCCATTCGTCTGCTGAAGGGCATCTTGGTTCTTTCCACAGTTTGGCGACCGTGGCCATTGCTGCTATAAACATTGGGGTACAGATGGCCCTTCTTTTCACTCCATCTGTATCTTTGGGGTAAATACCCAGTAGTGCAATGGCAGGGTCGTAGGGAAGCTCTATTTTTAATTTCTTGAGGAATCTCCACACTGTTCTCCAAAGTGGCTGCACCAACTTGCATTCCCACCAACAGTGTAAGAGGGTTCCCCTTTCTCCACATCCCCTCCAACACATGTTGTTTCCCGTCTTGCTAATTTTGGCCATTCTAACTGGTGTAAGGTGGTATCTCAATGTGGTTTTAATTTGAATCTCCCTTATGGCTAGTGATGATGAACATTTTTTCATGTGTCTGATAGCCATTTGTATATCTTCATTGGAGAAGTGCCTGTTCATATCTTCTGCCCATTTTTTATATGATTATCTGTTTTGTGTGTATTGAGTTTGAGGAGTTCTTTACAGATCCTGGATATCAACCTTTTGTCTGTACTGTCATTTGCAAATATTTTCTCCCATTCCGTGGGTTGCCTCTTTGTTTTCTTGACTGTTTCCTTTGCTGTGCAGAAGCTTTTGATTTTGATGAAGTCCCAAAAGTTTATTTTCGCTTTTGTTTCCTTTGCCTTTAGAGACATATCTTGAAAGAAGTTGCTGTGGCTGATATCGAAGAAGTTACTGCTTATGTTCTGTCACTATGTATGTATATACATATGCATCTACCTGTATTCATATATACATATATTTGTATGTATGTATGTATATGTACATATTTAAATCCAATTTATCCCAACAAGCAGAAGGATCTGCCACCTCCAACCTTTACTATATTCAAGGTGAAACAAAGACATATTGTTTCCAAATATTGAGCCACTTGGGATGGGGGTGTAGAGTAATTTATTTAAACAGACCAATGCTGATACTTCATAAAAAAATTAAAAACAACAAAAACCAAGAAAGACAGAATACTAAAAGAAGGAAGGAGGGAAAGGGAAGGAAGGAAGGAAGGAGAAAGAAAGAAAGAAAGAAAGAAAGAAAGAGAAAGAAAGAAAGGAAGCAGAGTTTATTCTGCTGCATAATATCCAAAAAATAAGCTGCTTTCTGGATGGATGGGGACTGGCAATATGACTCTTGCTACAATAATGGAAAGGTAACATTGTCCTTTGCCTGTGTTCCTACTTCAATTTCAACCTATGCTGTAGCTTAGAAGTTGGAGATAAGTAGACAGCCCTCAGTGATGCTTAAGCATAGAATGACATCTTCTTACACTTCACTGACAGCTATTTAAGCAATGTTAGGCTAACCAGAAGATTCAGGTCACTTGTTATAAATAATCCAACCATCTGATATCCCAAGAACAGAGCAAGGGGTACTCTCTCCTATATTCCAGATTAAGTCTTGATTCAAAACTCACCCCACTGGAGACAGAAACAGAACGTATGATTATTCAAGCCTCCCCTTTGGTTTCAAGCTTCCATTTGCCCCAATCTTATGTAGCAGTGGCAGCACCAAGAGGTGTCTTGGCTGTGTGTGGAATGATGATAAAACCCATTGCATAGTCTCCATTAGAACATCTTTCCCTCCTTAAGAAATTTTAAATGTTCTTATAATAATACAATCTAAATATAAGCCATGAACTTTCTGCACCTCAGGGTAAGTTCTCTAGTTCCCATTGCAGCAAGATTGTCTCATTTCTAAAGACTGGCCAAGACTGGCTAAAGACTGGTAAAGAATCTTGAGTAGTCATTGCTATTGAGTTTGTTCCCACAGTGCACTTATAGAATATAGTGGTAGTCAGTAAATTTATTTATGGAAAGAATGAATAAGCCATTAAAGAATTCCACCAAAACTTTCATTTAGTACTTTGATAGGTGCTGATCATTCAAAGACCAAAAAACAAAACAAAACAAAACAAAACAAAACAAAAAACAAAAACAAAACAAACAAACAAAAAAAACCCAACCAAACCAAACAAAGCATTAGAAGAAAATCTTTGAGATTAAGGACTGAACAATGTGCTCATAGACTTTATACAAAAAACGTGGTCTATAAAAGGAAGAACTGATAAATTGGACCTCATCAAAATTAAAACCTTTTTCTCTGTGGAAGCCCATGTGAGGAGTAAAAAGGCAAACTATGGACTGGGGGAAAATATATATACACTCCATACCCAGCAGAGAAGTAGTATCTAGATATAGAATTTATAAAGAAATCTTAAAAGTGAATGTTAAAAAAACAGTCTAATTAGAAAATGGGCAAAAGGCATGAACAGACATTTCACCAAAGAAGAAAAACAGAAGATAAATAAGCATGTGAATAGATGTTCAACGTAACTAGCCATTAGGGATCTGGCTAATTTCCTACAGACAAGGGTCTACAATATGTAATCTACTTCATGTTAACACTAATTTAATTTAGATAAAAATATAAACTTTGCTACAATATAGCTCTATTCCTTCCTCCTCTGTTGTATGATTATTTTCATGTTTATAATACCCTTGTTATAAAAACCTTTCATGTTTATAATACAATGGCAATGTTTATATATTGTATGAAACCAACAATTCAAATTCAATAGTATAAATATTTATCTAAACAATTTTGTTGCTTTAAAAAAAATCAGAATATTTTGTTCATTGCCACTATGATTTCTTTAAACATTTCAACATATTTCCTTTAATTCTTTGAACACATTAATAATGCCTGCTTTGCGATATTTTTCTGCTAAATGCATCTGGCTCTACTCAGAGGCAGTTTCTATTTATTGTTGTTTTTCTGTAGGAGTACTGAAATTTTCTTGTTCTTTGCCTGTCTCTTGTTTTTGTTGTTGTTAAAAGCTGGCTATTTTAGGTAATAAAATTGATTCACTTTTCTAAGATGTTTCTTTGTTTTGTGCATTTAGTGACTTGTCTGGACTTAAATTGCACAGTCTCTATCTCCTAAATGTATGGCTGCTGATATGTCTGCTTAGGTGTTAAATCTCATTTTTATCTTGGTTTAGAAGATTGTTCTGTGTCTGGACAGCTTAGTGGTAAGCTGGGGAGTTGGACCGAGTTTGTGCTCAACTATCTTGCTGAGCCTGTAAGGCTTCCAACTCTGTCAATAAATTTGTGAGGGGGGTGCCTCTTCTAATTTTTGCCTAATCCACAGCTACAAAGATTTTCTCCTATGTTTTCCTCTGGAATTTGTATGGTTTTGGCTTTTACATCTAAAGCAATGGGTCTATTTTGAATCAATTTTTGCCTAAGACGTAAGTTAAGAGCAAGGTTTAGTTTGATTTCACAAATGGATATCCGCTTATTTTCACACAATTTTTGAAACCAACTATCTTCTCTCCAAAGACTTATCATGGAAGATTTGTCAATAATCAATGAACCAGGGCCACCTGGGTGGCTCAGTCATTAAGTATCTGCCTTTGGCTCAGGTCATGATCCCAGGGTCCTGGGTTTGAGCCCCTTATTGGGCTCCCTGCTCAGCAAAGCCTGTTTCTCCCTTTCTCTCTCCCCCTGCTTATGTTACCTCTCTTACTGTGTCTCTCTCTGTCAAATAAATGAATAAATAAATAAAATATTTTAAAAAATCAATGAACCATATATATCTGGATATATATGGGTATATATCTGGAATCTATTTTGTTCATTTACCTATCTGTCTATCCCTAGTCTAATGCAGTACTGTTGAGGACATTTTTAATAACAAAAGTGAGAACAGACTTTTACATTTTTTGGTAAGTCTTCCCAATGGACTGAAATGTACAATTTACATACTGTAAATATTTCAAACAACCACTTCTTCAGAACCATAAAAGAGTAGTGCCTTTCCAATCCACCCCCTCCCATACCATAGAGAAAGAGGGACTAATATCTCCTTATAAACTTTCTGATATTTCTCATGGGTTTTATATTAGAATACCATTGGAAAGCATTGCAAAGGGGGAACAAAGAAAGCTTAAGGAAATCAAAAGAGAAGAAGAAACTACTGAGAAAGGAACCATAAATAAATATTTTGTTGCATGCATAAGACCAAGATAGGGTTGTTTCTCCATCCTCTGTTGCTTCTTTCTCTCTCTCTCTCTAGTACCTCTATTTAGTCAAGACATGATGCACGTAGAGATTGTTCAGCAAAAGCTCACTGAATGAAATTAGATAAAGGATGACTAATTGATGAAATGAATAATGTTTTGTTCTGCTTGTTTCATCAGAATATTATAAATGCTACTTTTTCTGATGATGCTACCTAATTAAACCCTGACATATTTTCCCCCTAAAATAGTAACAGCAATTAAGTCACGTAGATTTTTAAAAATTGCCAAATAGGAAACCATAGGCCATACCTCAGAGTGTGCTTAAAATGTGCTCTTTCAATCGGCTGCTGTTTGACTACTGAAATATGAAGGGCTGTCAAAACGAAATGGAAATTAGAACTGGTGTGGGCCAACATTTCATTTAAGTTAGTCATTTCATGTAAGTTAGTGCTAATGAAAATAGTATAGCTGTTGAGATACTCAAATCACTTAGACATGCAAAAATAATAAGGCAAGTGATAATACCTTCTATTCGTTCAGTACTTTGAAGCTTTAAAAGGAATTCTGCATCCACTATTTTGTTGGATTTTAATGACAATGATGTGGATTTATATTATTTTCCCTTTACCAGCAATAATAACAGTTCACATTATTGGGGGTTTACAAGGCACTTTCCATGTGACTCTGCATCAGTCCACTTGTTTAATTGTTACAACAGTTCTAGGAGTTAAGCATTGTTAATATTCTCATTTCTAACAAATATTAATAGCTCGTGGTACACAGACACCTTAGAAACAACTGGTGCACTGAGGTTTCCAACTCATTCAGCCTGGCTTTGAAACCTGTATTCCTGGTGAAACGATGAAACAAAGAGGAAAGCATAGCCTTACTTGCTTAAGGAGTTAGCTTCATTCTGTGGGCGAGGACTTAGCTGGTCTTAGATTTTCATACCTCCTTTGGCTGACTCTAACGTACCTACTTCACCTGCTCAGGGAGAGAATAAGCTCCCTGGGGGAATAAAATGACTTATCCTGCATTCTGATGCAAAAATTTAGCAGTTTGAGTCAAGGAATCCATAGTCTAATATTTAATTTCTAAAAAAGATGTCCTTTAGCCTGTCTTTGTCATGCTGTGACACACACTGGAATCAATCGGTGTGTTAGGTAAACAGAGCCGGTAAATCACCTGAGTTTGTCTGTAGAGCTCTTCTTGGCTGAGCCCTAGCCTTGACCTCTGACAGCCACTGGGCTTTCATCATGATGGTTTCATGCAGCATCTCTATTTTTCTTCCTTTCCTTGCCATAAACAAGTACCCTGTCTTGACGATAGAGGAGTATCATCTGTACCTCAGAGAAACGGAATCCATACTGTTCTGCCTGTCGAAGAAAACTCAGCTGAGGAAACATTCTGATGTCAAAAGCTAAGTCATCCTCTTAGAGACTCCTACTTATCTACAATGAGAATGTCTACATGATTCTTGTTTTACAGATAAGCCCAAAGAAAAAATGAAAATGTAAACAAACCAACAAACCAAAAACAACTATATCTCTGTTCCTGAATTATTTGTTGTTCCTCAGGACCAAAGTTGTGCCTTATGTTAATCTTTGGTGAAAAATATCCTAGAACAGTTCCTGGTGTGTATAAATTCTCAGTCAACTTCCAGTGATAGATGGGAAGGATGACTAACATCCCACAGGCTAGGGACTCTGCACACATCTGCTTATTTAATCCTTGCCTCAATAAGAAGATGACATCCCCGTTGTACAGATGAACAAACCTCAGAGAGGTTTCCTTTGCCAAAGTCATACAACTCCTAGTGTTAGAGGTGGAGAGAGAGAGAAAAATTAAAAAAAAAGAAAGAAAGAGAAAAGAGGAGGAAAAGAGGAAGGAGAAAGAAGGGATAAAAGGAAGGGGGAGTCGGATTTGTAGACTTTTGTTTTTCAGTGAACAACTACAGATAAATATTATTTGCTGTAGTCCCTGTCTTAAATGATTATAAAGAATTAGTTGTAGTCCTTAAACTGTCAGAGTAAAAGCCAATATTAAGGGAAAATGGTTTCCTTTTGGCTCCCACCATAATTTCACTTCCATGATACTAACCTGGAAGGATTTGGTCCCAATAATATCGTTCAAAATCATTTACACACAGACAGACATATAGACAGACAAAAAGACACAAACCAGAAAATTAACAATTTCCACTCACCTCTTTAAGCAAACAGTCCATGCTATCTGTCAACATCACTAAGATAAGGGTATGGAAGTGGGTTTGCTGGTAAAAGCACCAGTTTTGGAGTTGCAGGGAGCTAAGTTCGTTCACACATTTCTTTGTTCATTCAAATATTTGTTATTCAATTCCATTTGGCAGGCACAAGAATTAGAGGAGTGACCAAAATATTTCCTGACCTCAAGGAAGTACAGACAAGTAGCAAGTCCATTAAACCTAATTGTCCTAAAGCCAGTGCTATGATGGTGAATTTTTAGTAGTGCAAAGCTATCCAAGGAAATGAGAATCCAAATGAGGCCTGATGCATAATGGAAGGAAGCCCAATTTGGATAGGAAAAATGGAAAAATTTAAATCTTGGGTCCACAAAGAGGATTAAAGTCTGCAATCTCAGTTTCTTAAAGTCTGCAATCTCAGTTTCTGTATTTGTTTTCTTTTTAAGATTATTTATTTATTTATTTGAGAGAGAGAGAGAGAGAGAGCGAGCATGGGGGGAGGTGCTGGTAGCGCAAAGGCAAAGGGAAAAAAGCAGATGCCCCACTGAGTAGGGAGCTTGACACAGGGCTCCATTCCAGGACCCTGTTATCATGACCTGAGATGAAGACAGATACTTAAATGACTGAGCCACACTGCTGCCCTCTCAGTTTCTGTATTCGTAAAATGGAGGTATTAGAAGCTATCTCAGAAGGTCATTGTCAGGGGCCTCTGGGTGGCTCAGTTGTTAAGCATCTGCCTTCGGCACAGGTCATGATCCCAGTGTCCTGGGATCGAGCCCCACATCAGGCTCCCTGGTCAGTGAAGAGCCTGTTTCTCCCTCTTACTCTGCAGCTTTCCCTGCTTGTGCTCCGTCTCACACTCTCTCTCACTCTCTGTCAAATAAATAAATAAATAAAATCTTCAAAAAATAAAAGATCATTGTTATAATTAAATGCAATGATACAAGTTGCTTATCACTGACCTGTGCCAGGGTGCATCCTCAGGGAATGTGTTCACTCATACGCACTTGTGTTTACAGTGCACAGAAGAGGCAAGTCCATTCTACTGCGCTATAGATAACACCCTAAATTTCCGTTAACCTAAAGTTTTGTAAAATTAGCAAAATTCAAGGACTGACAAGCCATACTGAGGGCCATTTTGCAGGAAACTTTGTATAATGAGAGCTAGGTCTCCATAATAAGCAGGTATATCCTCATACATAGAAGCATGCTTGACACAGAGGAGATACTTAGTAAATGTTTGTTGAATAAATAAATTAATTAATTTTTATTTCTTTTTAAAAAATTATTTATTTTTTAAATTTATTTTCAGTGTTTCAGAATTCATTGTTTATGCACCACACCCAGTGCTCCATACGATATGTGCCCTCCATAATACTCACCATCAGGCTCACCCAACCTCCCACTCCCTGCCCTCCAAAACTCTCAGATTGTTTTTCAGAGTTCACAGTCTAAATTTTTTATTTATCAAGAGCCCAGATCTGTTTACAAAGAAGAATTAGTTTAAAATTTCTTTTTTCTTTTTTATTATGTTACGTTAGTCACCATACAATATGTCATTAGTTTTTGATGTAGTGTTCCATGATTCATTGTTTACGTATAACACCCAGTGCTCCATGCAATATGTGCTCTCCTTAATACCCATCACAGGGTCAACACATTCCCCCACCCCATCCCCTCTAAAACCCTCAGTTCACTTCTTGGAGTCCACAGTCTCTCATGGTTCATTTCCCCCACTGATTTCCCCCCCTTCATTTTTCCCTTCCTTTTCCTACTGTCCTTCATGCTATTCCTTATCTTCCACAAGTAAATGAAAGCATGTGATAATTGACTTTCTCTGTTTGACTTAGTTCACTCAGCATAATCTCTTCCAGTCCCATTCATGTTGATGAAAAAGTAGAGTATTCATTGTTTCTGATGGCTGAGTAATATTCCATTGTATATATGGACCACATATTTTTTATCCATTCACCTGTTGAAGGGCATCTCAGCTCTTTCCACAGTTTGGCTATTGTGGACATTGCTGCTATGAACATTGGGATGGATGTGGCCCTTTTTTTCACTACATCTAAATCTTTGGGGTAAATACCTGGTAGTGCAATTGCTGGGTCATAAGGTACTTCTATTTTTAATTTTTTGAAGAACCTTTACATTGTTTTCCAATGTGGCTGAACCAACTTGCATTCTCACCAGCAGTGAGAGTGTTCCTCTTTCTCTGCATCCTCTCCAACATTTATTGTTTCTTGCCTTATTAATTTTTGCCATTCTAACTGGTGTAACCTGGTATCTTAATGTGGTTTTGATTTGAATTTCCCTGATAGCTAATAATGATGAACACTTTTTCATGTGTCTGTTAGCCATTTATAGGTCTTCTTTGGAGAAGTGTCTGCTCATGTGTTCTGCTCATTTTTTGACTTGATTATTTGTTTTCTGAGTGTTGAGTTTGAGAAGTTCTTTAAAAAAACATTTTAATTATTTATCTGAAAGAAAGAACACAAAAGGGGGAAGGGAGAAGCAGGCTTCCTGCTGATTGCATAGCCTGACACAGGGCTCAATTCCAGGATCCCTGGATCAAGACCTGAGCTGAAGGCAGCAACTCAACCAACCAAGCCACCCAGGTGAACGGTTAGTTTAAAATTTTTAATGCGTATCTGTTTTTGTTTACACACACACACACACACACACACACACACACACAAAATAGATGCAATGATTTTTGCCCCATCTGTCAGGGAAAAATGCAAAACCCAAGTTTTCTTTGCAATATGCAAATTTAAAAATCATCCAAATAAATGAATATAACTGTTTCTGTAATTGATTGAATTTTCAAAAGTAATAATTAACATTTGAAGAGAAAAGCTAAGCATTGGAAAATGCTACCTGGCATTTTTTCCCTGCAATTTGTTTTTCTTTTAATCCATTTTTGTGTTTTATTGAGTTTGCTGTGCTGAGTACACCATTATGATTGAATTTTGACTCAAGTAACAGAATTAGTTCTACCATTGTGTCAAACCCAAAGGAGGAGCGAACCTACCATATTGATGTTTATCGTTTCCATAGACAGATCAATAGTAATAAAAGTTGGTCCTTTGAATGCAAAATAATAGTTCATTATGCTCTACCAGGGAAATGCCTGAGAAATTTTGCTTCTTTTTGATGTTCTAAGGGATCGAAAGAGAAATATCATGCAGCCTACAAATACACTACAAAACTACTTACTTAAAGATAGAAATCAATGTCACTGAATTGGTTTTACTTAAAATACCTACACATTAGTCAGCTCTTGTTTCCAAAGATGACAGATCTTACAAGATGTATTTGTGGCATAGCTTCTTGTATCCAAATAAGGGGGTTTGCTTTATATTTAGACAAGATATTTTGTTTTAATTAATTTATAATTTCTTGAGAAACCTCCATACTGTTTTGCAGAATGGCTGCACCAGCTTGCATTCCCACCAACAGTATAGGAGTGTTCCCCTTTCTCCACAATCCTCACCAACATCTCAAAGAAGCTATATATGTGCATGATTTAAGTAGACAAATAATCCTAAAATTTCCATGGTATAAGTCAGCTCTGAGTCATCTTCTTCAAGGTTGTAACTTCAACAATTCTCCATTTTTCCTGTAGTATTTATCACCATACTTCTAAATAATATGCCAACATTCAGTGATTGTTAATTTTCTGTTAGAAAATAGTTCTTGGCCCTTAGAAATGATACAGGTAAACTGAGCTTTTGTATAGCTTCTTATTTCCCTTCCCAGTAGCTATTTTATAATCCTTCACTAAATTAAAGATTTAGTGAATAATTTACATGACAATGACTATACAAATATTCTTTGCTGAAGTTAGCTGTTCCGTATGATTCTACCTCTTCTCTTGACAATGTTCCATTTATCTGGGGAAATGCTCCATCATGCCTTCCACACATCTATTCATATTTTCTGTAAGTTAAATCTTTAATCCCCTTTTTCCCTAGAACAATCTCTAAGTCATCATTACCACCTGCCTAATTCCTCTGCTACTTTACAGTCTTTCTTTGATTTCTCTGGACCGTCATCACTGGACTTCCCTATAATACCTTTTGCTGTTGGATCTCCTAGAGCCAAAATCATATGCCCTCTGTCTTTGCCTATTTCTTATATTGTTGATTATTTTCCCTAATAGCTTCCTGAAGATAGGTTATATCAAATAAATTTTGATATAGTATCTTTGCATGTTTGAAAATTTCTTTTTTGCTTTTCACACATAATTGATTGGTTGACTGGGTAGATCATTCTAGACTGAAATTATTTTT
This sequence comes from Lontra canadensis, assembly GCF_010015895.1. Lineage (NCBI taxonomy): Eukaryota > Metazoa > Chordata > Mammalia > Carnivora > Mustelidae > Lontra > Lontra canadensis. The sequence continues at coordinate 8,507,149 of NW_022631043.1, forward strand.
TTTTAATTTTTTAAATTTATTTTCAGCATAACAGTATTCATTGTTTTTGCACCACACCCAGTGCTCCATGCAATCCGTGCCCTCTCCAATACCCACCACCTGGTTCCCCCAACCTCCCACCCCCCTGCCCCTTCAAAACCCTCAGATTGTTTTTCAGAGTCCATAGTCTCTCATGGCTCACCTCCCCTTCCAATTTCCCTCAACTCCCCTCTCCTCTCTAACTCCCCTTGTCCTCCATGCTATTTGTTATGCTCCACAAATAAGTGAAACCATATGATAATTGACTCTCTCTGCTTGACTTATTTCACTCAGCATAATCTCTTCCAGTCCCGTCCATGTTGCTACAAAAGTTGCATATTCATCCTTTCTGATGGAGGCATAATACTCCATAGTGTATATGGACCACATCTTCCTTATCCATTCATCTGTTGAAGGGCATCTTGGTTCTTTCCACAGTTTGGTGACCATGGCCATTGCTGTTATAAACATTGGGGTACAGATGGCTCTTCTTTTCACTCCATCTGTATCTTTGGGGTAAATACCCAGTAGTGCAATGGCAGGGTCGTAGGGAAGCTCTATTTTTAATTTCTTGAAGAATCTCCACACTGTTCTCCAAAGTGGCTGCACCAACTTGCATTCCCACCAACAGTGTAAGAGGGTTCCCCTTTCTCCACATCCCCTCCAACACATGTTGTTTCCTGTCCTGCTGAAATTATTTTTATTCAGAATATTGAAAACATTGCTATTCTGTTTCCTATCACCCAGTGTTATTGTCAAAAAGATGGCTGTTTTAGAGATTTTTGACCCTTTACATGTGACTTGTCTTTTTCTTTTGGAGAGTTAAATATTTTCTCTTTATCTTTGCTATTGTGAAATTCTTTAATAATATGCTTAGTGTGCACTTCTTTTTTCCCATTCAGCCCCAGACAATACATTATACCAGAGACTTGTGTTTTCAATACTGTGAAATCCTACTGTCTTTTTGTTATTGTTAATTTCCTCCTTTCTGTACTCTCTGTTCACTGTATCTCACTGCCTTGTCTTTTTAAATTCCTATTCTTTGGATATTATACCTCCTAGAATGATGGTCTGATTTTCATGTACTTTATATTCCTTATCTCTTGGATTGTTTTCTGGGAGATTTTCTAAATCATATTTTCCAATGTTTTAATGTTATTTTAATTTTAGCTATTGGATTTTTATATTTTAAAAGAATATATAAAATTCAAAAATTCTCTTTCTTTTTTTCTAATATATTGTCCTTACTTCATGAAAGCAACAGCATCTTTTAGCTTTGTCAGGATAGAAATTCTAGTTGGGGCTATTTCGTATGTGTGTGTATTGGAGAGTAGTTTACTTTTTCCTAGCTCAGACATCACTTTAGTTTCTTCCAGTTTCCTTTTTTGTTTGATTATTTTGCACTTTCATATATGTTGGACATTTTCCTTAAATATCTGGTTATCTGTTGTTTTATAGTAAAGAAAAGGGACTGAAATCTGTCTGTAAGATGGGCTTATCTATGGTTGGGCTTCACTGTAAAGTGATCAAAACCAATATCAGTGCCCTGCTTACAGAATTTTGGGAGTCTGATAAGGTCCTTTCATTTTATCTTGTCTCTGTCCCTTTGCATCCAGGCTTGCAGCATTTCTGCCAGCATAACATTCTCAAAAGCCTTATGCATCTCTTGTGTATGACACCTGGGTTTATACCATTAGACAAGAGGGTCTTCCACAGATTCTTCCCAAATTACTCCTTTTCCCAGTCCTTGTCTCTATTCCTGTCTTCTGCTGAGATGACCGAATGGATGCATCAGTCAGACACCCATTCTCTTCAGCAAAAGGTGATCAGCCACACCCCTGGTCATGTCTCCAGAGTATGCTATTCTAGTGGTGAGTTTCCCAGTGTTAGCCATCTTTGCAATCTAGAAAGACAGGGAGCCTCTTGAATCATCCAGAGCTGCTTCCCTTTGGTTTAAAGGTGTCTTCCTCGGGCCATTTCTTTCACCTGACATTTTACTATAAACAACAAGGAGAAACCAGGTTGCATTTTCCACAATTCCAAAGCCACGTCAACATTTTTAAGTATTTGTTACAGAAGAATCTGTTCTCTCAGTGCCAGAATCACTGAGAATCTTCCCTTTTAATGGTGATCTCTAGATGTTGAAGACACACAGGTTTCTCAAAAAAGTAATCCACTAATATTTTACTTTAAAGGAATGAAGACAGGAACTATTTCCATCATTTTTTGGTAGAAGCAGACTTTTCTCAAATCCCACTCTGTCAGTTCTGTGCCCTACTGTTGCCCTCCCCCATTACTACCGCTGCTGACTCTGAACCTCAAGTCCTTCATGTCCCATCTTTCCAGGAAACGAATCTGTAGTCTCCTCCAGGGCCAATGGGGGTGGGGTGGGGAAGTAAAATCTAACTGGTTCTGTATATACAGACTTCTGAAAAGATCCTTTGGTTTTGCCTTTGGGCATGTTTTGTACCTCCACGCTCTCCCCTTGAAGCTCCTGGGAGTGAGATGGGCCTCCCTATTTAGTACTGCCTCCCACCATCAAAGCACCATGTCAGAGTTTGCTCTCCCTGCTTTTGCAGTAGTTGTTTTTCCACTCACTATTTTTCCTCAGTATTCTGAGGCTTTTCTTCTGCCATTTCCCCATTTTCTCTCTTTGTCTTTTTGGGTTTTTATAATTAAAAAACCAAAAATACTATCATTTTAAAAAAAGTTTTAAAGGGAAAAGGAAATGGATTTAGATGTTTAATCCTGAATATTGAACTGGAAATCTATAATTTTAAAAAAAACTATGAATATGACTTTAGCCTAATAGCATAAAGATTGAAAGAAAAATTTATATTTTACAATTTATAAATCGCTATTAGGTAAGGTAACGTGTGTACTTAAAGGTAACCTGTGTACTTCTAGCATATCTTATTAGTATCTTCTTGCAGACAGGAAGAAAAAGTTATAGAGTTGTTTTTTTTTTTTTTTTTTTGTAACTAAGCTTTTCTTTCTTTTTTTTCTGGGCTAACCACAGAGATAAAATTATATTCAAGTTCATGTATCCAAGATTCAAAGTTAGTTATGATTAAAGATAATTATCTTTACTTTGAGTTATGTCCAGGTCTGGGTTAGCCATTAGAGAAAAAAAAGTAAGTCCTCAGGGCAGCCTATGAAGCTGGAGCATATCCATACATACATCTACATGCGTTGATTTGGGTCCTTTGGGAAATAGATGTAATTAGATGCACAAGGGATTTATTGGGGGAAACACCTGTGCAAATTTAAGAGGAGAAAGCTGGAGAAGGTGGGGGACGTTCAGACTACAGCACAGGTCCAACACTTTTGAAGGAGAGGGAGCAGGGAGAAGTAAGAAGAATCTCAGATACTATTATTTTTCATAGAAAGGTTCATCCAAATTGGTACAAGTCCTCAAACCAAAGTCACCTACTGGGAGTCCCAGCGGGTCTGTGGTAGAATCCCTTTCATGCTGCATTATTGGCTGAACTTGTCTTTATACAAACACAGTGGTGGATTTGTATTACCACATGTATATAGATAGAATATAAAATTGGATCATTAGCTACCTCTGGTCCCTGTAGCAGGAGATCTGAGGGGCAGGTTTCAATGACTGCATGACACAATAACTTTTTAAATTTGTCTTGTAAAAACTTAAATAATTGTCATGAAAAAATCAGGAATATACTGACTTTCCTACATTTATTCTATAGGCTCATTTTTCTTTTTTTTAATTTATATGAAGTTGGGTTGAACTCCATAATCTGTTATTACGTCCCTGACTGACACAGACAAGAAGTATCACCTTGTTTTCTCTTTCCTGATTTGGTCTTTTTTCACTTGACAATATTTCTTTGCCAGGACAATGTCTAGCACTGGGTGATGTACATTTGTCCTCTTAATACATGTTGGCAATGTATCTAAATAGAGAAGTATAGAGGATTGACTTGCTGCTCTTCTAGTTGACGATACTTCATTCAAACACCGGAGGGGGGCAAAAATGACTGCTCTTGATTAAAACAAAAAGGACAAAAACACAGCTTATTCAGGCTGAGAGAACAAGTATGAATTTTTCTTTTTTCTCTCACTAAATGGCTTCTTGCCTTGGACCTTGGAAACTTTCTGGGTCTGACATGTCCTTGTCCATAAGAAGGAAAACTGGGACTGTAACGCAGCTTGAATGGTCTGGGACTCTGGTTGAGACTTGGTCACTCTGAGGGCAAGCTGTTTTTCTCACTGATTGCTTCTATTCTCTGCCGTGGCGGCACTGTACTTCATATGAAGTAGTTCCAGTGAGGAAGAACATCTGGCGTACTGCAACGTAGCACTTATTTTTAGACAGTGATAAGCTGCAGATGTTGGATTTTTAAAAAAATCTCTGCTTCATGCAGTACAAGAGAATTCATTCACCCCTCATTATTGTCCGTGCACTGTTCCTGCCAACAAGACACTGCTTATGAGCTCATGTCTGGGAAGTTTAGCGATTTTCTCTTGATGGACAACTGGGACAACACTGTTAGAACTGTTAACCTGAGAGAAACATCCAGATTGACTGACTAATTTAGTCAGTCTAAATCTGTATTTTTATTATACCTACATGTTTATGTGTATGTGTTTTGGTGGGGGGGGAATTGGGCAAAGCACCTCTTCAAATAATTCAAAGAGAATCTGTCATTTCTCTTTTGGTGTTGAACATTTTGTATTGCATTAGCTTACTTGTCTGTCTCCCTAACTAGACAATTAGCACCTTAAGGCCAAGAACTATGTCCTTCTCATCATGCCATACACAGCACTCAGTGTAGTGCTGGTCACCTCACAGAGACTCAGCTATGTTTGCTGACTAGTGACTAAATGGATGGATGAATACATTTAATAAATAAATGGTTAAAAACTTTGTTGAATTATAACTCTACAGAGTTTTCTAAGGATCATCAGATATTTACCTGATGCTTACACCTGATTTTTCAGTGGGAGCCCTCTTGCTATTTTCAAGAGTGCTTTAGTAATCAACAAGTATGTGTTGAGCATCTATTCTGTTCCAGATACTATTCAGGATGCTAAGGGTCCAACAGTGAATTGGAAAACATGGGTCCTCGTCTCCTGGAGACTTGGTTCTAGGGGGAACCAGACCATAACCATATGGTCTGGGGGAACCACATAACCATGTTACAAAGGAATAAATATAATTCCAGTTACTAATATGTGCTATTAAGAAGAATGAGGCAGACTATGGTCATCATTAATGTTATTTATGGATGTTTTCAGTCGTCCCTCTGGACCCAGTGAAAATGGCACCTTCCTGCCCTCTTGAGTTATATATGCCTGTGATGATTCACTTTGACCAGTTAAACCTGAGCAGAAATGACAGGCATCGCTTCTGGGTGGAAGCTTTAAGAGTCAATGCTTGAACTGTCCATGCTCCTGTCCATGTCCGTGTTGTAGTTTCTTGTGATGTGTAAATGGTGGATGAACTTCCAGCCTGGTTCCTGCAGGAGCAAATATTGGAGCTGAGCCCACAGATGACTTATGATGGGGTGAGTAAACCAAGATTGAATCCCAAAGTGTGTGTTGGGGGTCAGGGGATAGCTTTTCACACAACGCCAAGCAATTCTCAGATACCAGCTGAATGTCTGAAAATTCAACTCAGTTCTTACATTACCTATCCAGAGATTGCATCTGACTCCAGATTCAGGATTCGGTCCTATAAGACTGCCTCCCCCTCCTGCTTCAGATGCCAGTCACAAGCCCAGGCTGTTACCTATGTTCTGACCCACCAGCTACAAATTGAAGGTTCCAACATTGTCCTCCAACTCTGGATGCCAATCACAGGTGTCAGTTGTGACCTATATTTTTGACCAACTGAGTATAAATCAGAGATGCCCATGCCCCCTTTGTTGGGAATGATTGATTTGCTTTAGAGGCTCACAGAACCCAGAAAACATTTATTTACTCAGTAGATTACTGATTTATTTTTAAAAAATTGTAACTCAGGAACAGGCAGCTGGAAGAGATGCACAGGGCAAGGTCTGAGAAAGGGCATGGCGTTTTCCCTGCCCTCTCTGGGAGTGCCATTCTCCCTACATCTCCACGTGTTCACCAGCCCAGAAGCTCTCAGAACCCTGTCCTCTTGGGTTTTTATGGAGGCTGCATTACACAGGTATGCGAGATTAAATCATTGGCCATTTATGACTGATTCAACCCCTGGCCTCTCTCCCCTCCCCAGAGATCAGGGAGTGGGACTGAAAGCTCAGAACCTCTAATCACATGGTTGGCTCAGCCGGCAACCAGCCTCCATCCTTAGATACAGTCTAAACTTACCTCATTAGCAAAACATAAGATACATTTATCCCTCTCAACACTTAGGGGGATCTCAAGGGTTTAGGGGAGCTGTGAGCCAGGAACTGTGGATAAAGACCAAATATATATGGGAAATAAATATATGCATATATATATAATCTACATGTCCAAATATGTATTTCTTGTAAGTCATAATATTGCAATATGGGAGTGAGCAAAGACTCAGTCATGGATATGATAAGTTACTGTTTTTGGAAGGTCATTTTTCTCCTGCAGCATGATCTGTCTTGCCCTTATTGATTCACAGGGTGATAGGAAAGATGGCATAAGGCTCATGTAGGTGGAATGATTGGGAGAGGAACAGTAATGGAAAGGCCTTTCTGAGGAAGTAACACTTCAACAAAGTAACATTTGAGCATAACTGGAGTGATTGGGAGGAGTGAGACTTCTGAAGATCTGAGGAAAGCTGGCCAAACAGAGAGATGATCATGTGCTAAGTCTGAGAGGGAGAGGCAGAGGTGGCTTATTCAAAGAACAAAGGAAGGTCTGCCTGCTTAGGGGTGAATGGCACAGGGAAGAAGACTTGTAGCCAGTGTTCAAATCAGATATGGCTTCAGAGGCTGTACTCAGAAATGTGAATTGGAAGTCATTGACCTGATTTGCATTTGTAAAACCTCAGTGTGGTATTAGGTGGTGAAGAGATTACCCCTTACTGGATGCCATGCATCCAGTAAGGAGAACACTGTTGTTGTCTAGGGAGGAAGTGGTGTTGGCTTCAACTCAGGTGGTGGTGGGATATTTGGTGAAATGCAGTCATTGTCATTATTTGAAGACATGTAAATCTGAGACACACTATCTTTTAAAAGCCAGTCTTCATTTTGCTGTACAAACATTAAATAATATTGAGGTTTTATGAGAAAACATTGAAATCTATTTTCACAAGCAAATTACCTTCACATGGATGGGGTCTGCTCTCAGCTCAGATGCATCAACCAAAGAATCTCCATAATATATATAAAGGAAATATAAAAATTAAAAGAAGAAGTAGAAGTAGTACCTTGAAATTTTATATTCAGAAGACATCCATCTTATTCTACTTAGCAAAGGCACTTAAGCAATATGTAGAAATTTTGTTTGTTTTGTATTACTTCTTTGTGAACATGATGTTTGAGGGAGAAAATGAAATTACGCTACTTGAAATTGGAACTTGTGTTCTCCACTCCCAGTCCTGCTCCTTACCAGCTCTCTGATCTTGAGGCTCAGTTTCTTTACCAATACATGGGTGTAACATACCTGTTGGGACCAGTGCTGATGCTGGCTGTTGAGATCCTGGTGCAGTTAGACATGCTGATTTTTTTTTTAGAAGACCACAAAATATCTAAATATTCTAGAGAAACCAATACTATCTGTGGCAGCTTGCCTTATTCATATAGACAGGTTAGGGTCTTTATTTTTAAATTATCATGTATCCTGTGCACGACAGCATGTGAAGTAAGTGTAGATAGCTCCATTTTACACTTGAGGAGACCAGAGCCTTTTTTGGAATCTGATATCTGTTAGAGCTTTGGATAACAAAAGGTCAAGTGCCAAGTAGGTATCAGTGTTGTGCCAGGTTCTGGGATACAAAAATAAATATGTGGTCACCATTTTCAAATAATAATGAGAATTTATGAAATGCCAACATTTATTAAGTGCTTACCATGCACCAGGAACTATGTCAACTCTCATTATATCATTTAGTCTTCTTGGTGACATTGTAAAGTGTCTAACATCATTATCTTTACTTCACCAGTGAGAAAACAAGTTTAGAGGCTTTAACTTTGTCAAGGTCATATACCCAGAAAGGGGGATGTTGGAGCTTGAACCCCAGCTTACCTAGATGCCTTCTGACTCAAGGAGCTACCAGGAAGCACTTAGTGTATTGTTGGGTGAAGTCCCAAATCTGTTGGCTCTTTCCCTGGCTCCAAAGCCCAGTTCATGCTTCTTTGTTACCAGGAAGCCTTGTAGTTAGTTGCTTCTTGAATCTATACTTCTAGAAAATAAAAGTGAATAAAAGGGCTTCTTACACTTGGTCAGTGTAATGTGATCATTTTCACATTGTGGCAGTTGACTAAAACATTACCATGTGGCTGCCAGCAAGGGCAGCAAGACAGGCTGACAGTAAGGATCTGCCAGGCACGAGGGCCAGGTCCTGACTGAAGTTTGGGCAGGAGTTTGCTCTCTGGCTGAACCACACTATTCCTCTCTCTACCACCCAGCATGAGGTCTATGTGGACATCAGATTGAGAGCACATGACTTTTTATCCCCGGACTTCCAAAGAATGAGAATAACTCACAACAGACTTGGGAATTTCACAAGAGTGTGCACATTGGCTATTTAGGTGTTTAGAGTTAGAACACTGATCAAGCTAATTTTGCCACTAATAAAACTGCACTCTTAGACAGGAAATATGTATGTTTCCATTTCTTCCTCTGCATGTCCATTTCTAGCTCTCAAAATGTCTCTCTCCTTCTAAAACACAGACATGATAGTTTGATAAAAATAGTTCGCACCTGTCTTGACCTGAGATAAATGTTGAAAACCCTTCGTATGAAACCCAAGGGGTGCCCCACTTTTGTTCTTATTATTCCCCTTGCCCACCTTCTTCTCAGATGGCCTGACCATCCCCATATGTGTCACACACTTTCACGTTTTGTGGCTGTGAACATTTTTCCCCTTGTGCTCAGAACACAGGACCTCTGATCTCAGCTTTCCAAGAGTCTCTGTAATTACTCCCAATCTTGGCCTCTACCACAGCCCCCTGGGTTCCTTCCCTTGGCATTCATGTGTATGCCTCTAAAGCAGAACCCCATCTTTTCATGTCTCTGTCTAGAGTACTTAACACAGTACCTGGGATAGTAGCTGCAAACTAAGTATTAGAGAATGGGCTTTGTCTTTACTATTTGTATGTCTCTTTGTGGGTCTGAGTCTCTCTTTTTGTTTCAATGTCTGTCATTTTCACCACCACTTCCCCATAAACCAAACCTTTTCTTCTGTCTCTATTCCACGGGCTTTGCACTAGTGTTTCTCTTTCTAATCAGCTAGATTAGCACTGAGCCCCTGCCCTTACTTGGCAAATTTTCTTTATACTGATTGTTTGCTAAAATACTTGGCTCTCTCATTTGCTAATTCAGGGTACAGAAGAATAAGAGTGTTCTTTTTAACACTTCTTAGGAGTTTTCTCTAAAACAGCTAGAAAATCCAACCAGAAGAAGGAACCGAATTTTCAATTCTTCTTTGGACTATAGACAGTTAATTTATTACCACCCAACCAGCCAATGCCACACAACCACAGTTCATGTTTGGAAGATGGGCCTGTCTGAGCTATGTCAGCTGAAATGACTCATGTCAAGAAATGATGGATGCATTAGCCTCATTTTGCAAATACATAGATAAGAAGAAGTAAGGCTTGTGAAAGGCCATGTAGCATTGAGGGAGAATGGATTTTGGACGATGTAAGCATGAACTCTAGTTAAGAATGCCATAAATCGTTCATCAGTGAAAACCATATTATAAATATTCAATGTGCCAAGCACTATACCAGGTTTTGTGACAACGCTGATGAATAATAGAATTTCTTGGCCTTTAGTAGGTGAGTTCATTGGGGAATCCAACAATTATAACATGATGTAATAAGTTCCATCCTAGAAGCTGTCCAGAGGGGCTAATTTTGTACCAGAGGATATCTAGGATCATCCCGTCATGCTCAGTTCAGGTTTTCACAAAATCCCTTTGGGCATTGTCTTCAGAGAAAACTGTCAGGGGGCATAGTTTTTCTTCTCAGACCTTCTGCTAACTCCTGAAGTTGAGGATAAGCCTTCTTGACAGAAAGTTATTTTAAGTACTTCAGCAAGCAGGAAATACTGTGGGATATCTTATTTTTTAAATTCTTTATTTAAATTCAATTATTTAACACATAGTTTCAGGAGTAGAATTAGTGATTCATCAGTTGCATATAACACTCAGTGCTCATTCCATCTAATGCCCTTCTTAATGCCCATCACCCAGTTACCCCATCCCCCCCCACCTCCCCTTCAGCAATCCCCAGTTTGCTTCCTAGAGTTTAGTCTCCAGAGTACCTAAGCAAACTATCTATATAGACAGTGCTTAATCTTGGATATTCTTGTAAGCACTATCTACATAGACTGCTTGAGGTACTCTGGAGATTGAGAATTTGGGGGTGCCTTCAGTGGGTACATTAGTCCTTTATCTCTTCTCCCAAGTGTTTCTAGGAGATTTGGGCTATGTTTCTCACTTTAGTGTGTAGCTCCCCAGCATCCCATGCCTCCCTCGGATGCTCAAGCCTGCAATTCCCTCTTCCGTTCAGTTTTTGTCAAAATATCTTTTATCTTCTTCATCAATCAGTTCTGGTCCCCATGCCCTTCTTCCTGGGCTACTATTCAACATGGCCAGAGGGGATAAAATTTAATTGTTTGTTATTTTATTCCCCCACCACCCCCTTTTTCATGTTTTCCCTTTGCTAGAAAGAGACTCTGTGTGACTGCTGTGTTTCTAAGGCTCACCCAGTCCAATCCTTTGTCTGCTTCATTGTCTCTTCATGCTAAGGGAGACGCTGCTAGTGGCCGAATGATTCCAGAGTGAATTGTTGGAAGCTGAATTAATTGCAGTGGAGAGTGAATTAATTGAAGCAAGCACAACATACCACAAGCTCTGCCTTAATTAATATTTAATTTTTAAACATAGAGGCTTGAATGATGGGCTATAAAATTTTAAAAGTATAGAAAAATATATGGAGAAATACTAATATATATCCTCATCAGCCAGAATAAACATTCATATAAGGTAAACATATATTTAGATTTTTATTGATTGTGTGTGAGAATGTTCTCTGCTGGGGAATTCAGCAGTGGGCTTGACTATCCTGAAAATAATAGACTTCGTTAAGCTACATGTTGGACCTGTTAATGTTTACCAAAAAGAGATAGTTGGTAGGAACCTTATGAAACAATGAGAGGCTAAATTTCAGAATAACTTGGAAATGTTTTATGGAAACCATAAAGGACTTAAATATTTTCAGTTACAATGTTTAGAACACTTTGGCAAGTTGAACTCAGCTCAGGCTTCTGGGGGAGGAAACTAAAATTGGATGTCACTGCCCGGGAAAAACCACATGGCCCTTAGCTACGGTTGAGCATGATCACTTCCAAAGGTGTTTAAATTAGCTGGTCCTTTTATTCAAATAAGATCTTACTGGGAAGCCAATAGTACCCTGCAAAGGTCAGTGGGGCTGATCTGCTAGCGTTGGGACAGACTACCTGTGGCCACCTTGTCTTGTTGGCCCTGCCTCCACACATTCCGGCAATCTCCACTGGGGTCACTGAGGAGCACCCATGGTTAGTCCAATTTCATTACTTTTGTGATGAAGATGATGAGGAGCAGTGACCTCCTCAAGTGTTCTAGATGTATCCAAAACTTAGGGCTGGCTTTCCTTGGTCATGCTTTTCTTTGATTCAAGACATTAAGTGAAAATAGTAATGTCCCATATTTCTTACCCAAGGATCAGTGAGCTGTGACTATTGTCAACTGTTCCTAATCAAATCTCCCTAAGTTCCAGATAGCCCGTCACAAAAGATAAATTATAAGTATTTCAATAAAGGATATAAGCATAGAACAGCCCTTGGTCAAATCACATGATTCCCAGCCTCCAAAATAGCATATGAGTCGGCCATTTTTAGTACCATATTTCCCTTCCCCCAGAAGTGCTTTGTAGCTGTCTACATGCTGATAGAAAAGTTAAGCCCATGGAAAGTCTCTGCAAGGGGAGTATGGCATTCCCTATCAATTAAGAACTACCTGCTTATTTACAAATAAAGCTTTCTGAACTCTAAATCCTGTATGACAGTGCTTTTTGGCTGGTGTCCTATGGTCCTGAATGTTTTATAGGTGGCCAAAGTTTAAGTGCCAGAGGTTTGGATGGTAGAATCTGCCAGCCTAAGGTTTTTAGGGCACAACCAGCTTCATCTGTTTACCCGGTATGTCCTTGCAATATTACCATTTTCTGCAGGTGCCATGGTGTGAGAAATGGTGGGAAAGTGCCCGAACCACCGAAGAAATCAGGTTAGGAGCAGTGGACTGCCCACTCTGCCTTTGCTTTCTTGTCCCAGCTCTGGCCCCTCCTCTGTGGATTAGCTGCCTGTCCTCCTGCTCTCAATTCAGACCCCTCCCTTCCTTCTGTGTTTTCAATTTCACTTAAAAGGGTTGCTATCTCATAAAACCAGTCTTCAAAATGCAAACCCTTGAACACATTTCTCTCTCTGATTCTTTAAGGTAGAAGCACAGGGATCAGATCTCCTCATTCGGATGCAACTTCCTCCTTGTTCTTTCTTTGCTCCCCATTTCCTAGATCGAGTCTCCATCCTGTTTCCTAGATAATTGTACCTATCTCCTGCTCTTACATTTCTTACTTTCTGCCAGTTACATTTCTCAAAGATAGCACTGCCCCTCATGAAGACCTCCCCCAATGCTATATAATCTACAGAATAAAGTACAAATTACCCAGCATGAAAATTAAATAACTTCATGAGCTTGTCTTAACACTATTTTTTTTTCTGATGTCTCTTTTCCTTCCATAAAATTCTTTTAAAAATTACTGGATTTCTTTCCATTATTCAGTTCACTTTCTCTGACTATAAACTCTGCTTATGACCCCTACCCTTCTTCCCACAGAATGTGAAACACTAAATAAAATACTGCTTTCTCTGTTGACTCTTCCACCACCCCTGATTCTTTAAAACAATACTTACTTTTTTTAGACACTCTGTACATAAAACTTTTGCTCTCAATTAATGTATATCCTTTTCATTTTTCCTGCATTTTTCTAGACTGTGTACACCCAATTCAGCTCATTGAACCATAAGTCTTATGACTGCAGAGACTGTCTTACACGGTTCTGTATCCCTCCAGGGATATTCATGATACCTTGTAACTGGCAGGTTCTCCATGCATGTTGGGCAAATGGACACATACATCATACACTAGAGTCCTTGTGTATGAGCCTGTCCACCATTGCACTGTGGGATCCTTGAGGGCAGGAGCATCCCCCAAGATGCTATAGTAAGAAGAACACTGGCTCCAGTGGGGCTGCCTGCTTTTGAAGCCCACCTCTGGCACTTTCTGGCTTTGTACCTTGGGCCATTTCAGGAACTTCCCTGTCTCCAATTACGCAACTGTAAAATAGAGACAATCATTCATTTACTCATCAAATATGTGTCTGGCAGGGGCTGGCAATATGGGACACGGCTCAGCAAGACAGGCGAAATTCCTGCTCTAATGAAGCTTCCATCACTGTGAGGAAGACAGACAATAGAGGGGTAGATAGAATAACGCCAGGTGCTTTATATGTTCTAAAGGAAAATAAAGCAGAGACGGGATGATGAAGTTCATTGTTTCAGATACGATGGTGAGGGAAAGCCCCTCAGAGACCTGAATGGCATGGGAGTGAACCATGCAGACCTGTCGGAGGAAACCATTTACAGCGAAGGGAACCACAAGGACAAAACCCTGAGTGACATCAGCACTGATATCACAGATGCTGAGAATTATGAAAAGTAAATGAGTTAATACAGAGTAAAAATGCTATTATTATCTGGCATAATTTCAGGCACATAATAGCATCTTCATAAATATTTATTAAATGAATACATGATTGATTAGAAGGGAAGTGAATATGCCAGTATTTGTTGAGTTTCCAATATGAACCACCGTGTTGGGAGGTTTCCAACATCCCCTCTGGGATCAGAAGTACCATGTCCTATTGCTGGCTACTCCAAACCTCGATTTCTAAAACTCACAGTTCTGCTGCTTCTTAGTTAGCTGTGTGATCTTGAGTGTGTCACTCAATCTCTCTGTGACTCAATTTTCTCCTTGTTTGTATAATAGCGCTAACAACAAGACCTTCTTCCTGGGGCTGCTGTAGGAATTAAATGACTTGATGTCTCTGAAGCATTCACAGCAGTACCTGGCACAATGTTGGTTGTCTATCCAATCCTTAGCTTACCGATGTGGACATCTGAGACTAAATGGCTTAGGAAACATCCCCAAGGCCACCTAGACAATGAAGAGTGGGGAAGAGATACAAAGTTGGGTCTTTCTGACTGTAAAGCCCACATCCTTTCCTAAGCACACTGCATAGGGAGGATAGCAGGTGTCACATAGTATCCCTTGCTTCTCCCTCATTCCCTGGAGGATGATCCTGGTCACAGAATCTCAAGAATAACAATGCTCAGCAGCATTTCCCCAGCTGGTTTTCTGAATTGGTCCTAGTCTTCTTTAATTATGCAACACATGACATCTCTGAATGGGGCCTTTCAGGCTTCTGTGGGTAAAGGCTATGTTTAGGCCCATAAAGTCTCTAAATGTCGCAGAGCAAGTGTTGTCAATCCCTCTCCACCTCCTCCTCCATAATGTGTGATTTTCATTTAAAGTCTTCTGTTCACTGCGCTGAAGAGGCCCCACACTTCTTTTCTGGTTGTCAGAGGATTTCACTTTCACTCCAAGAACCACACACACCCAAAGAGAGGCAGCCCCGGGGTCTCTGCACAGGGTCTGTACCACATCAGTTCTGACATACATTATTTAGCTCCATTTCTGAGGACTTTAACCTTTAAATGACAACTTCACTGGGCTGTGTATCTGCAGATGGCAAGCAGGCCACTCTCTCTCCATCTGGAGCTGGTACTGTGGGTATTTTTGGCTTGAAAATTTCAGTGAATGGGAAGAGGGAGGGGGATTTGATTTCCGTTGGTCATGATATTTCTTGCCCTTTTCCTGCGTGTCCTCCCCAAGTATTCCCTTTCCTCTCTGACGTGGTCCACCTGCATTAGCTCTCCATCTCCATGGGTTTGGTTGGAATCTGTGTTATCCCAGAGCCACAGTTTTCTGATAATTATTCAAAAACAAGAGACTGAAAGAGAGGGAGGGCAGGAGAAAGAGAGACTTTGTGAGTACAATCATTTGAGAAAACAAATATCTCATGATAGCATATTTTGCTTGCTCCAAATTGGTTTGGAGTTATTTTACTCATCGGAAATGCCAAAAGACAAATGGGTCTTCCTAGAGATGAATGTGAAGTTTGCATATTTACAAACAGGCTTGTGTTTGGGCGGTGAGGGCACACACTTCCAGCCTACTCATTACACTATAATTTGTTGTTTTATGTGAGTGTTATCAAATGAGCTGCTAATAGATGACAATGGATTGGTTTGGAAGGTTTGAGTTCTAGAATGAGGAAGGTATCTATGTAGCTCTTGAAATACTCTAACCTGAGACCTTCATTTTACAGATGAAAAAATAAAACATGAGTGATGTGATCCAGGTCCCACCAGCTGTGGAGTGGCATAGTGATGGCTGAAACCCAGCTGCTATTTCATTTAATTCTTCTGTGTAGGTGGACTGAAATAAAAATAAATGGTATGTAGAATTTTTATTTGATGTTACAAGATTTGGGATGTAATACATCATTTAAGAGGAATAAAGATTCAAGCAACTATGGACCCAAAGTAGATTTAAGACACTGTCTTATCTACCGGTTTCTAAATTGCACTCTGGGGAACCTTCAGCATCCTGAGAAGATGCCTCAAACACTGCAGGCAGGAGAGGGTGGAGTGTAGTAGCTGGAGCTCTAGCCCATTCTCCCCTATTCACTCCAACCCCGGGCTACCACCCATTATGAAATTAGAACAGCTCAGTTTTTGTCATTTATACTTTACTTCTTAGATTTTATATTTAAATGTGTTTGACAACTAAAGAAATTTAAGGAAAGCAAATGGGATAAAGATGTTAGATAGATAGATGATAGCTAGCTAGCTAGCTAGCTAGATAAAATGGAATATTACTCAGCCATCAAAAATTAAAATCTTACCATTTGCAACTATTTGGATGGAACTAGAAGGTATTAATATAAGCTAAATATGTCAATCAGAGAAAGACAATTATCATATGATCTCACTCATATGTGGAAAGTATAGGGGAAGGGAGGAGAAGAGAGGGAAAAATAAAATAAGATGAAATCAGAGGGTGAGACAAACCATAAGAGACTCTTAACTATAGGAAACAAACTGAAAGTTGCTGGAAGGGAGGTGGTGGGGGGATGGGGTCCCTGGGTGATGGGCATTAAGGAGGGCACTTGATGGAATGAGCACTGGGTATTATATGCAACTGATGAATCACTAAACTCTACCTCTGAAACTAATAACACACTATGTGTTAATTAATTGAATTTAAATAAAAAAAATACTAATCTAAAAAAGAAACTAGTAAAAAAAGAAAAAAGAAAAGCTGACTGGGTTCTACCAGCTCGTTTGCAGAGAAGCAGAGAAATACTTTTCTCAAAGTTATTAATTAAGTTAATGGTGAAGCAAGAACAAGACCACAGTCTCTGGACTCCTTATCCGGTGGATTTGCCCTTAATCAGAACACCACAGAGGAGTCATTTGAGGAACGTTTAAAGATAAGGAAATGCTACCTGTCAGATCTTGCCCCTGTTGCCAGTTGCAAGGTAAATGAAGAACACCAACCGAATGAAAGAAACCAAGTTTTAACTGGCTCATATAGGGACAAATTTAATAGTTAATGACAGACTATACAGTTAGGTTTTTCCTCAGCGTACCAGTAGGAGAACACAGAACAAGTCCTAAAGGAGAAAAGATGGTTCATTCAACCTAGAAGTTATCAGATCACAAAGGAGCCAGGAATGGGGTATCTGACACAATGGAACAGGTGGAATGCAGAGTCAGGTGAGAGTCAGGTGAAGGCAAAGGAACCAATAAATGTCTCCTGAAAGCCAGAAGAAGGTAGAAGGAAGGGGCATTGACTGGCATAAGCCAAAGGGCTGGGTTCCTGAGTGGTCAGCTTTTGGCCAATTACCTTAAGCTTGTGTGCATACAATAGCCTCTGTCTCAGGAATCCTCTGAACAATTACCATGGCCAGGGGAGGGTCAGCTCACAGATTTCTTAAGGCATTGCCTTGGACCTTTGAATTGTCACTTCTATGTGGACAGCCTGTTATTCTTAACTTTAACACATACTTAGATTTTTCAATTCTGTCCAGTTCTTTCCAATTGACACCATATTTCCAGAATCTTTGCCTTTTTAAATTAAACTTCAAGCTACCACTGCCTAGATCATCCTCAGGGCAAGAGGTACCCCATCCCAGTGCAGAACCAACATGAGTCAGGAGAGTAAATGTGGTTCTTCAGCTTGAGGTAAGAGGATTAGGATAAACACTTGTCTTTCTAAAAGAACCTAAAGAAAATGAAGACATGAATTCAAAAAGATACATGCTCCCCTGTGTTTATTGCAGCATTATTTACAATACCCAAGATGGGTATGGAAGCAGCCCAACTGTCTGTTTATAAATGAATTGATAGAGAAGATGTAATATACTCTCTTTCTCTCTCTCTCTCTCTCTCACACACACACACACACACATGCACACACATACACACACACACTGGAATATTACTCATCCACAAAAAGAATGAGATTGTAACCATTTGCAACAACATGGATGGATATAGAGAGTAAAATGCTAAGTGAAATAAGTCAGATAAAAACAAATACCATATGATTTTACTCATATATGGAATTTAAGAAACAAAGCAAAGGAGCGAAGGAACAAACACAAAACAGTCTTAAACACAGAGAACACACTGCTGGTTGCCAGAGGGGCGGTGGGTGGGGGATGGGTAAAATAGGTGATGGGGATGGCGAGTACTGATGAGCTCTGGGTCATGTATAGAGCTGTTGAATTATTACATTGTCCACCTGAAACCAATATAACCCTGTACATTGATTATACTTCAATTAAAAAAAGAAAGAAAAGCAAGAGACTTGGCAAAAGTGCAATGCTTTTTGATCTAACCAGAGAAATTGTTAAGAGGTCAACTGTTGTTTCTATTTTTCACTCCATTCTTTGTTAAAATTATACATCTGCACCCTGCACCCTATGACCTTGCAGTATCTGTGACTTGAGTGGATAAAATCATGCCAAGTAACTTGCTTTGAATGTTAATGGACTTCGGAACCAAGCCTTCAACGCATTTGTATTAAATACATTGTGCTGAATACTTTGGCCTATTGTGTTTCTGCTATTTGTGATAAGAACAAGCTCTGAGTAGGCACTTGTTCAAGTAGAATGGAGTATGAGGCTGACCTGAACCCAAACTACAGTCTGATACAAGCCCAGCTAAGCCCAAATGAGGTCAGCAGAATCCCAGCCAACCCACAGATCTGGCTGCAAGATAAATCAGTGTCTGTTGTTGTAAGACACTGAGATTTTGCATTTCTTTGTTATACCTCATTATTGCTGATTGGAATGCGTGCCATTCAGTAGAAAGCACTGTATCATAGGAGACAGCACAATGGTTATGAGCTTAGCTCTGGAGTCAGGGTGTTGGAGTTTGAATCCTGACTCTATTTATGAGCAATATAACCTTGAGAAAGTTAATTAACTACTCTGTGTTTCTTTCCCTTTAAAATGTGGGTCATGGGGGCGCCTGGGTGGCTCAGTGGGTTAAAGCCTCTGACTTCGGCTCAGGTCGTGATCTCGGGGCCCTGGGATTGAGCCCCGCATCAGGCTTTCTGCTCTCAGGAGCCTGCTTCCCCCTCTCTCTCTCCCTGCCTGCCTCTCTGCCCACTTCTGGTCTCTGTCTGTCAAATAAATAAATAAAATCTTTAAAATAAATAAATAAATAAAATAAAATGTGGGTCATGAGCAGTCTTATTTGATCAATCCTCATTATTCGTAGAATCTGTATTTGCAAATTCACCTACTCACTAAAGTTTATTCATAGGCTCCAAATCCACACTCATGGCATGTTCACCATCATTCATGGGCATGTGAAAAGAGGTGAAAAGTTTGTCCCCTGATCCTCATGTTCCCAATGCTTTATCTTCTTGTTTCAGCTCTCATACTGTGAACAAACATCCTTTAGGTGATGTAGTAAGTGCCATATGTTTTTTGTTTTTGCACTCTTTGTTATTGAGTTCAGTTTAATATGCCCTCCAGTGTGGTGCTGAAGCACTATTCTTCCTGAGCTCAAGAATGCTGTGATGGGCTTTCTGCAAGAATTAAGTGCACTAGACAAGTTTCAGTCATGAATTCCAGTGCTGTTAACAGTGAGTTCAATGTTAATGAGTCAACTATATACATTAAATAAGGTATCTTTCAACAGAGACACACATAAAACAAGGTTAGGTGTTGATCTGTTGGCAAAAATGTGATCAGAGGGCCCCAGGAAACTAATCCTAATTTTTTTCTTTCTTTTTTTTTTTTTTCATTTTCAAGATTTTATATATTTGTTTGACAGAGAGAGAGAGAGTGAGAGAGAGAGAGAGATTGCACAAGCAAGGGCAGTGGGAGAGGGAGAAGCAGGTTCCCTCATGAACAGGGAGCCTGATGCAGGACTCCACCCCAAGACACAGGGATCATGACCTGAGTGGAAGACAGATGCTTAACAGACTGAGCCATCCAGGTGCCCCCCAATCCTAATTTCTAAACCTAATCCTGTATTTCCCCTAAAATCACCAGGTGAATGTTCACTAATACAGAGAGTAACAGCTGCTATGAATAATGAGATTTGACTTTCTAGAACATAACTATCGAGAATGACAGGAATCAACAGTACTTACCCTATAAGGTTCTTGTGAAGGATAAATAAGATAATTTAGGTTATGTAAGGTACTTAATGCAGATGCCTAGAGTGTAAGATTGTAAGAGTGTAAGTGTGTAAGAAATGATTATAAATATTACCTATTATTTAGTCCTCCTCAAGAGTCCATATGGTAATCATAAGAAACTAAAATTATGTAAGTTGAAAATATAATGATGTGAGTGTTGTTATTAGCAGGTTTATAGAGAGTCAATTATCATATGGTCTCATTTACTTGTGGAGCATAAGGAATAACATGGAGGACACTGGGAGAAGGAAAGGAGAAGGGAATTGGGGGAAATCAGAGGAGGAGATGATCCACGAGAGACTGTGGACTCTGAGAAACAAACTGAGAGTTTTTTGGGGGGTGGGGGGTGGGTGAGCCTGGTGGTGGGTATTAAGGAGGGCACATATTTCATGGAGCACTTGGTGTGATGCATAAACAATGAATCTTGGAACACTGAAAAAATAAAATAAAGTTTAAATTAAAAAAAAAAACAAGTTTAGAGATAGAACTTTCATTGATTCTACAACAGGGAGGAATTAAGACTGAAGGTGACTGACAGGTAGGATCAGTACAGGGAGGGGAAGAACATGTCATCCAGAGATTTTTTTCAGGGATCCAAAGAGACCAAGAGCTATTTGGAAAGATCTTTAGACCTGTGGCCATTATCACAGACCACCTGAAACCTAAAAGGATTTGATCAGTGGCTCATTTCTTATACACTCTGTGACACTGGTGGAGGGATTTTAATCAGCACGTTTTTCTGAGAGGCTACAGTGGCTGGAGAGAGCCAGGGGTCTTTGTTTCTGGCATTTTCTGCACAACTGGAGCTAGAATTGTTGTCACAGCTACTCCTGGCACTTCCTCAGAGATGGAGAGTAATAATCACAATTAAAGATGACTATACAACCTTGTAAATTTTCAGAAGCAGAGGCTCTGGTTTTATGGTAAGTATGATATCTTAAACAACTTAAAAAACACTCTGAGCATAATTGAAGCATAATCTTCATGATGTTTCTTGTGCATAGGGTTCACTGAAACTCTTGAATCTGCATCTTTAGAGTTTTAACCCTGGTTTGTCCCCTGATCCACTTGTTCTCAGCTGACATTGAATGATTTGTCTGGGTTTTTAGCATTGAAAATCCCTATATTCTACAAGAACCTTTAATCCCAAGCAAAAAGGAACAGTTGGTCACCTACTAACACATTGCTCCAAAACCTAATGGCTACCAATATCAATTTATTATTCTCACATTTCTGTGGGTTTTCTATGATTCATTGAATGGTTCTTGCCTCAAGTCTCTTATTTAGCTGTGATTAACAGTGGCTGCTAGTTATCTGCACAATGTCGCTGTTACCCACCACTCAAGGTTGTGAAGTTCAGTGAGGTAATACACAGAAGAGGCTGAACACAGTGCCTGATACATGCAAAGAGGAAAACAGTTTGAGCCAGTGGTGATAGCAGAGTGAAGTCATAGCTAAATAGAACAGGCTCAAGAAGTTAAGGAGCTGTCCTGCTGATCCCCCTTGTTGCCTGTCCATGAAGTAGCAAAGTCTGGGTATGAAAATGGGCAGTACTCATGCCATCCTGCTTCAGGAGTCAAATCAGAGCATTAGACTACTTGAACCTTAAATTTATTTCCAACTCAACATTCTATGTCTCTCAGAGGCCTTGTGTGAGAGAACAAGATCCAAGTTCTTTCCACTAACTCCTCTGTTTTCAGCTGAAAGTTCACATCTTCAGGGAAATGTTCCAGATAGCCCTGTTCCTCTTCTGGACCAGAAGAGATGACTATGATATCATACACATACTTTATGACAATCACTTTTGCAATTATTTGGTTAAAATCTATTTTGCCTGCTGGATTGTGAGTTCACTTTTGAGTACCCAGTGTCCAGCACCATGTTCACTGTGTAAACAGTATCACTTATATATTGGTTAAAATAATAAATTCATAAAATTCTATATATTGATTTCAAATTTTCTTCAAAATGTGAGAGAATTGATTTTGATGATGGTGAATGTCAACACTGTATTCCAGGATTGATGTTGTTTGATTTTCTATCTTCCACTATAAGCAAGATAGATAGGAAAGCATAAATTGGTCAATTTCCACTCTATTTTTGGAATACATACTCAAGAGGGAGGTAATACAAATTGTCATGATATTTGAACATGTCAAGGAAAAATTGTATATTAAATCCTATTTCAAATTCAATGTGTGAGGTGGCCATTCTTAATAGCCTTCCTGTTTTTGTTGTTTTGCAATTTAAAATTCTTATTTTAAAACTCTAATGTGCTTGTTTTATAAAGTGTGTGACATATTTTTGGTTGCCCTTTTTCTGAGAGAAATATATATACATATATATTCTGGAATATACCCAGTTATCTCAGACTCTGTTCATAACACCAAAATATCAAGAAAATGGGAAGAAAAATAGTTAAGAAACTCTTTTCATGCCCAAATCAAAAACAACCCCTTCCCAATACTTATTATGTGGCCATCTAAGAAATCTACTGCCTTTTTGCCTCCCTGAAAATCAAGAATCTAATTAAACTAAGCAACTTCAAAGGACTTAATTAAAGAATTTTTTTTTAAATTGAGTAACAAAATAGGCTGATCAACCTGACTAGGTTAGAAAATTGACTTGGGGGGACAGCCATGTACCAGTTTCTACTTTCCATGGATTATGTAACTTTCAACAAGCCCTGCTTTTTGTCTTTCTGAGCTTAACAAAGTCATAGTTTACCAAAATAGAGAATATTGTGCTAAAGTTATATTGACTTTTTGAATGAAATGCTAGTGCTCTGGGGCTCTCCGGTGTCATGCAGAACCCTTCTCCTATGGCACAGATCAGTCAGTGAGCCCAAGCACGGACAGATCTGTAGGGTCTTCCTCTAGATAACTCCAGATGGTTGACAGCATAGCTGGAGCCAAAAGCCAGGTAGGCCAGTTCTCAGCTCAGTACTTTTTAGTTTGCTTATATTCTAGTTTTTGAGGATGTGGAGAGAGGAAGGGAGGGTAGAGGCTCAAAGATGTATTTATTTTCAAGGTTTTTCCTTTGCAACCTTATTTCCATGCTTGAGACCATCTTTTATTTGTAGTATTTCTACCCAGTTTTTAACTTAATACCATAATAAAAGCACTTTTTTATGTTGCTTATGAAATTTCTCTCTCTTTCTCTCTTAAGTAAGCTCTACACTACATGCATTGTGGGGCTTGAACTCAGGACCCTGAGATCAAGAATTCCATGCTCTACTGACTGAGCCAGTCAGGCAGCCCTGCTTATGAAATCTTTATACACATCACTTTTAGTGGTTATATACTCTTCTGAAGAATGCATGTGCCATCATTTATTAGATGGAGCCATATGGCACTGCCATTTTTGTAGCTTACATATGATCAGCATTAGTGAGTTCATATCTTTGAGCATGGAACTCTCCATTCCATGTTACAGGATCTGTTTAGATTTATAAATTAGGGGGTTCCTGGGTGGCTCAGTTGTTAAGCATCTGATTTGGGCTCAGGTCATGATCCTAGGGTCCTGGGATCGAGCCCAGCATCCTGCTCCCTGCTCAGTGGGAAGCCTGCTTCTCCCTCTCCCATTCCTCCTGCTCATGTTCCCTCTCTCGCTGTGTCTTTCTTTGTCAAATAAATAAATAAATAAATTTTAAAAATTATAAATTAATTGTAGTGGATATCTTGAGGGACCTCTACATTTGATTCACTCAGTTTTGCCACAAACATCACCCATGTACTAGAGTGTTATCAGTCACTTTCTCCTGGGGAGCAAGAGCCTTGTTGTTAGTCTCCAGGAGTGCTGGTAAGAATCAATGATACTCCCTTATCCCCAGGCCAGGTCTTGGAAAAATGAAAATGGATAGTTTCAAAGAGCCCAACACTGTCCTCACCCACAGTTGGTAGGTGAGCATCTCTGTGGGACCTTGACAAGGCCAGAAGAATCAGCTCCTCTAATTCGGATACTGCTGTACCTGTGCTCTGCAGAACTATATTTGTCCTAAGCTGTATATTTTAGCTCTTTATTTTTCAAATTATTTTTTAAAAGATTTTATGTATTTGGCAGTTAGAGATCACAAGTAGGCAGAGAGGCAGGCAGAGAGAGAGGAGGAAGCAGGTTCCCTGCTGAACAGAGAGCCCAATATGGGGCTTGATCCCAGGACCCTGAGATCATGACCTGAGACAAAGGCAGAGGCTTAACCCACTGAGCCATCCAGGCATCCCTCCTTTAGCTCTTTAAAGAACCTATAACTTTTGTCCTTGTCTATTAATATCTTCCATCAGATACAACACCAACACCTTATGACAATATCCTATGACATTTAGCACATGAAGCTGTTTCTACTTGGCATCAGTTCCTTAAGAAATATTCCTTCCCTCCTCCCTCCCTTCCTTCCTACTTACCTTCTTTCCATCCTTCTTCCCTCCCTCCCTTCCTTCCTTCCTTAAGTATGCAAGTGTGGATCCCAACATGGAGCTTGAACTCACAACCTTGGGATCAAGACCTAAGTAAGCTAAGATCAAGATCAAGAGTTGTGACCTTTAACTGATTGAGCCACCCAGACACCCTCCACAAAAGATTTCTGAGTGGACTTCCTATAGGAACAGATGAAAACATTTTGAAGGCTCTTTCTATGTCTTGCAAATTGATTTCCAGAAGGGTTATACCCACCAATAATTGATCAAAAAAACTCATTTTGCTGCATTATCACCAGCCTTAGGTGGCATCATTAAAATATACAAATCTGCATTGATTCTCTTGGCAACCCAGTTGATGTCTTCACTGCATCCAGCTCTTTAAGCAGAAACAATAGTTGAGCTCTTTATCCTCATCCCCTCAGTTTTTGTTGAGGGTTAAAATTTGGGGACAAACACATGCAAAGAATCACGGAAATAACAGCTTGCCTTTTATACTGCTGCCTTTAGATCTTCAGATGGCCAGCTTTTTTTTTTTTAAACATTGAAGTTGATATTGCAAGGCAAAATAACAGCTTGACTTTCTCCTACTCCATTGACTTCAGAACCGCTTGAGAGATTAAAGTTCTTCCTTGTCTGTAAACTGGGCACAGCCCCGATAGTTTTTAGGGCTGGAGAAAAAGTAGGATGTCTTTAAATGAGTGTGAGTCATCATTGGAACACCTAGCTAATATTTATCTAACTAGAATTGCTCCTGCACTAGTACTTTTCTGGAGCAAATGAACTATGGGATGGAAGGAAGCCATGGACAGAATTCACAAAGCTGAACTAGTGCATTGTTTGGGAATTAGGCAACACCATGAAACAATGGGAAGGGTGGGGATTTGGAATGAGGTTGCTTGTGCTATAGTGGCCTCTGTCAGTTACTAGCTCTGTAATTTAGAAAAATCTCTTTGCGTTACTGAGACCTAGTGTTCTCATCACTGAACATTTTGTGGCTGAGAACATTCCTGAAATCATGAGTGTAGAGTACCCAGCACACTGGAGAAACACCATGAATGCTAGTGAGGGCACACCCACTGTAGGACTTCTGAGTACAAGCTTTAAACACAGAGATCTGATTCCAAATACTGTCTCCAGAGGATTCATTTTTTATTATGTTAGTCACCATACAGTACATCTTTAGATTTTGATGCAGTGTTCCATGAGTCATTGTGTATAACACCCAGTGTTCCAAGCAATATGTGTCCTCCTTAATACCCATCACTAGGCTCACCCATCCGTTCCACTGCCCTCATCTCTAAAAATCCTCAGTTTTTTGCCTGGAGTCCATAATCTCTCATGATTCATTTTCCCCTCTGCTTCCCCCCTTCATTTTTCCCTTTCTTCTCCTAATGTCCTCCATGCTATTTCTTATGTTCCACAAATAAGTGAAACCATATGATAATTGACTTTGCTTGACTTATTTCACTTAGCATAATCTCCTCCAGTTCCATCCATGTGGATGCAAAAGTTGGGTATTCATCTATTCTGATGGCTGAGTAATATTCCATTGTATATATGGACCACATCTTCTTTATCCATCCATCTGTTGAAGGGCATCTCAGTTCTTTCCACAGTTCAGCTATTGTGGACATTGCTGCTATAAACATTAAGGTACATGTGACCTTCTTTTCACTACATCTGTATCTTTGGGGTAAATACCCAGTAGTGCAATTCCTGGGTCATAAGGTAGCTCTAATTTTAATTTTTTGAGGAACCTTCACACCTTTTTCCAAAGTGGCTGTACAAACTTGCATTCCCACCAACAGTGTAAGAATGTTCCCCTTTCTCCACAACCTGTCCAATATTTGTTGTTTCTTGCTTTGTCAATTTTTGCCATTCTAACTGGTATAAGGTGGTATCTCAGTGTGATTTTAATTTGAATTTTCCTGATGTCTAATGATGTTGAACTTTGTATTTACAAATGACCCCACAGAAAAAGGTCTGATATTCAAGATCTATAAAGGATTTCTCAAACTCACAATCCCAAAAACAAATAATCAAGTTAAAGAAGGGTCAGAAGACATGAACAGACACTTCTCCAAAGAAGATATACAAATGGCTAACAGTTACATGAAAAAATGTTCCAGGGCATTAATTTTTAAAACTCTCTGAAATTCACTTTCATTTGGTAAAATGATGATACCCACACTTAAAGATGCAGTGAAAGATCAAAGGAGATAATGTATGTGTTGTGTTTAACCTTATGCCTGATATAGGGTAAGTGTTAACTGAATGGTGGTTGATTTGTATTGTTGGATTATAGTATTTTCCCTCAGTCTGCTTTTGTCAAGAACTTAGAATGCTGTCACAGACTCCTTTTTCAATCCAGATATTAATGTACACCCCAGTGCACTTTCTAAATATTATCTGCTTGTCAAAAAATGAATACTGCATGTCACTTTGATCTACTGTACTTTCCAGAGTACCTTCATGGTGGCAGGTTGTTTTTCTGGATATGTCAAAGAATGCTTAGTAATAGATGCTAATCCTTCAGGCTCTCTTTCCACTAATGATGTCTAAGTACTTGTATTTTAAAGCTACAGTTTCTTTTAGGTATCTTAAGCATTCTTAATTAAATGTCCCTTTTCACCAGCTGAGTGTTTGACTTTGAAGATGAAAGGTTAACAACAACAAAAAAGGACTGTGTATATATGTATGCATGTGTGTGTATAAAGACAAGCATAAAGAAGGATGATAGATGAATGGATAGATAGATAGATAGATAGATAGATAAACAGAAAGACATGGAGGCTCATATTTAATTACCAGAACAAGAAATTATTAGGCTATCAAACTTTCCTCCTTTTAAGTTTATCTCTGTTTTTTGGTTTTTTTTTGTTTTGTTTTGTTTTTTTGTTTTTAATTTTACAGTTAGGTCTCTATGCAAAAGCATGAGCCTCCCTTGTGAACTCCTAGTGTCTAGCCTCTAAAAAATGTGGACATGTCTTAATACTTAAACTCCAGATCATGTGATCCAATTTCTATAGGTTAGCAAAAACCAAATCACAGTTTTAAATGTCTGTTACTTAATGTGAAGATAGATTACTTTAACTAAAAGGACACTTAGAATAGGAATTCTATTAAATGTCTCAAAACCATGGATTTGCCTAAGGTCAGCCTTGTCCTTGTTATTCAGCCCAAATCTGCTCTTCAACTTCAGATTTAGCCTTTTAAAAGCTGGATGACTGATTTTCCACTTTATTTATTTCATCCCTGATGTAATTGTATTTATTTATTTATTTATTAATTTAATTTTTTTTTAGTGTTCCAAAATTCATTGTTTATGCACCACACCCAGTGCTCCATGCAATCCGTGCCCTCTCTAATACCCACCACCTGGTTCCCCCAACCCCTACCACCTTCCCCTCCAAAACCCTCAGTTTGTTTCTCAGAGTCCACAGTCTCTCACGGTTTGTGTCTCCCTCCAATTTCCCCCATCTCACTTCTCCTCTCCATCTCCCAATGTCCTCCATGTTATTCCTTATGCTCCATGAGTAAGTGAAACCATATGATGCTTGACTTTCTCTGCTTGACTTATTTCATTCAGCATAATCTCTTCCAGTCCCATCCATGTTGATACAAAAGTTGGGTATTCATCCTTTCTGATGGAGGCATAATACTCCATTGTATATATGGACCATATCTTCTTTTTTTTAAAGATTTTATTTATTTTTATTTGACAGACAGAGATCACAAGTAGTCAGAGAGGCAGGCAGAGAGAGATGAAGGGAAGTAGGCTCTCTGATGAGCAGAGAGCCCGATAGAGGGCTCGATCCCAGGACCCTGGGATCATGACCTGAGCCAAAGGCAGAGGCTTTTACCCACTGAGCCACCCAGGCACCCCTGAACCATATCTTCTTTATCCATTCATCCATTGAAGGGCATCTTGGTTCTTTCCACAGTTTGGCCACTGTGGCCATTGCTGCTATGAACATTGGGGTACAGGTGGCCCTTCTTTTCACTCTATCTGTATTTTGGGGGTAAATACCCAGTAGTGCAATTGCAGGGTTATAGGGTAACACTATTTTTAATTTCTTAAGTAATCTCCATACTGTTTTCCAAAGTGGCTGCACCAACTTGTATTCCCACCAACAGTGTGAGGGTTTCCCTATCTTCACATTCTCTCCAACACTTGTTTACTGTCCTGTTCATTTTGGCCATTCTAACTGGTGTAAGGTGATATCTCAATGTAGTTTTGATCTGAATCTCCCTGATGGCTAAAGATGATGAACATTTTTTTTCATGTGTCTGTTAGCCATTTGTATGTCTTCTTTGGAGAAGTATCTGTTCATGCCTTCTGCCTTTTTTTTTTTTAAATTTTTTATTTCTATTCAGCATAACAGTATTCATTGTTTTTGCACCACACCCAGTGCTCCCTTCTGCCCATTTTTTGTTGTGATTATCTGTTTTGTGTGTGTTGAGTTTGAGGAGTTCTTTATAGATCTTGGATATCAGTCCTTTGTCTGTAGTGTCATTTGTAAATATCTTCTCCCATTCTTTGGGTTGCCTCTTTGATTTGTTGATGTAATTGTATTTAAAAAAAAAAAAAGCTGCATGAAGAAAGCTTTAGAAAGAAAAAATATTAGTAAGGGGTAATCAGCTGAGCTCTGCTTGATTCCCAGGATGAGTACCAGGCTCCTGCATGGTCTTCATCATACTCATCATGGCTGGAACCATAGTAGCTATGGCCCTGAGGTCCTCTGGCTCTGGTCACAGAAACTCCAGATCCTCTTACCCGTCTAGGCTTGGGTGAGATGCCATACCATGGAGCATGAGATATGGCATTTGGAGCAGTTTCCACGAAGGGCCAAGTGATGAAATGCAGAAAATGCACTGAAGTCATTGTCTCATTCAGCAAAATTTGACCACTTGGAGAGAGAAGATGGGAGATAGCCAACATGTCAGCTCTTCTTTCCTTCCCACTGAGAACTTAACTAAATACTCTGTATACAATACAGCAGCTGGCTATGTATTTTTCTGAACATATAGTTGGCTCTGTATTCACCAACTTGAATCTCTTCCCTGCTTTACTCTCTTTTCTCCTACTCTTGTTTAGTTGGAATGACATCTCCTAACAAGCCATCAGCATTTGTGCTTTGATTCAGGCTATTTTCTAGGAAAACTGGGATAAGGTTGTCCAGGAGTTGTCCTGGAAAGCAGAGTTGTCCTGGAAAGCAGGCCTAAAGGTTGAAATTTAGTACTAAGATTGACTATCTAGAAGCAATAAGAAACCCTTTTTGCAGGTAGATGCAGTATTGATAATCTCTGGCAGATAATGTCATCACAATTACCAAAATGCTTACTTGTAGGTAATATGATGAAGCGTAGGATGAGATTAAGTCACTACAGAATCAAATAGCTTCTGTATTAATCTACATAAAGGAACTGATAATTGAAGAATTGTACAGTGTGGTGTCTCCTTTTTTAACATTGGAGCAAGAAGAAAAGGACAGGTTTAATATAGTTAATTACTGATATCATGGTTACTATGAAAATTGGAAAGCCATCGTGGTAGTTTTGTGCTTTTTTTTTTTTTAAGATTTATGAATTTGAGAAAGAGAGTTGGGGAGAGAGAGTGAGCAGGGGTGGGAGTGGAGGGCTGTTAGCACCTTTGAGATAAAATCTCTTCTATAAGCCATGGAATTGAACCCTCGGATATCTTAAAGATGATAGGATTCTGGCCTAGTAGAGGCCAGATTTTAAGACTTAACCATCATAAGCAAAACAGATAAAAGGGGAGTCAAGATATGAGTAGCCATATATTGTGTTGATCAAATCTATGTCTGTGGCTAATATATCATAATATTCTGGGAAAGCAGTATATGGGGACCTAATAGGGTATTGCTTGATTTCTAAAACCAGAAAGAAGAAATTAGATCTGGTGAGCAAAAGGCTGACATCAGCCACCAGAATGGAAAATCACAGAACCACATTACAAAATCAAAATCACATCCAGGTCCCAGACGTAGTTCTGTTCATGGTTCTAGAACCAATTGATCAAATGGGAGGCCACTCCTCTTGAGAAAGGATCTTGTCATGCCACCAAACACATGCATAATGAGCTTTGTCCCAATTCTTCCCAAGGGAAATATGTGTTATTTTCCAAAGTAACTAGGTAGTGGATACGTGAAAAACCAGAGTTCTTGAAGATAGTTAGATACAAGGTCTAAAGCACTACTGATATCAGCAAAATTAAGGGGTCATTTTAGTGCTCAGTTAGGGTAGGAGTTACATAAGCTACATGGCAAATTTTCCTAGCTGTTGTCTTTCTCGAAATGGATGCAATATGTCCACAAGTTCATACTATAAGTTTGTTCACTTGTTATCCTGTGCTTGTTTACTCCCAAAATGAATAATTGAAAGTGTGTGTTAATAGTCTGGACAAATGAGGAAATCAAGGCACCTAGAGATTTCAGGTAATTTGCCCAAACTTACACACTAATAAGTGAAAATACAGCGATTCAAGGAATCTGGCCCTAGAGCCAGCTCTTCATCAGGTCCAATTTCTTTATTCCCAGACAGATATGAAGCGTGCCTCTAAGGATTACTACAATCAATTAACATAACATGTTTATTTCAGATCGTGACCTCAGTCATCCTCAGCAAATCCTTTGCTGGCATCATAGCGTCTTATGATCAAGAATTCCTCCAAGTTGTTATGTGCAGGGACACCTATGCCAGGAAGCTCCACCCCCCAATGGGGTGCTAGGTAGATAAGCAGTCCTTCTACGGAAAATAATTTTATAACAAGAGCAGCTTTTGAGCTGAGTGTTCTATGTATCATAAATACACAGGATGGGATCCTTTTGATGTTCTCCTGGAGAGAAAAGATGATGGGAAAAAACCCTATATTTCTTAGAAGATAAGACAGAGCTAGCTCTTGTCACTGTAGAATGGATAAAAGGAAGACAGCATCATGTACCTTCTTTTTTTTTTTTTTCAAAGTTGCCAACTTCCTTATAAAAACAAGTGCTGTGCAGCCCTCGTTTTAACAGAATTGCAGCTGGTCCACTTGGATCCCACTGGAAGACAGGAGGTGACTAAAAATGTAAGTTGAGTCCAGCTGATTCAGGTATCTCATTAACCTTTATGATACTTAAAAAGGTCCAAAATTTAAGATTTTATGAACACAAGCAGTGATAGTTACATAATAATAAACACTCCCAGGGCAAAAGAGTTTTTAGAATTTTTGACATGAACATATGTGAACTCCACACAACAGAAAAATTGGAAATATCATGGCCATGTGATTCTGCTGTTAATTAACAATGCATCCTCACTATACTATAATGGTTAGGAGGAACTAATGTTAGTGTCTGCAACCTACGCATTCCTAAATCCATAGAGTTAAGTTCTCCACTAGTTCAAAGGCTGTAATTATGTATATTCATATTTCTATGATTTATTCTGTACACATTTTATAGAATGATATTTGAATATGTTTTTACCCCATTTTTAAACGAAGGTATAATTTTCATGAAGTAATTTCCTTTTTCTGGTGTTATCCAAGTTTTAAGAAATGCAAACAGTCTTCTAAGTCCAACCTGAATCAAGATATAAAGATATAGAACATGTCCATCACTTCCAGTGAAATCTCTGTGCACCCCTCTGTAGTCAATGCCACCACCCTGGTCCAGGGCTTCTACAAATGGAACATCAGTATGTGGAATTTGAGTCTGATTTCTTTCACTTAGCATAATGCATTTAAATGTGATTCTTTCCTTCTACTTGGTGGGTAATGTTTCACTGCACAGATGTACTACAGTTTTTCATCCATTCATCAATGGAAGGTCATTTGTGTGTTTTCAGTTTGGGACTATTAATAACAAAGCTGTTGTAAATAGTGACATAAAAGTTTTTGTGTGAATAAAATTTTCATCTCTCTTGTTTAAATACTCCAGAGTGGGATGGAGCTGTGAAGTCTGTGGTTATTTAACTTTGATAGAAACTGTCAAGCTTTCCTCAATAGAGCAAATCATGTTGCATACTTGCGGTGTGGCTGGAGTAAAGTGTTGAGGAGAGGAACAAGAAAATGTGGTCAGAGAGATCACAGGGCATGATATGTACAGGACATTGTCAGCCATTGGAATTTAGTCTGAATGGAACAGAAAGCATTGTAGAGTCTGGCACATAGAGAGGATAGGAATTAACTGACATTTCAAGAGGATAGTTATAGCGGGTGTGCTGAGACTGGACAGCAGGGAGATCATGAGGAAACAGAGACCAATTAGCAGACTGTGTAGATATTGAACACATAGGAAAAGAGCAGCTATGTCAGTGTATGCACATTGGAAAATATGAGAAGAGCTAAGGTTCTATCATTATTTAGAAGAAAGAGAAAAAAGATTTCCTGGTACATTGGATTTGGATTGTTTCATAAAAGAAAAGAGTGAAAAAAGTATGCCACAAAGTCCTTCAGGATGAAGGGAAAAGACAATAGAAGAAAGTTTCATACACAAAAAATGAAGAGTACTGGAAATGCTAAACATGGAGCAAGTAAGACATCAGCCATATAAAATGTAGAAGTAAAAAAAAATGAAAGTAAAAAATGACGATGAGCTTTTAAAAATATATGGAAGTAAGCAGCACGAGGACAGGAGGGTAGATGTAAGCACTCAGTGCAGGTTCTTACATGAGGCATGAAGTAGTGGGATATTATGTGAAGCTGGACTGTGATGACATAAAGATGTATTTACAGACATAAGAGCAGTGGTGCACAAAGGGTAGTTATCTTTAATCTCATAAGTGGTATGTATGAGAAACCTATAACTAACATACCTAATGGTTGTCCCCAACACCAGAGAAAAAGACAAGGGTGACTGCTCTCAACTCTGGCACTTCAAATTGCCCATCCTAAGTAAATCAGGAAATGGATTTAATCTTCAGACTGAAATAACCAAAAACCATACAGAATAGATAAAACTAGGTATGTATATATGTATACAGATGCACGTATATGTATGATATACACATATAAATATAGTGAGTGGATCTGTATATTAAAATGTGCATACATAGAGAATTCACAGAACAGGGTAACTAAGAAGAAAGAACAGCACAAAGGGAGAACTCTGGAGATTTGTAGAGTTCCCCCATTTTCAACAGACTAGTGATATGTGCACACATGTGAAGAAATTATGTGAGGTTAAAAAATGAACTACCTGGAAGAATTGGAGAGATGTTTTCAATACCCAGGTGGGGCTGGAATACTGCCTTTTCCCACCATTAGGCCTGGAGAAGACTGGGAATCACAGAACATTATATAGAGTACATAAGTGGGTCTTATATTCATGTTGAGAGTAGGTAATAGCTTTTGATCTTGATGAAGTCCCAAAAGTTCATCTTTGCTTTTGTTTCCTTTGCCTTTGGAGACATATCTTGAAAGAAGTTGCTGTGGCTGATATCGAAGAGGTTACTGGCTATGTTCTCCTCTAGGATTCTAATGGATTCCTGTCTCACGTTGAGGTCTTTTATCCATTTTGAGATTATCTTTGTGTATGGTGTAAGAGAATGGTCAAGTTTCATTCTTCTACATATAGCTGTCCAGTTTTCCCAGCACCATTTATTGAAGAGACTATCTTTTTTCCACTGTATATTTTTTCCCGTTTTGTTGAAGATTATTTGACCGTAGAGTTGAGGGTCCATATCGGGGCTCTCTACTCTGTTCCACTGGTCTATGTGTCTGTTTTTATGCCAGTACCATACTGTCTTGGTGATCACAGCTTTGTAGTAAAGCTTGAAATCAGGTAACGTGATGCCCTCAGGTTTATTTTTGTTTTTCAACATTTCCTTAGAGATTCGGGGTCTCTTCTGATTCCATACAAATTTTAGGATTATTTGCTCCAGCTCTTTGAAAAATACTGGTGGAATTTTGATCGGAATGGCATTAAAAGTATAGCTTTCTCTAGGCAGTATAGACATTTTAACAATGTTTATTCTTCCGATCCAAGAGCATGGAATGGTCTTCCGTCTTTTTGTGTCTTCTTCAATTTCTTTCATGAGTGTTCTGTAGTTCCTCGAGTACAGTTCCTTTACCTCTTCGGTTAGCTTTATTCCCAGGTATCTTATGGTTCTTGGTGCTATAGTAAATGGAATCGATTCTCTAATTTCCCTTTCTGTATTTTCATTGTTAGTGTATAAGAAAGCCACTGATTTCTGTACATTGACTTTGTATCCTGCCACGTTACTGAATTGTTGTATGAGTTCTAGTAGTTTGGGGGTGGAGTCTTTTGGGTTTCCCATATAAAGAACCATGTCATCTGCGAAGAGAGAGAGTTTGACTTCTTCATTGCCAATTTGGATACCTTTTATTTCTCTTTGTTGTGTGATTGCTGTTGCTAGGACTTCTAATACTATGTTGAACAAGAGTGGTGAGAGTGGGCATCCTTGTCGTGTTCCTGATCTCAGTGGGAAGGCTGCAAGCTATTTCCCATTGAGGATGATATTTGCTGTGGGTCTTTCATAGATAGATTTTATGAAGTTCAGGAATGTTCCCTCTATCCCTATACTTTGAAGCATTTTAATCAGGAACGGATGCTGGATTTTGTCAAATGCTTTTTCTTCATCAATTGAGAGGACCATGTGATTCTTCTCTCTTCTCTTATTGATTTGTTCTATCACATTGATTGATTTGCGAATGCTGAACCATCCTTATAGCCCAGGGATGAATCCCACCTGGTCATGGTGAATAATCTTTTTAATGTGCTGTTGGATCCTGTCTGCTAGGATCTTGTTGAAATTCTTAGCATCCATATTCATCAGTGATATTGGTCTGAAATTCTCCTTTTTGGTAGGGTCTTTGTCTGGTTTGGGGATCAGGGTAATGCTGGCTTCATAGAATGAGTCTGGAAGTTTTCCTTCTGCTTCAATTTTTTGAAACAGCTTCAGGAGCATAGGTGTTATTTCTTCTTTGAAAGTTTGGTAGAATTCCCCAGGGAATCCATCAGGTCTTGGGCTCTTGTTTTTTGGGAGGTTTTTGATCACTGCTTCAATCTCGTTACTAGATAGCAGTCTATTTAGGTAGTAGCTTGAGGATTGCTCTGCTACTATTAAGCACATTTCAGTCTCAAAAGGATTAAATATTTGAAATAATTTAAATGTAGACCAAACAAAACCCAATTAAAAATACATCCAGCTCTAAAAAGGTAAAATCCACTATGCTGGCTCCAATAAAAATTATTAGTAATGCAAAGAAGCACAAAAATATGACCTGTGTCAGGGAAGAAAGAGGTGGAGAAATTTGCTTCCATCTTGCAGAGATACCAGTGTTTTTAGTCTGCCTGCCACCTCTGAATTTCTTTTATGTGAGAGAGAAACTCTAGTTTAAACATTTGTTATTTTGGGTTTTTCTAGCATGTGTAACTGAACCAAATTGCACTTGATATGGCTTTGAGGTTAGAACCAGAATTGAATCTATCAGGCTGTCATGCCATCCATGTTGAGCTCTGACTGGGAGATGAATGAGCAGATGACAGTTCATAGATCCAGAACAAATTTACCTCAGCTTAGACTCAAGAGCTGAGAATTCCTTTCATGGAGACAGTTGGAAATTTTTCAAAGTTAAGTGGCCA
This sequence comes from Lontra canadensis, assembly GCF_010015895.1. Taxonomy (NCBI): domain Eukaryota; kingdom Metazoa; phylum Chordata; class Mammalia; order Carnivora; family Mustelidae; genus Lontra; species Lontra canadensis. The sequence continues at coordinate 8,543,229 of NW_022631043.1, forward strand.
ATCAGAGCCTTCAGAGAATGATCGGCTACAGCAAGCCACTGGAGCAATTATTTTGTTTCCCATATGGTTTAGCAGAAGGGGTAGATATTCATTCTCTTGTACCTCTAATGGTGTCACCCTGCTCGAATTAGTCAATAGGTTATTAAGCTGCAGCTTTTGTTCCTCGGGACTTCCTCCCTGAGCTGTTATGTTCAGGTAAAGTTGCTCCTGAGGAGTAACAAACACACAAACAACATCACAGGAGGAAGGATACCCAGCGGTGCTGGGCAATTGACAGATGAAGCCAGCAGTCCTGGTATCTCAGCACAGTTGCTGCCTCTCAGCAGAAGTCACCCATCAGTGCATGACTGAAAGGGACTGAGCACCCTCAGAGTCCTGCTCCATGTCTTTGCTTCCAGATGCCTCACTAAAGATGGCAATCATTACCATGTCTGAGTGGCCCAGCCTCCCACATCTCAGGTGGGGCTGAATGCTTGATGGATGCTTTAATCTTGGCCCTGGTGAAGGACAGCATACATTTCAATTAAGATGTGGCCAGAAATCTCCCTTGAACAATGTCACAGAGGCAGTGAGGACAGAGGACCCAGTGTTAGGTGGCTTGGCTCAAGTCCTAGTTTATTCACCTCTGGATTTTGTGAGTCTGGAGAATTCACTTAGCTGCTCCAAGTCTCTGTTTTCCATGCGATGAAGGACCCAGACTCAATGGATACCTACTGAGAGCTAAAGGTTCTGCTAGGAGGAGGTCCAAGAAAGATACAGTCCCTGCATAAAAGGAGCTCATAGCTTAGTTAAAGTATTGGATATTTGTTGGATATTATCTTTCTCATAGAATTTTGAGGAAATTTAATTCAAGATATATATAAAAAGACTTAAGAGCTTAAAAGACTTACTAAATATAAGCTGATACTACAGCTATTGAAGATGTTGATCTGACAAATCACATTTAGTGGCAAGCTTACATTTATTAGGGCTGTTCTAAAACTCGCCATTGTAGAGATTTCTAGTATTCACTCATAATTGGTTCTCCATTCCTTCCTGGCCAATGTGAGGATTACAGTTTTCTATCCAGTAGAACTTAGGCCAGGCCATGTGCCTTGGCTTTGACCAATGGGGTGTGATCAGAGGTGAGATGTATTATTTGGGGCCAAAGTACATAATTGATTGTGTGACGTCTTTTAAAAAAAAAAAAAAGATTTTTATTTATTTGACAGAGTGAGACACAGCAAGAGAGAAACACAAGCAGGGGGAGTAGGAGAAGAAGAAGCAGGCTCCCTACTGAGCAGGGAGCCTGATGCAGGGTTTGATCCCAGGACCCTGGGATCATGACTTGAGCTGAAGGCAGACACTTAACAACTGAGCCACCCAGGTGCCCTGGTGTGACATCTTCATTAGTCTTGTCCTCTGTCTCAACAGTCAAAGATGCTTTCATTTCCAAGTGGTGCAACCACAGGACATTGTGGTCTCTGTAGCCTTGAACTGCCCTGGAGATTTGTAGGGGATCTTTCACACGGAAGAAGTGTACTCCTATTGGTAGGAACCATTGAAATTTGGATGTTGTTTATCATCTCATTCTACAATAGATTAGATCTTGGTTGGATGAAAGGACTGCACATAATTTGTCCTACTTGAAACTAAGATGCAATATTAGAATGGCATAATTGGACTATCTAGTAACAAGATTGAAACAGTGATCAAAAACCTCTCAAAAAACAAGAGCCCAGGACCTAATGGATTCCCTGGAGAATTCTACCAAACTATTCTCCTGAAGCTGTTTCAAAAAACAGAAACAAAATGAAAACTTCCAGACTCATTCTATGAAGCCAGCATTACACTGATCCCCAAACAAGACAAAGACCCCACCAAAAAAGGAGAATTTCAGACCAATATCCCTGAATCCTTGAATATGGATGCCAAGTTTCTCAACAAGATCCTAGCTACTAGGATCCAACAGTACGTTAAAAAAATTATCCACCATGACCAGGTGGGATTTATCCATGGGATGCAAGGGTGATTCAACATTTGCAAACCAATCAATATGATAGAACAAATCAATAAAAGAAGAGAGAAGAACCACATAGTCCTCTCAATTGATGCAGAAATAGCATCTGACAAGATACAGCATCTGTTCCTGTTTAAAATGCTTCAAAGTATAAGGATACAGGGAACATTGCTCTACGTCATAAAATCTATCTATGAAAAACCCACAGCGAATATCATCCTTAATGAGGAAAAGCTGACAGTCTTCCCTTTGAGATCAGGAACACGACAAGAATGTCCACTCTCACCATTGTTGTTCAACATAGTACTAAAATCCTAACAGCAGCAATCGGACAACAAAAAGAGATAAAAAGTATTCAAATTGGCAATGAAGAAGTCAAACTCTCTCTCTTCGCAGATGACATGGTATTTTATATGGAAAACCCAAAGACTCCACCCCCAAACTACTAGAACTTGTATGGCAATTCAGGAATGTGGCAGGATATAAAATCAATGTGCAGGAATCAGTTGTTTTCTTATACAATAACAATGCAAATATAGAAAGGGAAATTAGAGCATTGGTTCCATTTACTATAGCACCAAGAACCATAAGACACCTGGGGATAAACCTAACCAAAGAGGTAAAGAATCTGTACTCAAGGAACTACAGAACACTCATGAAGGAAATTGAAGACACAAAAAGATGGAATACCATTCCATGCTCATGTATCAGAAGAATAAACATTATAAAAATGTCTATAGTGCCTAAAGCAATCTATACTTTCAATGACATCCTGATCAAAATTCCACCAGCATTTTTCAAAGAGCTGGAACAAACAATCCTAATTTTTTTTATTTTTTTATTTTTTTAATTTATTTTCAGCATAACAGTATTCATTGTTTTTGCACCACACCCAGTGCTCCATGCAATCCATTCCCTCTCCAATACCCACCACCTGGTTCCCCAAACCTCCACCCCCGCCCCTTCAAAACCCTCAGATTGTTTTTCAGAGTCCATAGTCTGTCATGGTTCTCCTCCCCTTCCAATTCCCTCAACTCCTTTCTCCTTTTTAACTCCCCTTGTCCTCCATGCTATTTGTTATGCTCCACAAATAAGTGAAACCATATGATAATTGACTCTATTTGTATGGAAGCAGAAGAGATCCTGAATTGCTAAAGAAAGGTCAAAAAAGAAAAACAAAACTGGGGCACCACGTTGCCTGATTTCAAGCTTTACTACAAAGCTGTGATCACCAAGACAGCAAGGTACTGGCACAAAAACAGACACACAGACCAGTGCAACAGAGGAGAGCCCAGATATGGACCCACAACTCTATGGTCAAATAATCTTTAACAGAGCAGGAAAAAATATACAGTGGATAAAAGATAGTCTCTTCAATAAATGATGCTGGGAAAATTTCACAGCTATGTATAGATGAATGAAACTCTACCATTCTCTTACACCATACACAAAGATAAACTAAAAATGGATAAAAGACCTCAACGTGAAGCAGGAATCCTTCAAAATCCTAGAGGAGAACATAGGCAGTAACCTCTTCAAAATTGGCCACAGCAACTTCTTTCAAGAAAGACATGTCCCCAAAGGCAAAGGAAACAAAAATGAAAATGAACTTTGGAGACTTCTTCAAGATCAAAAGCTTCTGCACAGCAAAGGAAAGCGTCAATAAAACAAAGAGGCAATCCATGGAATAGGAGAAGATATTTGCAAATGACACTATAGACATAGGGCTGATATCCAAGATCTATAAAGAACTCCCCAAACTCAGCACACACAAAACAGATAACCACATAAAAAATGGGCAGAAGACATGAACAGACACGTCTCCAAAGAAGACATACAAATAGCTAACAGACACTTGAAAAAAATGTTCATCATCATTAGCCATCAGGGAGATTCAAATCAAAACCACATTGAGATACCACCTTACACCAGTTAGAATGGCCAAAATGAACAGGACAAGTGTTGGAGAGAATGTGGAGATACAGGAACCCTCACACTGTGGGTGGGAATGCAAGTTGGTGCAGCCACTTTGGAAAACAGTGTGGAGATTCTTTAAGAAATTAAAAACAGGAGTGCCTGGTTGGCTCAGTGGGTTAAAGCCTCTGCCTTCAGCTCAGGTTATGATCTCAGGGTCCTGGGATTGAGCCCCGCATCAGGCTCTCTGCTCAGCGGCGAGCCTGCTTCCCCCTCTCTCTCTGCCTTGCCTCTCTGCCTCTTGTGATCTCTACCTGATGAATAAATAAAATATTAAAAAAAAAAAGAAATTAAAAACAGAGCTACCCTATGACCTTGCAATTGCACTACTGGGTATTTAACCAAAAGATACAGATATAGTGAAAAGAAGGGCCATCCGTACCCCAACGTTCATAGCAGCAATGGCTACAACCACCAAACTGTGGAAAGAACCAAGATGCCCCTCAACAGACGAATGGATAAAGAAGATATGGTCCATATATACAATTGAGTATTGTGCCTCCATCAGAAAGGATGAATACCCAACTTTTGTATCAACATGGACGGGACTAGAAGAGATTATGCTGAGTGAAATAAGTCAAGCATAGAGATCCAGTTATCATATGGTTTCACTTACTTGTAGAGCATAAAGAATAACATGGAGAACATTGGGAGATGGAGAGGAGAAGTGAGATGGGGGAAATCGGAGGGGGACACAAACCATGAGAGACTGTGGGTTCTGAGAAACAAACAGGGTTTTGGAGGGGATGGGGGTGAGGGTTGGGTGAGCCTGGTGGTGGGTGTTATGGAGGGCAGGTATTGCATGGAACACTGGGTGTGGTGCATAAACAATGAATTATGGGTCACTGAAAAAAATAAATTTTTTAAAAATTGGACTATTTTTATCTACATGAGTTGTCTGATCTTTTGTCTGCAGCCTGTGGTCAGTACCACATCTCAAATTCTGAAGGGCTTCTTTTTCTCTTGGTTCTTGGGTCTGCCAAGTGTAAAGCACCACATTTCTAGAGTTAGGTCATCGAAGGCTTAAATCCCAGCTTTGTCATCTGTTCACTCTATGACCTTGCACTACTGATCAATTACCATAACTCTCTGAATCCCTATTTTCTCTAAATAGGGATTTCCACTAAATTTCCACTAAAAAATGAGGATACTCACAGCTCTTACCAGTCAGGGTTGAGGTGGGGATTAAATGAGATGATACCCATAAAACATTTAGCAAATGATTAAAACTAATTTTTACTATTATTGATCTTTTTATTATTATTTCTCATTTGATGAACACAAGTTCTAAACAAAATGTAAATCTCTCTTTTTCTTATAGTTATCTGTGTGCCTGGCTTTTCTATTTCTATAGACACTGTAAATTCCCAGAAGAAAGAGGTTCTAGCTAGAACTTATCAGGTAATCCTTGGACAGGTACTGCTGCTTGTTTTCATGTGCTGCTGTAGGTGAAGGAAACTGAACTGTGCATGAGATAAGGATATTTGTCATTATGGTTATTATTTAAAATCTGCACAGGGTTGTTACTGTGACTTCTGCAGTTACTTTCTTAGATCTGGGCAGAAAGCCATGGATTCAGAGAGTCTATGCTACCTAAGGCCAGCAAGCAGAGGAAAAACTGAATTAAGAGTTGAAGCTGATACATGAGCAGGTGTATATGCATTATAAGCATGACCACCTTGACTCTTGCTCAGGACACTTTGATTTACTCCCTAGTTACTGAAATACCTTCCCAGTCTCCCTCTATTTTCTCCAGTCTTTTCCTTTCCTTTCCTTTTTTTTTTTTTTTTGTTTCATTTTTATTTTTATTTATTTGACAGAGAGAGGGATCACAAGTACTCAGAGAGGCAGGCAGAGAGAGAAAGGGGGAAGCAGGCTCCCTGCTGAGCAGAGAGCTCAATGTGGGGCTTGATCCCAGGACCCTAAGATCATGACCTGAGCCGAAGGCAGAGGCTTAACCCACTGAGCCACCCAGGCGTTCCTCTCTAGTCTTTTCAATCTAGTACATTCTAAATCTACAATGCAAAACTGATTATGTTATCCCTCTCCTTAAAGCTCTACAATGATGCCTCCATTATCCTCAGGATAGAGTCCAATCTTCTTAATACAGTAAGGCCCTCTCTGATTTGTTGTATCACTTTCTGTCTTCTCTCACCTTTTCCCTCAGGAAGCCTCACTGAATTACTTCCAAGAGCTAAAATTTATCTTGGCTCTCTTGTCTCAACTCTCCTGTCCACAACTCTGTTCTTCTCTGCTCTAGTTTCCTTCTCTCCCTGTCTCTCCTCAAGGTTGCTTGGCTAACTGATTTATTGTTAGCTTAAATGTCACTTACATCAGTGATTCTTAAAATTTAAGGTGCATACAGATGATGTAAGAATATTATTACAATAGAGGTTCTGGGGCAGTAGGTCTGAGTAAGGCCAATATTTTGCATTTCTAGCATGCTCTCAGGTGATGCTTCTATTGCTGGTTGGCCCATGAAGCATACTTTGAGTAGCAGAAGTACATGATTTCCACTAAATATGGACTATGTGGTGTTCCACTGTGCTTTTATAGAAATCTGGTCAGCTCTCTCTTCCATATCATATTGCTCTATAATTGCATGTTTACATTTATAAATTTCCCTCAGCCTCCAGCTAGAACAATGTCTAGATATGTCATGCTATTTTACCATTGTATCCCAAGTGTCTGGTATGTACCTGCCACATGGTGATATACCAATAAGTATTGGCTGAATGCGTGATTGACAAAGGATGTTCAAGAAGCCTCCCTCACCTCAAAAATGTTGATTGTTAATTGTGTCTATTTGAGGACCACCATTGTGCCTTCTTGTAGTAAACAAGAAGAGGTAATTCCCAAGATCTCTCTTCAACAAAGGACTTAGTGTCTCATGTAGAATGCATCTAGAGACTGATCAAGACAGGGTAGATGTCTTGGCCAGTTTGGCTTGATGTGAACAACTCTGATGGGCAAAATTTGCTCTGGCGTACTGTGCCTGGTTGACTGCTGTTTTGCTGGATCTGCATTGAAGTGTACCTTTTTCCTCTGCTAAACCCTGCTTCCCTCATCTTCCTTGGACAGGTTCTGACTTTTACTAAACATTTTGCAGTCCAAGCTCTATGTTCAGTGTCTTCCTTCGGTAAATAGAACCTTCTCCACTTCATCATCTTATCCTCACCATTGTTTGTCACAGTGTCTGACACATTATAACTAATAATCTTTCAATTAAATTTAGTAAAAAAGTGAGTTCCTATCATGTGATAGGTATTGTCCTAAGTGTTTGGAATACATCAGTCAACAAAAGAGACAATAGTCTGACCTCAAGATTTTACACTTTTGAAATATTAGACAATGAACAAGATAATCTAAATTATTTCTATATTTAGCATGTTATAGGGGAGTAAATACTACAAGAAAATAAGTGTGGGGTTGGAGATTTGGAATGTTGGTAGTGAAAAATGTGAGGGATTGCAATTTTATACATTAAAATAGCATGGTTTGGATGCCCACATTCAGAAGGTAACAGCTGCTCAGGACTTGAAGGAAGTGATTTAAATGTACATTTATTCTGCTTTATGAATCACTCACCAGTCAAACCCTCACAGTTATTAAATTCTATTGTATTTATATATCTTATATTTGTGTATGCACAGAATACTCAAAGAACATTTGGAAAGGTACTCAACAGACACATAATGTTGACGGCCTCTGAAAAGAAGCAGATAGCTAAAGAAAAATGATGGGAAAGTATTGTGAGGTCTTGATATATTTCTTATGGATATAGATACAATTAGCATTAAAATTCAAAGAATCCTAGTGGAATTTCCTGAATGCAGAGCACTCATACTCATAACAGGTTCCTAGAATCCTATTCAATGTAAGTTTAAGGATTTGAATTTAGGATGATCATGGACAATGATCAGACCTTTTTCTTTTCTCATAAATATCACCATAATCTGACTAAGTCTTGGTCCTGATTTTTCTGCACCAAAGTCTTTCTTGCTCTTCCAGAATCTGAGTGCAGTCCTCAATTTCTCCCTTTTCTCTGTAATGAGAAAGCCATCCAAAATAACTCCTTATGACTTTTAAATTGTTTGTGTCTTCAGCAAATTGAATGGAGATAATAAAGATCTATCTTGCAAATCTGCTGTATGTATTCAGTGGGTTAACTCATGTCAAAGTACTTCACAAATTACAGACAGCTATAAGGATCAAGACTTTACAATAAAGTTGTAGGGATCATCATCTTTTCCTCCTTGAGGAAGTGAGGAAGGAACAGGAGAAAGAGAGGAAGTCAGAATGGGTCTCTATCCTCTAGCTACCAACCACTTTCTGGGGCACAATGCAGAGCCCCTGGACCCAGCAGTGCATCTGAGGCAGGGAAACTTCCCTGAAGAATATAGAACTGCCTGTTTATTCACAGGAAAAAGGGAGCCCTGACTGGGAAGAAGAATCCAATTTCTCAATAAGGCAGTTGTCTTCCTGCAATGTTCCTTTCTTCATTCTCATTCTTCAGTCAGCTTTCTGAAATGTTTCTCTTTATTGGGCAATAGGCAAGGGACATATTGTGGTCTCCTTGGTGAGGTGGAAAGATGGTCCTCAAAACTCAATGCAATTCCATTGAAGTCTTCAAACCTATTTGATACTCATGACTGTTCATGTCAGGAATGTTATATGTGTGCAGAATGGCAGGGAAGAAATGGTTTCAGTTGTGTGAAGGACTCTTATGTGGAAGGAAAATCAGGTTTATTGTGTGTAGCCCTCAAGGGCAGGAAAAGAGTCAATTGGTTAGAGTTTATTGAGATCAGTTCAGATCAATATTGGAGTACAGGGGGCTACAAAGCTCTAAGACTACAAAGATCAAAGCAACATATTCTCTGTTCTCAAGGAACTCAAAATAGAGTAGGGGAAATGAACATTAGGCAAATACATACAAAATAATATGGTGATTGAAATGCTACAGTGTTATATAAAGTTCATGTGCACATCAGAGTAAGAATAATTAGAATATGAAATGTTATATTCTACCTTCTGAATTTTATGGACACTCTGGATTTCCAGAATCCCAATCTTTTTACCATGTCCATCATTATCTTTCTGGTCTAGGACACTACAAGCTCTCCAGGATTATCAGGGTAGCTTGCTGATTCCCAAAGTCTTGCCCAGGCAATCTGTTTTCTACATAACAGTCAAAGGAATCCTGCTAAAACACAAGGTAGGAATTTCATAGCCAGTGATAGTGGAGTACCTGATATAGATTAATGCTACTTACTGGACAAAATATATTAAATAATTGCTTTTTAAAATACTTAAATATACATAGAAAATGCATTCTTTTTAATCTTATTAATAGTTCAGTTATATATTGAAATGATAGCATTTTATCTTATTTTCAAAAATTTTATTCCAATATAGTTAACACACTGTGTTATATTAGTTTAAGATGTATAACATAATGATTCAACAATTCTATATATCCTTCAGTGCTCATCAAGGGTACTCTTTTTTAAAGATTTTTAGGAATGTATTTATTTGACAGAGAGAGAGAATGAGGGCACAAGCGGGGGAAGCAGCAGAGGGAGAGGGAGGAAGAAGCAGGCTTCCTGCTGAGCAGGGAGTCAGAAGCGGGGCTTGATCCCAGGACCTTGGGATCACGACCTGAGCCAAAGGCAGATGCTTAACTGACTGAGCCACCCAGGTGCCCCAAGATAAGTGTACTCTTAGTCTTCTTCATCTATTTCACCCATCCCCCACCCACCTCCTCTCTGGTAACTACCAGTGTGTTCTCTGCATTTAACAGTTTGTTTATTTGTTTGTTAAATTCCACATATGAATGAAGTCATATGGTATTTATCTCTATCTGACTTATTTCATTTAGCATTTTACCTTTTACATCCATCCATGTTGTTGAAATGGTTAAGATCTCGTTCTTTTTTATGGCTGAATTATATCCCATTGTGTGTGTATGTGTCGTATCTTCTTTATCCATCCATCTATTGATGGACACTTGGATTGTTTCAATATCTTGGCTATTGTAAATAATGCTTTAATAAACATAAGGGTGCATGTATCTTTTCAAATTAGTGTTTTTATTTCTTTGGGTACATACTCAGGAGTGAAATTACTGGATTGCATGAAATTTCTTTTTTAAATTTTTTTTAAAATTTTAATGCCAGTATAGTTAACATGCAGTGTTATGTTAGTTTCTTGTCTACAATATAATGTTTCAACAATTCTATACATTATTCAGTGCTCCATACTGTTTTCCACACCAGCTGCACAAATTTATATTTCCACAAACAGTGCACAAAGGTTCCCTTTTCTCCACATTCTTGCCTACACTAGCCACTGGAAATTTAAAGGGGAATCCTTGGAGAGAAAGAACAGAAGGAATAAGAACCAAAATCAGACTATAAACTCATGCTAAGTCCTTGGATGTCAAGTATGATTGCATGGAGAATATCTCCAAGAAACCAATAGAAAATACAGACAAATAAAGCAAGGAAACACCTAATCTGGAAAGAGAGAGCTACATGAGGTCTGACTATGGGTGCTCTGGGTTTTGTTTTCATTGAGTGCATGCTCCAACTCTGAACAGCTCTGGTGACAAAAAACTGAAGATCACAGGTTTGAAGTGTCAGAAGACAAAGCCTTAAACTAGCAGCACAGCTGAAAATTCTGAGGGATTCCTGGCAAGCAAGAAACTGCCAAAGAGGTGATCCCCATCCTGTCCAACCTTTGGATGAATGCCAAGTTCCACATTCCCCCCTTATTTTCAGCACTTGTTTTGCTATTTCCTACCTTAGATACTTTGCTCAAGCCATCTATTCCTTCACAAAACACTTTTTTTAAAAGATTTTTTAAAATTTATTTGACAGAGAGAGACACAGTGAGAGAAGGAACACAACCAGGGGAAGGGGGAGAGGGAGAAGCAGGCTTCCTGCAGAGCAGGTAGCCCAATGTGGGTCTCGATCTCAGGAACCTAGGATCATGACCTGAGCCAAAGGCAGCCGCTTAACGACTGAGCCACTCAAGTGCCCCCAAAACACACCTTCTATACTTACCTTTCGAAACCTTACTCTTTAAAAGAATTTCCTCTAGATTGTGAGCTACATGAAGGTAAGACTGTATCTATTATGTTAACTGTTGATGCTCTAGCGCCTCTCAGAAGCCTTCCACACGGCGATGATGATGATGATGACAATGATGATGATGATGATAACGAAGATGATAGTATAGGCACAATATACCTTTGTTGAATAAATGATGTATTGAGAATATTCATGATAACCCTAAGTCTTGCAGTAAGATTGTGGTGGAGGTTCTTTAATAACCTCAACACCAGGGATCCATAATTCAGGGACAGAGGGTAGGTAAGATGGTATAAGAGCACTGATTTTAAGTAAAGAGTACCTTTTACAAGGTGTGCCTGAAGCCATGTGGATGGGATGAAGATGGTCTTGTGGAACTGGGGACCTTGAATAAGTCTTCAGTGAGGTACAGGGTTTAAGAAAATGATGCATCAGGAGGTAGAGTCTGAGACCCATTCTCAGAAGTGGGAGTGAGGTATGGAGTACCACATAGCAGTGATCCTAATTGTAATATTAGAAAACCTGGTGGGACACCATCAATGGTCTTATGTTCTCCCAGTCACTTTTTATGAATAATGTTGCAGAATATATGAATGATGCACTTTATTTTTTTAAAATAAAGTGGGTTCAAGATTAATTCAGTAATAAAGGTGTGCTCACTCATCTGTCTACTGATTTATTTTCTTGAAAGGGTCATAGAATGTTGGGGTTAATGTTTCTGCATAGTTTGGGTTGCATTACTCCAGAGTGTTCGCACAAGAGAATGCCTTCTGTCAATGGTTTGTAAAAGGGTATAGGTTAAGAAGTCCTGCTCTGAATTATAGGTGAGTATTTGAGAAGGGTGGAAGATCTGAGCCTGGGGTGCCTTCAGGCAACAATGGAGTTGGATTTTCTCTGGAAACCTTTCACTTGGTGCTGCAATAACCAGCGTGTTCTCTCATTGATCTCAACTGTCTCAGAGCAGGTGGCAATTTCTAGGGAGGTAAAGGTGAACTAGAAATCACTGTCCTCAAATTCCCTGTCCCCAAGAAATCTGAAGTATTTCAGAAGATTTAAAATTCTTTCAGAATTCTTAATATTTGGCTTCACTTTCATGCCCCCTCCTTAAAGAGTGATTCCCTGAAGGATTTTATCGAAGTACATCCTCCTCCACCATTTATATTAATACAAAGAAAGACACTTACACTTCACTGGACACGTTCTCTGTCCTGTAAACTCTGTGAGAGGAGGGCCACTTCTTCTTATCCACAAGGTGTGCTCTGGGTTCAATACCATTCCCAGCATACAGAGATTCTCTAAATATTTTTTTGAACAAATGAATGAAAGGACTAATGGTTAAAAAATGAGCAAATGAATAGATATTTCTTTTAAAGCTCTGGAAATGTTCTGTTTGGAGAAAGGAGGTTATTTTCAAAAGCTGCTCCCGGGGCCCACAAGAAGTATTAAGAAGTCTTTTCTGATTAGCATGCATTTGTCCAGTAGCTCCAGCTGCAACTAATTCATCCTTATTTCCCAAGGATTGACTTCAGAGATCACATAATAAATGGCTGTAGTGGCTTTAATGACAGCATTGCCTAGACACACTGAATGCCCAGCAGGGAACTCTAGAACGCAGCAAGGGGCAAACACCAGATGGCAATCTTTCAAAGCCCAGAAGCACTTCACACCAGTTTCACCACAAATTGCCCATTATTTAGACTGAAACCATCATCAATGTCTTACAAATGCCAAAGGAGACACTAATAACTGGAATTCTAGGGTATTGATGTGTGCACCAGGGGGCTCTGGAATTGTGGTGATGTGTGGTCAGTGACCATGGGGCCACGATCAGCTGACCAACATGTGCCTTTGGAAGGTCATTTAGCTATCTTCAGCCTAAATTTGCTCATCTACACAATGGTGATATGACGATTTTCCAACCATGGAGGATAAAATGACATGAGGGCATATGTAAGCTGCTGGTGTTAAGATGTCCGTGCAAATGCATATACACACACACACTTTGTGTCCACTTATTTTCTGAAATAATATTTAATATTCTTCTATTTTTAATTAAGATATTAGAAATGATTTGAGACAAATAAATGAAATGATTTAAGAGGATATTCAAGAAGGTATAGAGAATAATAAAGTGGACATCCATGAATCAACCATCCATGTTGAGTAACATCTTTTCATTACAGGTGAACCTCTTATACTTATCACACTATCTGCACCATTCTCTTTCCCTAAACAGAGGTAATAACTATCCTGAATTTGGTGTTAATGTCTCTTAGATTTCTTCATGATTTACTATTGCTATGCTTACTGTTAAACTATATAAATCACATTATACTAAACTCATCCTGTAATTCACTTTTCTGGATGCTGATTTTATGTGAGTTTCTTCCATATGGATATGTAGAACTTGGCTCACTCATTTTCACTCCTACACCATGGTCTTTTAAGTGAATCTATAACAATTTAAATACAGTCTTCTACTGGTGGACATTTAGAATATTTTGAGGCTTTCTTTTTTTCCTCTTGAATACATATATAAATTTTCTAGATTTTGCCAAAGTGTTCCTCAAATGAGTTGTAGCAATTTATATACCCAGAAGGCAAGCTGTGAATAAGAGCTGCTTTAGTTCCTCATCTTTGCCAGATCTTGGTATGGTCATGGAGGCACTGTTTTCTGATCTGTTTGGTATGGAATACTCACCCATCATAACTTTAATCTTCATTTTCCTGGTTACCAGTGTAGCTGTGAAGTAAAACTTTCTTTTTGCATACACTGACAGACCATTTGGGATTTTTTTCCCTATTGGTTGCCAATTCTTATTTTAATCAGTTAGAAATGCTTTCAGTAAAAGCGACAAAAACCCAAATAAGTTTTTTGGTTTTGCCTTTCTCCACCCCCATCTAAGGAGAGTAATGAGGAGGTAGGTCAGGACTGATGAAACATACCTATTATGTGTGCTCCATGCTACTCCTAGTGGTGAGTCCTTCTAACTGCAGCAGGATAGGCTTGTCATTCCAGGATCACAAGATGGCAGCTCCTTCTCCAGTATAGCGTCATGGTCTCAGGCAATCAGAGAATCTCGTTTCAGAAAAACAAAACTTTCTCATAAACACTCAGGTTATATATGTTTATATATACTTTTGTTTGTTTCCAGAATAGGATTTTTTTGCTGTTTATTTATTAACATATAATATATTATTTGTTTCAGGGGTATGGGTCTGTGAATCATCAGTCTTATATAATTCACAGATCTCACCATACCACCTACCCTCCCCAATGTCCATCACCTAGCCATCCTATCCCTCCTCACTCCCTCCAGCAATCCTCAGTTTGTTTCCTGAAATTAAGAGTCTTTTATGGTTTGTCTCCCTCCCCGGTCCCATCTTGTTTCATTTTTTCCTCTCTTTCCCCCATAATCCCCTGCTCTGCCTCTCAAATTCCTCATATCAAAGAGATCATATGATAATTGTCTTTCTCTGGTTGACTTATTTCACTTAGCATAATACCTTCTAATTCCATATGTGCTTATATTTTAATGGCCAAAATGTTAAACAGAAAAATTGGCCCCAAGTAGAAATCAAAGTACTGTCAGTAAGAAGGGATGGGAGAAGACCTGTTGATTACACAATCAGCAGTGCCTGCCACAAAAGTATTTGTACTGTACATTCTTTTTTTTTTTTCTTGGTTTGTAGAAGTTCATATGTTACAGTTACAAATTCTTTGTTGGTGTTAATGTCACATGTATCTTATCTTTTAATAAATAATATATGATCATTTCAATAGATGTGAAAAAACATTTGATAAATTAAGCATAAATTCATAATAAATCCCTTAAACTATGAATTTAAAAAATGTTCTCTACATGATAAGAATAATTATTAAAAGGTCAATTATATGGTTTCAGTTATTTGTGGAGCATAACAAATAGCATGGAGGACAAGGGGAGTTAGAGAGGAGAAGGGAGTTGAGGGAAATTGGAAGGGGAGGTGAACCATGAGAGACTATGGACTCTGAAAAACAATCTGAGGGGTTTGAAGTGGCAGGTTGGGGGAACCAGGTGGTGGGTATTAGAGAGGGCACGGATTGCATGGAGCACTGGGTGTGGTGCAAAAACAAGGAATACTATTATGCTGAAAATTTAAAAAAAAAAAATAAATAAATAAATAAATAAAGGGCACCTGGGTGGCTCAGTCATCTTGGGTGATGATCTCAGGGTCCTGGGGTCCAGCCTCATATCAGGTTCCATGCTTAGCGGGTGATCTACTTCTCCCTCTCCCTGTGCCTCTCCCCCTCTTCCCCTCTCATGCTATCACTCTCTCAAATAAGTAAATCAAGTCCCTTTTTAAAAGTAATTATTAAAACCCCACAGTAAGTGTTATTCTAAGTATGAAAACATTAGAAAGATTTTAGTCAGAAAAAAGACAAAGATGTCAATGGACATCTATTCAACATCATGTTGCAGGTTTTAAATTGAGTATTATGGGCAAGAATAATAAAAAATAGAAAGTAAAAAAATGAGACCATCAGTACTAGGGATGATACTGTTATTGATATAGAGAACTCAAAATGGTCTGTTTATAAACAAATTTTAAAAAATCACAATGTTTGGTAGTGCAGCTTGATGTAAGATATACATGAAGTCTCAAATTACTAGAAACAAAATGAAAAGCAGTCACTATTTAGAGAAATCCCATGGAATATTAGGTACTTAAGAATAAATCTAATAAAACACAGATAAAATCTCTATAGGAAAGCTTATAAAACTTGAAGAAATATTGAAGAAGACCTAAATAATTCAAGATACACATGTTATGCCTATAAATAAGAAGAAAACATAACATTATAAAAGTAAATTTTCCCAAAAGAGAACTAAAATTCAATATAATTTTTATCAAAATCTCAATGGCAAACTTCACAAGTTAACTCTTAAATGTCTATGGGAGAGCACAGGATTAAGAAGAATGAGATATTTCTGTGAAAGAAGAGCAGGGAGAGGAAAATTGATTTATCAGATGTTAGAATTTATTATAAAATTTAAGCAATAATTGCCATGTGGAGTCGGTACTTTGATAAACAAATGGCCTGTTGAAACATGACGGAGAGGCCAGAAGCAGATCCATGTGCCTAGAATGTGAGTATATGTGAGAGGTATCATGTCATGTCAGTTGGTATGGAGAGAGTGTTCAATAAATGAAATAGAAAAATGGTCACGAGTTAGAAGAAATGTTAACAATGGTGATTTAGCTACCTCATATTTTACATCAAAGGCAGCTCTATATGATCAGAAATTAAACTGCAATTGCTAAACTTAAATATTTTTGGAAAATCCAGGTCATTCTTTTTCTAAAAGACCCTGAGATGGCAAGAGTTTTTAACATAAAATTCAAAAGAGCACTAACTTTAAAAGGAAAGAGTATATCTAAGTAATCTAAAATTAAATTGTTATTATGAAAAGGATATGAAACATGGAAAGGAAAGGTATAAAGAGGGAAGAGAAAGGTACAAGACACACAACTAGTGAAGGACTCCTATGTAATAAAAACTACAATAACAGAAACAAATTACCCAATACAAAAAATCACATAAAATATAAGCAGGGATTTCAAAGAGGAGGAATTTATGCTCAATAAATATATAAGAAGACATTTGGCCTCTTTGAAGGATCATGAAAATCCATATGATAGATAGGCTTTGTATTCATTTGGTTGGAAAAAATATTTAAAAGTCTGGTAAAACCAAATTTTGAAGAATATCTGCATTTTCATGATTGGTGGTAGAGTGAATTGGAAGATAGTTTGACACTTTTGTCAAACTAGATATTCAAATCCTACAAACTATCTACTCCATTCCTGGGCAAAAATGTGAGAAAACTATTATGTACTTCTTTATATCAGCAACAATATACATACATGTTTATAGCAACAATGTTCCAATAGCAAAAGCTCAAAACAATATAAATTCAAGTCATTAGTAGAGAGGAGGAATAAACTGTGAATAATACTCATACAATGGAAGAGTATATGGTAGCCTAAATTAAGTATGGTGACACGCATCGAAACGATTGTACCTTAGCAATATAATCTTCATAGGAAAAAAAAAATGTCCCCAGTACTACATATATCATGGCACCCTTTTTTATTTTTATTTTTTTAATTATTTTTATTTTTAAAAAAATTTTAATTTATTTTCAGCATAACAGTATTCATTGTTTTTGCACCACACCCAGTGCTCCATGCAATCCGTGCCCTCTCCAATACACACCACCTGGTTCATGGCACCCTTTTTATGAAATTTGCCTAAATATATATTCTTTTGGAATACATACGGCTGAGAGTAAGCCATATAAAAAAATAAGTGACTGATTTGTATATTTATACATAGTCAATCACTCTCTCCCACCTGCTCTTTGGGGCTGCCAACTTTCTCTTTGTTTTGTTTATAGCAGGATATTTTGTGTACATAAATTTTAATTTCTAATACAGGCAAATGTGTCAATCCCTTTCTTTTTTTTTTTAAAGACTTTATTTATTTATTTGACAGACAGAGATCACAAGTAGGCAGAGAGGCAGGCAGAGAGAGAGGGGGAAGAAGGGCCCCTGCTGAGCAGAGAGCCCAATGTGGGCCTCCATCCCAGGACCCTGAGATCATGACCTGAGTTGAAGGCAGAGGCTTAACCCACTGAGCCACCCAGGTGCCCCTGTCAATCCCTTTCTTATTGATGCCTTTTGTATCTTGTTTGAAAAAGCTCTAGACCTATTTATCTTGCATAATTGAACTTTTATAACCATCAATTAGCATCTTCCCAATTTTTTCTCCTGACTTACAAATGGATAAAAAATATATATATGAATTGGGATACCTGGGTGGCTCAGTCATTTCAGCATCTGCCTTCAGCTCAGGTCATGACCCAGGGTCCTGGGATTGAGCCCTCCATCAGGGTCCCTGCTTGGGTAGGGTGGGGGGGAGCCTGTTTCTCCCTTTCCCTCTGCCTGCCACTTCCCCTGCTTGTGCTCTCTTTCTCTCTCTGTCAAATCAATCAATCAATCAATCAATCTTTGAAAAATGTGAATTATATGGGGTGCCTGGGTGGCTCAGTGGGTTAGGGCCTCTGCCTTCAGCTCAGGTCATGACCTCAGGGTCATGGGATCCAGCCCCACATCAGGCTCTCTGCTCAGCAGGGAGCCTGCTTCCTCTCCCCCCCTGCCCCGCCTGCCCCTCTGCCTACTAGTGGTCTCTGTTTGTCAAATAAATAAAGTCTTTTTAAAAATGTGAATTATAAAAATGCACATATATATTTGTTTTTCAACATTTCCTTAGAGATTCGGGGTCTCTTCTGATTCCATACAAATTTTAGGATTATTTGCTCCAGCTCTTTGAAAAATACTGGTGGAATTTTGATCGGAATGGCATTAAAAGTATAGCTTTCTCTAGGCAGTATAGACATTTTAACAATGTTTATTCTTCCGATCCAAGAGCATGGAATGGTCTTCCGTCTTTTTGTGTCTTCTTCAATTTCTTTCATGAGTGTTCTGTAGTTCCTCGAGTACAGTTCCTTTACCTCTTCGGTTAGCTTTATTCCCAGGTATCTTATGGTTCTTGGTGCTATAGTAAATGGAATCGATTCTCTAATTTCCCTTTCTGTATTTTCATTGTTAGTGTATAAGAAAGCCACTGATTTCTGTACATTGACTTTGTATCCTGCCACGTTACTGAATTGTTGTATGAGTTCTAGTAGTTTGGGGGTGGAGTCTTTTGGGTTTCCCATATAAAGAACCATGTCATCTGCGAAGAGAGAGAGTTTGACTTCTTCATTGCCAATTTGGATACCTTTTATTTCTCTTTGTTGTCTGATTGCTGTTGCTAGGACTTCTAATACTATGTTGAACAAGAGTGGTGAGAGTGGGCATCCTTGTCGTGTTCCTGATCTCAGCGGGAAGGCTGCAAGCTATTTCCCATTGAGGATGATATTTGCTGTGGGTCTTTCATAGATAGATTTTATGAAGTTCAGGAATGTTCCCTCTATCCCTATACTTTGAAGCATTTTAATCAGGAACGGATGCTGGATTTTGTCAAATGCTTTTTCTGCATCAATTGAGAGGACCATGTGATTCTTCTCTCTTCTCTTATTGATTTGTTCTATCACATTGATTGATTTGCGAATGCTGAACCATCCTTATAGCCCAGGGATGAATCCCACCTGGTCATGGTGGATAATCTTTTTAATGTGCTGTTGGATCCTGTCTGCTAGGATCTTGTTGAAAATCTTAGCACCCATATTCATCAGTGATATTGGTCTGAAATTCTCCTTTTTGGTAGGGTCTTTGCCTGGTTTGGGCATCAAAATCAAAAGCTTCTGCACAGCAAAGGAAACAGTCAAGAAAACAAAGAGGCAACCCACGGAATGGGAGAAAATATTTGCAAATGACAGTACAGACAAAAAGTTGATATCCAGGATCTATAAAGAACTCCTCAAACTCAATACACACAAAACAGATAATCATATAAAAAATGGGCAGAAGATATGAACAGGCACTTCTCCAATGAAGATATACAAATGGCTATCAGACACATGAAAAAATGTTCATCATCACTAGCCATCAGGGAGATTCAAATTAAAACCACATTGAGATACCACCTTACACCAGTTAGAATGGCCAAAATTAGCAAGACGGGAAACAACATGTGTTGGAGGGGATGTGGAGAAAGGGGAACCCTCTTACACTGTTGGTGGGAATGCAAGTTGGTGCAGCCACTTTGGAGAACAGTGTGGAGATTCCTCAAGAAATTAAAAATAGAGCTTCCCTACGACCCTGCCATTGCACTACTGGGTATTTACCCCAAAGATACAGATGGAGTGAAAAGAAGGGCCATCTGTACCCCAATGTTTATAGCAGCAATGGCCACGGTCGCCAAACTGTGGAAAGAACCAAGATGCCCTTCAGCAGACGAATGGATAAGGAAGATGTGGTCCATATACACTATGGAGTATTATGCCTCCATCAGAAAGGATGAATACCGAACTTTTGTAGCAACATGGACAGGACTGGAAGAGATGATGCTGAGTGAAATAAGTCAAGCAGAGAGAGTCAATTATCATATGGTTTCACTGATTTGTGGAGCATAACAAATAGCATGGAGGACAAGGGGAGTTAGAGAGGAGAAGGGAGTTGAGGGAAATTGGAAGGGGAGGTGAACCATGAGAGACTATGGACTCTGAAAAACAATCTCAGGGTTTTGAAGGGGCGGGGAGTGGGAGGTTGGTGGAACTAGGTGGTGGGTATTGGAGAGGGCACGGATTGCATGGAGCCCTGGGTGTGGTGCAAAAACAATGAATACTGTTACGCTGAAAATAAATTTAAAAAGTTTAAAAAAATGCAATATGTGTGTGTGTGTGTATACATATATATGTGTATATATATATAGTGTATGTGTGTATATATATATGTATGTGTATATATATATATATACACACACACTATTTAAACTTAAAAAGAGGGAAATACTGCCATATGTGACTGCATGGATGAACCTGGAGAATATTACATCAAGTGTTATCAGACAGTCACAGATAAATGATTACTGCCTGATTCCACTTCTATGAGGTGGTTAAATAATTAAACTCCTAGAAGCAGAGTATGTAATGGTGGTATTCAGATATGGAATTCTTACTGCAACCTTAGGAACTAGGTGTTACATGCTCACTTCCATAAAAATCATAATTACTTTTACCCTGCCCTCAGGTCATAGATGTTTGTGTTATGCTCAAGGTTACCTTGGACACCTCTCTGGTCCAGGCATTTGTGTGAGGTTTGGGTAGGTGGGACTGAGAAAGGGGATAAGATACGGTCTAAGGAGCTGTGACAGCTCCCCCAATGCACTGGATAATGTAAGAGCCCCCTTTGACTCCAGAGGACACTTAAAGCCTCAGAGAATAGAGGAGTCTTGCCCTCTTAAGGCTGAGAGCAGGAGAATGAATTGGTCTTTAAAACAGCTGAGCTATAATTTCTCAGGCCTCACCTGTATTCTTAGATATTAATGAGCTGAGGCATGTGCGTAAAGAGGGGAATTTTCAGGGAATTCTGTGTCGACATTTTGCATGTGGGACTCAACCTCCTAACCCAAGGCACTTGGTATCAGTTTTCATGGCCCTGAGCACACATATATCACTTATGATGTGCAGCATTGATTTAGAAAGTGAGTCCATTGGTATATGTCCTCAGGCTCTTTGGAGATTCCTTAAGGAAACCATGTTTGTTGAATAACAGCTTCAGTCTACTTTGCACCTTGGGTTCTGACAGGTTGGAAAATCAACTCCCCTGGTCTAATTTGTTGCTAGGGAATTAGGGATCCACTGTTAACTGGAGCTCAAAGTCTTTGTTCAGCATCAAGAAGGTGCCAGTCACTGTGCTGGGTCTTGTCAGAGACAGGGAGACAAGTCAGAAGACTCTTGGCCATCTGATTAGTGTAGAGTGTATTATTTTCCTGTGCCCCCTCCTATTAGAAAAGTTAGAAAAGACTCCCCTTCTTCCAGTCCCTTCACACAACATTTTATGATTAAGAGTTTGCTTCCAATTGGCTTGTAGTTGCTTTGAACAAGGAAGTGGGTAAGAAGAACTCAGAACAATACCATCGTTAGAGATTAAATGTTTGTTTGCCCATGTGTTGAAACCTAATTCCCAATGAGGTGGGGCCATTGGGAAGTGATTAGGTCATGAGGATGGAGGCTTATGAATGCACTGTGCCCTAAAAGAAGGGAGCTCCCTCGCCTTTTCTACCACATGAGGACACAGGGAGAAGACAAGATGGTCAACCAGGAAGTGGACCTCACCAGACACTGAATCTGCCAGCATTGTCTTGATCTATGACTTCCAGCCTCCAGACCTGTGAAATATAAATTCTTATTCTTTATAAGTCACCCAGTCCATGGTGTTTTTGTTGTTGTTGTTGTTTGTTTGTTTGTTTTAAAGATTTTATGTATTTATTTGAGAGAGAGACAGTGAGAGCGTGAAAGGGGATAAGGTCAGAGGGAGAAGCAGACTCTCCAGGGAGCTGGAAACCTGATGTGGGACTTGATCTTGGGACTCTGGGATCATGACCTGAGCCAAAGGCAGTTGTTTAACCAACTGAGCCACCCAGGCACCCATCTGGTGTTTTGTTACAGCAGCATGAACAGACAAACACAAGAATGAAGGTAATTTTAGATATAGCATAAACAAGTAAGAAATGATCTGGAAAGTGGTAATGGGAAGCAGAATGAGTGCGACATTTACAGAAGTTTTTGACAATATTACAAAAGTAATCTGCACGAATAAATGTACCTCAGGGCTAATGCTGACAGGGAGGCAGGGAAGGCACCACCAGCATGTGCACAGATGCTCTCGGTGGCCAGATTTCTGCTCTTCTGTCCTGGGTCTGACTGGCACAGGTATGGCCTCACCCTATCAGCTTGCAGTAGATAGAGGGCAAGGCACAATTAATGCAGAGAGCTTTCATGAGTTTACAGTTAATGTTCTGGAATCCCTCAGCACATTGGGATTTTCAAATTTCATTCAGACCTCTGCTCAAGTGTCATCTTTATAACAAAGACTTTCCAGAACAACATCTCCCCATCGATCTCTGTCTCTTTCACTCTTTTTATTATTTACCTTGGCACTTATTCCCACCTAACAGATATGTCTGTTTGTGTTGGTTCACTGCTCCATTCTCAACATCTAGAACGGTGCCTAAAATTGAACTAAAATGTCCATTATTTTGTCATTGAAACTAAATTTTCTTAAAGTCATTCTTCTGACTCATACAGACCACTATCTTCTTGGTCTGTGTTTGGGATATTTCCTGCAAGTCTCTAAGACAACAGCTCTTCTGCAGTGATATTATAAACTGACCAGTAATCCTCACTCCCTAATACACACTAGAAATACAACAGGCCATTTTCAGAGGGCAACTTAGAACCCACTTGGAGCTTCTGTCATTACACACACAAAAACTACATTTACTAAAAGCTTCCACAAAACAAACAAGCAACCCATTCCTGACAGCTTAGTTTTCAAGAAATATTTATATTTTTATTTTTTTTCTTTGTAATCTGATCCAATTAAACATATGGGGATGGGAGCAGACCAAATATATGGTCAAGATAATACTTAATTTTGCATTAAAGACCTGAACACTAGAAAAATTCACAGAAACATGCAAATGAGATCCCCAAAGGCTGGTGCCCATAATAAACCAATTAACAGGTTTTGAAACTTGTCAACCTGCAGTCTTCAGGTGAAGTGAAGAAACACATCTTGAAAGCTGTAGAAATGGACAAATTGGCATGGCTATGTCAGACTTTCCTGCTCAAGCTGAGAATTCTTTGTAGTCTAAACAAATGAAACAGGCACAATACAGACAAAATCAATTCTATGATTTTGGATTCAGCAGCTGCTTCTAACAATGTTGAAAGATTTATTAAAAAAAGGAAGAAAGAAAGAAAAAAAAGAAAGAAAGGAAGGAAGGAAGGAAGGAAGGAAGGAAGGAAGAAAGAAAGAAAGAAAGAAAGAAAGAAAGAAAAAGAAAGAAAGAAAAACATGCGTTGCCTGGGTGGCTCAGTAGTTTTAAGCATCTGCCTTTGGCTCAAGTCATGATCCCAGCCAGGGTCCTGGGATCAAGCCCTGCATTGGGCTCCCTCCTCAATGGGAAACCTGCTTCTCCCTCTCCCACTCCCCCTGCTTCTGTTCCCTCTCTCACTGTCTCTCTCTCTCTCTGTCAAATAAATAAATAAAATCTTTAAAAGCTACTACTGGGTATTTACCCCAAAGATACAGATGTAGTGAAAAGAAGGGCCATCTGTACCCCAATGTTTATAGCAGCAATGGCCATGGTCGCCAAACTGTGGAAAGAACCAAGATACCCTTGAATGGACAAATGGATAAGGAAGATGTGGTCCATATACACTATGGAGTATTAGCCTCCATCAGAAAGGATGAATACCCAACTTTTGTAACAACATGGACGGGCCTGGAAGAGATTATGCTGAGTGAAATAAGTCAAGCAGAGAGAGTCAATTATCATATGGTTTCACTGATTTGTGGAGCATAACAAATAGCATGGAGGACAAGGGGAGTTAGAGAGGAGAAGGGAGTTGAGGGAAATTGGAAGGGGAGGTGAACCATGAGAGACTATGGACTCTGAAAAACAACCTGAGGGTTTTGAAGGGGCAGGGGGTGGAAGGTTGGGGGAACCAGGTGGTGGGTATTGGAGAGGGCACGGATTGCATGGAGCACTGGGTGTGGTGCAAAAACAATGAATACTGTTACGCTGAAAATAAATTTAAAAAATTAAAAAAATCTTTATAAGAAAAGGAACAGAAATTGGCCACAAATTCTTGGCAAGTACAAAAAATAATCTCTTTTGGGCAGCATTCTCTACCGATAATGAAATACGTTGCCAGAAAAAAGCAGAAAGCTACATTTAGAAACAGACTTAAAACAAAAAGAAGCATTTGAAAATAAATTCTAGGAACCAAAAAAAAAAATTCTACTAGAAAACACAAGTGTTTACAAGTAATTGGGAATAAGCAAAAAGAAATAAATATCAGAATTTATGGAATTATCTAACATATAGAGAAAAGGTATAATATAAATGTATATATAGGAAGATAAAAAGATTGACTATTAGCAAGCTAAACATTGGACAAAGAACTTAAAATGAGAACAAACAACAGTAAGAAAATAAGACCAAAGAAAGTAGAAGAAAGGAAATAAAACTCTGAGTATAAACTAAGGTCTCTGTCTATAAGGAAAACACAGAAGAGGTGATCAACTAAACCAAAAGCTAGACTTTTCAAAGTATCATGAAAATAGACATTTCAGCAAGATTGGAGCAGGAAAAAGGAAAAAAAAGAAACAATATGAGCAATCAAAATGGGGAAATGAATGATAGCTAGTGGGAGAATTCAGAAAACAACCTGTAAAATCCTTTCTCGACTCTTCCACCCCAATAGGCAGGACTGTTCCAATGAACTGCAGCTTCCTAAGCCCTGAATTTGTCTTGGGAAAACAGCAAGCAGCTTATCCGGAAGCCGTACCTAGCTCCGCTGTTTTTCAGACAACCAGCCTAAAACAGCAGCTGTTTAATTGGTGCCGAGCAATCAGTTTGTTGCATTTAAAAACTACCTGGATGCTGGAACCAACAGTTTAGAGTGCCCCTCTCTAGTCCTTCTACAGTCACAAGACAGCCCATTGAGGGAATGTATCTTCTGTGCCATGAGGTTTTCTCACCTAGATTCTTATCAGAAAGACTCTCTATGAGCACCCTATCCAATGCTTCCCACACATGACACTCTGTTTCTCTTGCTTAATTCTTTTCCTATTTCTTAACCCATATTTGCATATATATGATTTATATATTTGTCTGTGTTTACTCCCAATTTTTAAACTCTATGAATACATGATTATTCTCCCCTATATAGTGTTCATCATAATACTTATGCATTATATTATGTAATATGTGAATTATGTAACACTTCACACAATTTTTCCCCCCAAATTTGTAAAGAATGCACAAATGAAAAAAAATGAGACACAGAAGAGTCAAGAAATTTACCCTCGAGCTCACAAAGACAGGCAAAATTAAAGAGTTTTAACAACTCCTGTGTGTGAGCGGCATCTGAAGAGGTCATTTAAACCATAGGAGAAGACAGTCACCAGGAAGTTCATACAATGAAAATTTACCTATCCTGGAACTAAGCCTGAGAAACTCCAGCATTACAGAGATGAGCCCAGATAAGGTGGCTGCAGAGATCCCTGAGAAGTAATGTCTTTGAATGTATGATGAAAACTAAGAAGTCAAGGGGAAAGTATATTTTTTCCTGTCCTTAAGAAGAGAACCCAAATTTTGGGTCCTCTTAGCTTCCCCTAAGCTAATGCTGAATGTCCTCATTGTGACTTCGTAGATAACATTAGGTTTTGCTTTCACAGCTGGACTGAGGAGAGCACAGAGTCACTGTCAGTGGACATTGATAGCCTCCTATCCACTCTCTTTGGGCTGAACTCACTCAGACCCATACACACCCTACAAATGTCCCTCCCTCTATGGATTTTCAAAGGGTGATTCTTACAAAGTTGATTCTCATAAACCATATGCACATATGCTTTAATGAGTTTTCTAAGGCGGCCATACAGAAGTATCACAAGCTGAGTATTGTTTAGCAGTTTTGGAGGCCTGACATCTACAATCATCTGCAGGGCCATGAGACCTCTGTGGTTCTAGGGAAGGATGTGTTCCAGGTCTCACCTAGCCTCTGTTGGTTCCTTGGCTTGTGGAGGTTAACCTCCAGTCTTCATGTGGTATTCTGTGTGTGTGTGTGTGTGTGTGTGTGTGTGTGTGTGTGTCTATCTATCTCCAAATTTCTCCTTTTTATAAAAATACCAGTCCTATTGGGTTAGGAGTCCATACCACTTCATGATGACCTCATCTTTAACCACTTAACTCTGCAATCGCCCTATTTCAAAATAGGTCACATTCCAAGGTATTGGCAGTTAAGAATTCAACATATAACTTCTAAGGGACACACTTCAACCCATGGCAACACAAATGTTCTTCCTTATTAGGCATCCCTTCCTTTCTATCAGTCACCAATGTCTATATTAGGAGCCATATAACATACCAGCGAAGATGATGGATCTGGGTACAGATGGTTCTGGTTCAAAACCAAACTCTACTGACCAACTGTGTAATTTTGGACAAGGAATTTTTCCTCTCTATTGCCAAGTTCCTCATTTATAAACCTGGGACAATCACAGTCCCCAATCCACTGGGTATTGTGGGGAATAAAGGCATTAGAATGCATGAAGGATTTAATTACTTGGCACACAGTGAGCTCTGGATAAGCTTTTTCTTATTCCTATAATTTTACCACCTTGCATTCATGTGGGGTTTTAAGTGATCTCTACTGTAGGCTCCTACCTACAACCCCAGATTCAAGAGCGACATGCTCTACTGACTGAGCCAGCCAGGTGCCTCCTGGTGGGATTTTCATTTATATAGTATGTCCCCATATCCAACATCATCTTATCAATGCAGAATCCTGTGAGTTAGGCCAGTATTTTCAATCCGTACTTTCAACGCATGAAAGTACAGAGGAGTAGAAAAACAAAGTGCCTGTTCAAAAAAACCAAGTTGGCAATGGCAAAACAGTAGCAGACCCCAGGGACGAGACTGCCAGGCTGTTATCTTTAATAGACCTTCTGCATGGTTGAGAAGATTAAATTTAAGTATTAAGATTCCATGAAAAACCTCTCAGTGGACCATGCCTTGAAGCAAACCCTTAAGTCCAGTCAAACCCTGAGATTAGAAAATACACGACATTATCCTGATTTATGTCATCTCCTCTTTTCTTTGGAAATCCAATCCACTTCTTTAGGGTCTCCAGCAATTCTTTTAAACTTATCGATAATGTGTTATTCCTGAAACCTTTAAGAGGGGAATGATAGAAAACTGTGTGGGCTGCTCAGGTCCTTCTGGAAATTATGGGAGGAAAAGCGATGACATTGTGTCAGCTTTTGCAATTCACCCAGAAAAGACTTTTTCTTTTTCTTTTTCTTTCTTTTTTTTTTTTTTTTGTTCCTTGAAGGCTTTCAACATGGACAACATGAATGGCTGAGTTGGAAATTGCTCTGCCCTTGCAATTAGAACTCCTGCGGTGCCCAAGGAATCTAATTATGGTTGGGAAGTCATAGAACAATATGCCAACCTATCCCGATCAAAACAATATTTTACTAAGTTCACTGAAGATTAAGACTGAATAATGTGCAAGTGTGAAATCCTCAATTATGCATTCAGTTCCAAGGAAAGAGGTGCCTCTTTGCCAGATACTTGCAATTTTTCTCACCCTAGAAATATTGAATATGAACCTTTGGAGATTTCAGGAAAATGCAGTTCTAAACATGAAGAAACAAGACAGGATGACTCCACTACATTCCCCTGCTAAGGTAACACTTTTGTCAGGGAAAATGGTAGCTGCATCAGTCATGGCCATCACTTAGTGTTGTATATAAATGTTGAGTCACTATGTTGTATCCCTGAAACATATCATTGTACGTCAACTACACATCAATAAAAAGCAGACCAACAGACAAACAAACAAGTAAAGTAGGAGGAGGTGCTATGGAGCAGTGGAGAAGGGCCACTGACCCAGAGTATTGGAGTTTCACGTCTCTGCTCTGATTTTTTTTTCTTACAGCTACCTCTGAACATGGGGCTCCCCCAACCTGGGCCTCACTTTCTTTTCTGTTGGTGGTGTGATCAGCAGATAATGAAGAGTGCTCCCTCAGATCTGTGATTTAGTGGTCCTATAGTTCTTGGAATTAACAGTGATATTGTTATAGCTTTCCTGTTTGGGATTTCTCAATCAATAGAATTTTAACAAAGTAACAAAAAAAACTGAGACGAAACTGCCAGATTTTGTTTTTTTTCTATGTAAAGATATTTTTAAAAACTACTTCCATCTACTAGAACCATAATTGTATTACATAAGAGACAAAACAATTGAGGACCACAATTTGAAAAGCAGCAAAGGTCATCTCCAATTAAAAAAAAAAAAAGACCATTGACAAATTTAAAGCACCTGCAGAGCACAAACATACACACACACACACACACACATACACACACACACACATACACACACATATTTATCTGTGTTCTCATTTTTCACGGGCTAGTAAGAACTGTATCATGCACTAGCACTTGCAAACCTTTGTGGAAGCAAAATGGGTAGAAGTAAAATTGACAAATGTATCAGAATGACCAAATTCAATTCATACTTTAGAAAAATGTTGACCCAACCAATTTGCCTTATGCACAAAAAAAGAAATAGACCCCAAGACACATGGGAAAGAATAAATTAGATGACTCAGTTTAACATCTATGGCTGTCCATATGATAGAATACGAAGTGATATCTGGATCTATGTAGAAATTTTTAATTAATTATTTTTATTAACATATAATGTATTATTTGCCCCAGGGGCACAGGTCTGTGAATCATCAGGCTTACACGCTTCACAGCACTCATCATAGCACATACCTTCCCCAGTGTCCATAATCCCACCACCCTCTCCCTAAACCCCAACCCACCCCGGCAACCCTCAGTTTGTTTTGTGAGATTAAGAGTCTCTTATGGTTTGTCTCCCTCCCGATCTCATCTTGTTTCATTTTTTTCCTTCCGTACCCCTCAAACACCCCAGACTGCCTCTCAAATTCCTCATATCAGGGAGATCATATGATTGGATCTATGTAGAATTTTAATACCATACAAATGATAGCCTTGGAAAATTTGGGGACAAAGCCAGCTAGAAAGGAAAGACTTTGCAAGTGCCAAATGAAAGTAGCTGAAGATGTTCAAGTCTTTACTCCTCCAATATGATCTGGGGATGCAAGGAGGCACCTGGGCACATCTAATTTAAGCAGGAACCTGTGTGGAGTGAAAATAGGTAGCAATGGAAAGGGAATGGCTTTTTTTCATTTGATTTGATTTAGTTTAATTTCTATTTTGGAAACATTTAAGTCCAAGTATGTTTGAGAACTTCTGAAGAAGTTCTGTGGTTTTTTGAGCTGATTACAGTTAACTTTAGCGAAGTTAGTACATCTTGTGCTTGCAAAAGCTCATTGCCTTATTTCTGCTGTCCATCAGCTGACACCATTGCCTGGAGGAAAAGGTGGAAGTAAGTTCATGTTTCTGATGCTGGGTTTGACCAGAGTTTTCCAGGCCACCAGTAGGGAAAATGCCTTTTTCTGCCTCTCTTTTCTCAAAGGATGCCATCTACACAGACAGGAAGCTAGTACCGGCAGTCAGGAGGAAAGAACGCTGTGCACCTTTCAAAAAAGAACTTTGCTCTCTCCCTTGTTCATTTAGTCAGAATTATTTACTTAACAATTACTATGTGACAGGCATATTCCAGGCACTACAGATACAGTGATGAA
The DNA here is from genome assembly GCF_010015895.1 of Lontra canadensis. Taxonomy (NCBI): domain Eukaryota; kingdom Metazoa; phylum Chordata; class Mammalia; order Carnivora; family Mustelidae; genus Lontra; species Lontra canadensis. The sequence continues at coordinate 8,573,262 of NW_022631043.1, forward strand.
TACATCAGACCTTGCTTTTTTGAAGCTTCTAGTGCATGGGTGAGAGTACAGATTAACCTATAATTATAAGGCAGAGTGAGAAGTTACCATCTCAGAAAGGAAGCATGGCAGTGTATAATCCTGATAGTTCTGCTTGCAGTGGTGATGTGGAGGTAGAGTTCCAGGCAAAAGGGAAGATTATGTATGAAGTTTTTGAATGACCAGCCGTGCATGGACTATTCCAAGTATGGCAACATCACAGCCTGATGGATGAATTCAGTATTATTCTGTTAAGGGAATAAGGGAGTCTATATAGGAAAACAGAGATTAAAAAGAAAGAGAGAGCATTTTTTTTGAGTCACTAACATTGTGTGGTTTAGGGACAGGACAAGATGATCTTCTGAAAAGTTGCTGCACTTCTGCTACAGGGTCAGAAATTTTTACCATTAGAGAGACCTCCCTTTCTTTACTGTCAGAGTCACCCATCCTGGTGTATCCATTCCACCAACTCTCAGGTTTTCAGAGGCTGATACATCCTAGATTGTTGGGCTCCTGTCAACCCAAGCTCCAATCTTCCATTTTAACCATAGTGAGGGTGTTATGTGGTTCTCCATCATTCCCTTTAGAGTTTAAACTCTAAAGCATGAGCCATTTTTTTTTTTTTAGGATTTTATTTATTTGACAGACAGAGATCACAAGGAGGCAGAGATGCAGGTAGAGAGAGAGGAGGAAGCAGGCTCCCTGCTAAGCAGAGCCTGACGTGGGTGGGGCTCGATCCCAAGACCCTGAGATCATGACCTGAGCCGAAGGCAGAGGCTTCAACCCACTGAGCCACCCAGGCACCCCGAGTCATGTTTTTTATTTGTTTTTCTTATCAGCTAGATTCTCAGATCTCCACTTACATGTTCCATCCCATCTCATCTCTACTGGACCCTGAAGACTGACCAGGGCAAGGTACAGAAGTAGAAGGCTCTGTGTCATTGAGATCTTCCTTATGAAGTGGCCATCCTGTTGATGACCTTCAAAACCATTCCTCCCTTCTACCAGCCTTCTCAACAGGCAGGAATCACCCACCAGGAGGAGTGCATGGGTATTAAAGCCAAACATAGAATTTTACAAGGGCTTGATAAGGAGATGCTCTTGTACTTGCTTGAACAAACCTCTTCAATCACAGAATCTGGATCTGTTTTGCTACTTTAAATTCAAATGCAATGCAAAAATCACTTTTACAATATCCCCAAAGAGTTGTCATGCCTTGTTGTCATCTTTGCAAACCATGAGCTCACTACTTTAGAAACTAGCTTGTTTTCCAGCAAGTTAGCACCAATTAGTAAAAACTACTTTCTTATATTCAAATAAAATCTGCTTTCTTTTTTTTTCTTTTATTCTCTTTAGTTTATTTTTTACACAAATCAATTAATTAACATTAACAAAGGTAGAGTTCAGTGATTCATCAGTTGCATATAATACCCAGTGTTCATTACATCATGTGCCCTCCTTAATGCCCATCACCCAGTTACCGCATCCCCCCTCCCTTCTCCCCTCCAGCAACACTCAGTTTGTCTCCTATGATTAGGAGTCTCTTATGGTATGTCTCCCTCTCCAATTTCCTCTTGTTTTATTTTTCCCTCCCTTCCCGTATGCTCCTCTGTTTTGTTTCTTAAATTCCACATATGAGTGAAATCATATGATAATTGATTTAATATCATTTGATAGCTTGAATTTGAAATAATTTGATAACTAATTGATTTATTTCACTAAGCATAATACTCTCTAATTCCATCCACTAAAATCTGCTTTCTGATAACTCATATCCTCTCTTAATTCTTAAGCAACACAGAAAATTTCTGTCCCCTGTCCACATAATATCACTTTATATATTTGAAATTAACCATGAAGAAAACAGTACACCTGGAGAGGTTAGGAGACATGCATTAATCTACCTAAAATGTCCAAATGCTCAGAAGAGCCAAAGTCCTTAGTTTTAGAGACAAATCCCAAGAATTTTATAGCATGTTCTATAATTATGTCCTGAAGATATACTGAATTGCACAGGAATCTCTCTTTCTACATTAAATGACCTCAGAACATTACTTTTTAAAAAAGATTTTGTTTGAATTAATATATCTCTTTCTTTCCTTCTGTGGAATATCTGTTTGCTTATTTCTGTCTGCTTCTTTGGGCAACTCCTCACTTAGGTTGTGTTCTTTAATCCATAGTGACCTATTTGCAAAGTAAGCGAAACAGCAAAAGTTGGGGTGAATAGGATTTGAGTGATGCTGGTCTGTGGAAATGAGATGGAGGCAGCTGACAACAGGCTGCACATTTTAACTTTTAAAAGCTGCTTTTCCATTCCAACATCCTATTAATTATGCTATGTCATCACCCACACAGCCTTCCATTCATTTAATAGCAATTATGTTCTGCGTGTTTAAGGTGATGTATCCAATGAGATGGGCAGTGGCAAACCCTTTGAGAGTCACAGAGGCATTCTTTTAGTAATTAGGTCGAGTAATTGTCCCTGCTAAAGGGTTCTGAGTGCCTTTTAGCAGTTCCTTAAATTTCCTCTGCTTGTTTGTGGCCTGTAAAATCTTACCAGCTCCCTCCATGCAGTGTGAAATTTCAAAATATCTCATTGAATCTGACTCTGTGCCAGTTTCTATTTTAACGCATGAAGAATATCCTCTAGTTCAAGCATTTGGTTTCACTTGTTGGGGGCCATGAACTCCTGTGAGAATATCATAAAGTAGTTAACTCTTTGCCTAGAAAAATTGCTTTCTGTGTTGCTATATACAGATTCATAGATCTCTGAAGCCCAACTGTGAAATTCTTAACTCCCATCGGCACAAATTTACGTTGCTTTGAAAGAATCCTATTATCTTCCCATCAGCAATCCAACTCCAGAGTGGAACTGGTTTCACTGACACCTGGTTTTCCTATATGGGTTGAGACCTCCGTTCTAGCTCTGGCCAAGTGCCTTCCCCAAAGATACCATTCCAGTTGCTACTTGAGGTCCAGTTCCAGTGCCTGATTCCTGAAACCCTCAAGGCTCCTTGGCCCAGCTGCATATCTCCTATATGTGTGTGTGCATGCCAGACACCCGAGAAGGATCTGTCTACCATAAGTACAGTAACAGCAGCACCCAACCCCTTAGAAATGGTCTCCAAAATAACAAATTATTCAGCTATGATGACAATGGCTACCATCTTTTACTGAACCCAGATCTGTCTGATTCCAAAGACCACTGAGATTTTCTCTGCACACCATTGTGTATATTAGCCCAACTGGGTCTTTTTGTTTCTGTCTTTTAAGTTTTATTTTGTTTTGGATGATGAATGATCCTCTAAGCTTTCAGTCTTAGTCATGTAGTAAGTGCTCAATAAACAGGCTCCTGGCCTAAATCCTTAGAGTTTGCTCCCCAGGGTCTCTGGGAGTCTGGTCCCAAGAAAAGCCTGGAGTGCACTCACTTCTACTAGACCTCTGAAGCCTGAGAAATCCTGGGGGAAAAAATGCACAGAGCTAAATTTTGCTCTTGAAGGAGGCAATCTTTGAGTTCTAAGGGTTTAGTTACTTATGCCAAAACAAAAGAGCCAATTTAATAGGATAATTGCCCATGAAAGGGAATTAAATAGAATCAAAAGAAAAATTAAAGCCACAATATTCTCTCGCCTGCTGGAGGAGCAAGGCTAATTGTTTTCTGTCTGATGTTTCTTTCTGGATGTCTCATCCTGGCTAATTTTTCAAGTTATTTGAATCATACAGTAGATACTCATTTTAAGTACGCAGGGAGTAAGATTTCTCTAAATCTGGCTTTCAGAATTGACTGTTTAACTTGAATGCAGCACTTCGGGTTAAAAAAAAGTCGATGTCAGAAGGTAGAGGATGGAAAAAAAGAACATGAATGGTTGTAGAGAGCTCAGTCCTTACATGATAACCCAGTTTGACGGTGCTGCCAACACCCACTTTCGTCAACATTTTTTTTAAGGGAAATTGGATTTAGAACAAGAATAGGGTTGTGTCGTACTTGGCAGTAGTCACGGGACACTTAAAATACCATGATTAGTTATGAACAGCTGACGTTGTGAGGAGCTCTGGGAAACTGGAATGGTTCCCCAAACAAGTGGATAACACATGGAACTGTGTGAAGAGATAGAGCAATACCCACTCTGGGGGAGCAAGCCCGCTCCCTCTTCTGCACTGGTGACATGAACATGCACGGCTGCAACGTCTCTGAGGACACCTTGTTGACACACACAGGGCTTTGAGAACCATATGTGCTCTGTGGCAAAACTTTCACACCCCTAGGAGCGCATTCCAAGAAAAGAGTTGTCCAAGTGCAGCAAAGATGTTAGTACTGGGATTTTTTTTTTTTTTAACTTGAGCTTCTGGAAATGACATACATTTTTAACATGGAGATTAGCTAAATATATTATAGTGTTCACAAGGATGTCCTCTGTAGCCATAAACGAAATTTTGGAGCACTATTTATTGACATGTCTCCTCCATACAGTTATTGAGTTGGCTGGTGAAAGAAATGAAATTAAGCAGCGTTTCTGGAAATTTGCTTCTAAAACCTTTGCACAAACACCTTTTTCTAAATTGCACTTGGGCCAAGATATTACTTAACTCTCTTTAAGAGTGAAGAGATACCATGTTCTAGGAAACTTCTCTTAGGATTTTGCCAATTGGTATTCAAATTATTCTAAGATAATCTGAGGTCCGAAGGACACCTGACTTTGAGGGAATAGGTCGTAATAGCCCTACATGTTTATTCTAGGGGACCATAGGTCTTTTGAGGAGAGTTTGCCTCTGAAATGTTTGCTACATTGGCCTGAAACTCACAAGAGAATTTGGGGATAGAGAAATAAGTGATAAAATGAAACCATGAATGTGGGCAAGATTGCATATGAAGTGTGTAGGGTGAGGAAGTTAGAGACTTGGGGCAAAAGCCAGAGGATGCTTTATATACAAGGGGTGGATATTGGAAGAAAGCCAGCAAAGCCAACTAACTTGAACCAGCTGGTGATGTAAAAACAAGGGACAGAACTGGAACTATGAAGAGGGGGACTTTTCTAAGTCAGGAGAGAGGGGTAGAAAGGTCAGGTAGACTGAGGACTGAAACATATTGATTATCCCTAACCACCAGAGACTACAGGTGAACTAGCTGAGAACCTTTAAGGGGAAAATGAAGGGGAGGCCAGATTGAAGTGAGTTCAGAAGCAAGAGGTCAGGAAGAGGGGCCAGGAAATTAAGACAGTTTTTTCCTCTGTGTTCATGCAGTAAAGAGGAAAAAGAATTAGCTGAAGGGGAATGAGAAGTTTCTGGAGGAGTACTCCCACTCCCCCACCCTTTCCTTCATTTGTTTAACAAAGGAAGTGGATTTTAAGTTGTTTAGATGTTGTTGGAAGGAACCAGCTTCTAACAGAGGAGGGGATCAAGGAGTGCATCCCAAGCAGTGGAAGTGGGAGGTATGGGCCAGAGCACACAGGAGGAAGGTTGCCCTTCCATGGGAGATAAGACTTGTTTCCCATGATATGCAGAGGAAGAATGGGGAAAGAGTGTGTCACCGCAGGAATGCAGAAGGGACGGGACGTGGACAACAGTTGAGATTACTGGACTATGGAAGCAGACTGGCTAATGGGTACTGCCCATGGCACAGGGGAGACCACACCATGAATGTCTACAGGCGTCAGCCTGTGAGGCTGTATCACGTCCTCTGACATCATCCAATAGCCCAGGTGGAGAGCAAGAACACAGTTGCATTCTCTGTTCAGCGAGGTTAAACAACAAGGTCAATAGCGCACAGTGAGTTCCTTCATTCAACAAATATTGATTGCACAATTTTTATGAGTCAGGTGATATATTTTAAGCACCTACGGATAAATAGACACCCCCCCAACACCCCTCCACCCCCACCCCTGCCCCCACCTGGGGAAAGTCTACACTTACAGAGTTTCCATTTTAGTGGACTCCATTTTAGAATCACTCATACCTGTATAAATTAAAGGCATTTTGATTTCCTAGTGATGAATCTCTCTTCCTGCCTTTAGGGGAAAAAATAAATTCTTAAACTTTTAAAGTAAACACATAAAATGTCAATGGAATTAAAGTTTATACCATAATAGCATATGTGCCACACAGTAGAGAATATAGCCTCAGACTCTGCAGAGAAAATTTTTTTTTAATAATGCATACAACTTTGGACACTAGTGTTTCTCCTCCTAGACTCTGCGCTTTTTTAATTAAGGGAATGTTTATGATTAAAATTTATGATTCCAATGCCTAGCACAGTATTTGGCATATATTATTTTGCCCATAAAAGTTTATTGAATTAATGAATGAATTAGTTTAAACATGACAGATAGATAAATGGAAACAGTGATCTATAATAAGAAGCTGGATGTCACATCGATGGAAAATATACTGTCTCAGGATTATCTTTCATCATGTTCAGCACCAGACATATATAGAACTCATTAGCAATGCCAGATGCATCCATCATTACTATTCAGTATTTAAAAAAAAAAGAAAGAAAGGAAAACAACAACATAAAAACTGTACATGGTGGCCATAAAACATATGGAAAAATCAAGAAGAGGAATTATAACCCTAACAATGTTAATTTCAGCGATTTTTGCTCACCCTGCAAGTTTTGGGGTGTTCTACTGACCTTCAAACTCTAGACACTTCAATAAATTTTGAGTGGAAGTTTCACTTAGTTATGAAATACAGTTGTGACCTTGATGTAGGTTGGGTAATTTGGGGTCATAAAATTATGGGTAACAGGAGAAACAAGGTTGCTGGTGGTGGTCGTTTTTATGAAAATAAAAACCAAAAATTGGTGAGATAGGAGACTCGTTTTCATGATTTTTGTTTCTTGCAACCTGCACAAATCACTGAAATTCACTAATGCTCTTTGATTATATATATAAATATATCATGAGCATTCTATTAATAATGAACATGATAGTTCTTTAATTAATATGTTTGGCCAGAAGTTCTGCAAATAATGTAGTTTTTAGAGACGGGGCCCCTGATTCAAATGCTGGCTCTGCCCCTGGGGCATGCACCTGCACATGTGTGTGCTGGAGGGCGGAGGCACATGCACACGTGTGTGTGTGTGTGTGTGTGTGTGTGTGTGTAATCTACTTAGCTTCTCTTCGTTTCAGTTTTCTTAGGATAATACCTTTTAGGCATGGTCGTCATTCACAGCTCCCTTTTGTGATTCCCCCTTAAAGATGTTTTTTCAAGAAAGAAGTCTTCTTGCATAAGCTTCGATGCTCTGGATCATGTGAACTTACCCTTTAGACCCACAGAAGATTAACCCCATGGGAGGAAGTAACTCTATTAACTGCCTGCCCAAAGTGGGATAATAGTAATTAACTAATCCGGTTAGATCTTCCTTGGCAGATATTTTAATTTTTATATGGGGCTTACTAGATAGTAAACACTTTGCAAACAAAAACTCATTTAATACATACAACAAGTTTATGAGGCAAACACTACTATTACTCTACAGATAAGGAAGCGAGTATTAACTTTCCCAAGGTTAGGACCTGGCAAAGTCAGGATTTGATCCTAGGTATTCTGGTTCCAAGTCTGTGTTTTTTACTAGACCACACTAGAGAAAAATGAGACTTATAGAAAAAAGACAATTCTGCATCAGGTGCAGAATTAAAAATGTTTATCTAATTCATTTATTCATTCAGAATATTTACTGAGAACCAGTTGTGCTGTGTTTCTGGCACTCTGGTCAGTGCTGGGGGTATGGTGCTGGTCAACAAGGGAATCAGACATGGTTCCTGGCCTCACAGGGACAGGAACATATGGGGTGGAGGGACAATGGACAGTAATACACCATCACAACAATAAATGTAGATGATGGGGCTTCAAAATGAAAACGTGTTTGCATGCACGCTTCTTTCTTCTACTCTAGGCTGCAAAAGCAGCCCCTAAGAATAGGGACAGTTCCCTCTATACATGGGCAGGCTCAGTAAATATGCCTTGAATGAAATTCATACAGAAGTTAAGTCATGCTAAAAAAAAAAAAAACAAACTCTTGGTTTTGAGAAAGTGGAAAATATATTGAAAGATAGATAAATACAGATTAGATAATATTGGAAGAACATTTATGAATTTTACAGAAGATAAACCTCTGTTTCCTGTAATACTAATTTATGTGAAAGTCTTGTTTCCTCACAATGTAATATAAACAAAGTGGTACGCGTGGTTTCTGCCCCATTGTAGATGTCTCTATGATAAACAATAAAAAAATAAGTAAGTGGTAATATTTGGGGCTAAATAATGAAAATATATAGCTTTATTGTGAACGTAAATGGATAAAGATTCAAAGTGTTGTGACTTGCCCCATAAAGCAAGCATAATGGCCCCAGAGTCTCCATGAATAAAGACTAAACTACTCAGTCTGCTTTTAGGGGCCTCCACCGTCCCCAGCTGACCATGTCTCTACTCCTCACTCCTTGTGCTCCATACACAGACCTTCTGCTCTGGATTCTCTTCTTAGCCTTGCCCTCCCTCTCATAATCGTCCATGATCTTGGCTTTGTTGCCATTGCTGTTTTATCATCTTACCCATCCATCAAGGCCAAAAAAACTCTGCTTCTTCTTGGTTTGCTTGTGTCTTTGAAGTCCATTAATTCTTCTTGATTCATTACTTCTGTTTTTGTTTGTTTTGTTTTTTGCTTTTTTAAAAAATATGCTCTACCTGGGATATTTCGTTACATCCTTCTATGTATCCAGTATATATTTGTCATGTAGAATGATAGTAACCTTGTAAATGACAGTGATGTTCTTTGGTCCACGTTGTGGAGTAAACCTATGCATGACTCCAAATTTAAGTTATATGTTTATTGTTAATCGTGTGGCAGCTGAATGTACCAGTCCTGTCCACATTAGAAAAAGATTGCATTTTCTATCTCTATTACAAAACAGTTGGGCCTCAGGACTAAATCATGCTCAGAGGGCTGCAGACAAAGAATCTTGCTTTCCCTGTGCTCTTCCCTTGCAGCTGAAAGGAAGGAATTCTAGTGAGCAGAGCAACATGAAGGAAAGACTCTCGGTCCCTCAGTTATTGCTCTTCTGGGAGACAGCTATCAAAAGAGCCACCAGATTTTGTAAGACCATGGAGGAAGGAGAAACACAACCTGATGGTGGTAAAGCACCAGGAGTTTAGGGCATTGGCTTGCATGAAGTTTCCTGACTAATTCAAAGTGAAAGAAGGGGGTTGAATCACCGTCATCATCATAATTATTTTATAACTATAAAGTTACTTAAATGTAATTTTATTTTAAGTGCTTATTAAATACTTATCACTTAATTCTTGAATTTACTACATCCTAGCTTTTATGTTAGGCATATTTGTGTATTAATTAATTTGATTCTCCAAAGTATAGGAACTAGGTAGGTCTTATACCTAAAGACATTCAGACTGGCTGGAGGGGTGAAATAAGGGATCTGTCCTAGATCTGTCCACACTCCACTTCTACAATCTACTTGCCCCACGTTAGGCACTCATCTGTTGGAAGAAGATCAGGAATAACGTGAACAACCACCATGTTCTGGTAACTGTGCTAGAGACTGAGAACATGCAGATGGTGTATTGGTCAGGGTAGTCAGGACCAGACAAGGTCACAAATGACCCCACACAGTATTTTTGAGTTGTTTTTGGAAAGACGGGGAGGTCTCCCATCCAGATACAGACCAGCCTTTTGGAACATGTCACTGAATGAGGATGCCATCACAGAGGATAAGTGTGCAACCAGACACTCTGCTCTTTTCAATGAATCTGTTTTTTGTTACTTGAAATTAGGTTCAGGTTGTTAACATCTTCAGAGATATGCATGCAAAGTTCAAAGAAAATAAGACTGGTTCAAATCCAAAATATTAGTCTTTTATTTTCTCCCATAAATAGCACGTTGACAACTGAAATCAGGCATTAACTAAGTTATGACTCAGTAATGTGCAGAGTAGAATTCAAATACTATGAGTAAAAGCAGCAATTATTCTACATGAGGTAACCAATTTGTCAGAAGAGACATAAACACATTCAATTTTTCCTTGTCGACTGTAAATATTTAGCAATGCTGAACACAACCCGTTGGGAATGGTGAGTAACAACTATATGATTTATTTATCAAAATACACTTGCCTCTCAGCCCTGAGGTATTGGAGCATTCATAAAAAGTGAGTTTGGGCAGGTGCCTTCCTCCTGAGCAACATCCATGAAACAAGGACAGTGAGACTAGGTGATGTGGACATCTCTGCCTCACCAACTTGTAGTATTTCTATCCGTGGAACAGCAGACAGTACTCTGGGAAACATCAGAGGGTTAGGACCAAGCTCTACTCTAATCTTCACCAGCTGTGAATTAAAGGAAGTATTTTTATTTTTTAAGGTTTGGTTTTTATCCCTAGTAAAATGATGATAATGACGCCTACCACTTTGAGCATATGTGATCATCAAAATAAATATTTGAAAAATGATATGTGAAGTGGGAATGAGATATATATTCATATGTAAATGTCAAAATATATACAAATGATGTCATATAAAATAGTCACTGAGTGTTCTCCACATGCCATGAACCATGCTCATCTTTACAGATACAAGGATGATAGCAAGAGCCCCCCAGCCTTCTGGATGTTCATCATAGTGAGGGGATTGAATAGGTAGGGCTCTAATAATAGAAAGCCTTTGTTAAACTCTTCTGTGGAGGCTCTGTGCTAATCTCTTTCTTTGATTCATTCACTTACCAAACATTTGCTGGAAGCCCACTGGTATCAGGCACTCTGATGTCACTTGCATTATCTTCTCGCACCATACTGCTGCATTCATTTTCCTCACGAAATATGGAGACAGGTGACTTTGCAATGCTTCTTTCAACCAGAAGGAGATTGAACCCCAGAAAGACCCAGTAGCTCCTACCAACCTCAGAAAGCTAATGATTGGTAAAGTTGGGTTAAGATCTTAAGTCCTTCTGAATTTAAAATCTGTATTTTTAAATGGCCCGGGAAGAAGGCAATCAGGGAGCCTCCAAGGGGTGGAGGAGAGAGATGTCATCTTGTGAAAGTGATCTTCAGGTAGATGGCAAATGTGGGGAGCCCTTTCTAAGACCAAGGGTTCAGAAAATATAAAGCCGCAGAAGCAGGAAACATCATGTCACCTTTGGGGAATCTGAATGTTGCTACAGAAGTAGGTCTTTACTATGTGCTATGCAGCTAGTATTTTATTCCAAACTGTCACATAGTCAGTTGGGTTCATATGTTCTTTTCCTTCTTTGCCCTCCTCGCAGCCATTCTAATTGCTTTTTCCTTCTCCTCCTTCTAAATTATTATTTTTTTAAATTGAGATTCAAAGGAAAAATGAGTCTGCCATTCTCAGAGCTGGTTGAAGGATTTTTCAGAGAATCTGGACAGCAGCCTGCATTGGTTATAGCTCAGAAAATACATGCTACCAAAAATAAACTCATCTCTGTTTACAGCTCTGCAGCTGGAAGAAACTGTGTGGATGCCATGGGGCCAAGAGCAGCCTCCATAGAACACCTTGAAACCATAGAGAAAGGGGCCAGCTCCAGCTGCCTCTCAAGGGCAAGTTTTCTGTGTGTGTGTATATGTGTACACGTGCACGCATGCAGACTTCAAACGATTCACAAGGAAAACCAATCAGAAGGTTTATGCTGGCAGAAACACCCAGTCTAACTTGCCCCATTGCCTGTACATGCTACAGAAAGAAATTAGAAGGGGGTTAGAATATGGTAGTTAAGGGAAAGAGCTCTGGAGCCAGGCTATCTGGAAATTTATCCCACTTCTGCCACTTCCTGGCTTTATAATTTGGAGAAATGTACTTTAATACTCAGTACTACAGCTTTGCCACCTTCAGAATGACAATAAATGTGCCTGTCTCTTAGGTCATTGTGAGGATTAAATGGGATAATGCATGTGTCCAGGCCCCAGTAGCTGCTGCACACATGATAGTTTTTGCTCATTGTTTTTGGTGTTACTGTTACTTTATGGAGCTCTTTCTTTCTTTCTTTCTTTCTTTCTTTCTTTCTTCCCTCTTTTCTTTCTTTCTTTCTTTCTTTCTTTCTTTCTTTCTTTCTTTCTTTCTTTCTTTCTTTCTTTTAATTTCCAGTCTTGGAAGTGACCTGATGATGTACCCAGCTCTATTCCTTCTTTATTATTGAGGAAAGGGAGGCCCATAGCAATGATGGCTTGTCCAAGTCCACACAGCAGGTAAGAGAAATAGATTTTGAACCCAAGCTCATCAGACTCTAAGGTTCACATTCTTCCTGCAGATTCTGGTGATGTCTCAGAGAGTAAAAACGCACACAAGGTGAGAGCTGGGTGGTGCAATCAGTTAAGCGTTCGACTCCTGATTTCAGCTTAGGTCATGATCTCAGGGTTATGAGATCAAACCCTGTGTAGGGTTCCATGCTCAGCATGGGGTCTGCTTAAGATTCTCCCTCCCTGTCCCTCTGCTCCTTCTACTCATGCTCTCTCTCTCTGAGGCCTAGAGGTCTGGGCAAAAGGGGTCCCAGTGTATCAACAGTGGTGTAACAGAGAGGGTGCCGCGAAGAGTTAGTTCTGGCTTTGAATTTGAATCTCTGCTACTTCTTACAGGGGCCTTGGAAATTCATTTTATTTCACTGAGTTTCAGTTTCTTCATTTTCAAAAAGGGGCTTTATAAGGAGTTTAAAAATGACCTCTCAGGGCTTTCATTGAAATTTCTCAGCTCCACCTTTAATTCCCAAAGGAAGTGCTTAGCCCCCTGATGGAATCAGCTCTTCAAAGAATAACCTCAGGGCTTCCCAACACAAAATACTATGGAAGATGGGGAGAGTGGGGGGCACAAGTTTCTCCTACTGACTGAATCAGCTCTTATTGAGGACGTTATCCTACCAGGCAGCTCTCTTGGTGGCCTAGATTATGTTGGGGATTTCATGTTCACAGTTTTGGTGATGGGTTCATGTTTTTCTCCCACATTTAGGTGTACCTCCTACCCCATAGAGGCAGAACTCTTAACTCTAGGGGCACCTGGGTGGCTCAGTGGGTTAAAGCCTCTGCCTTTGGCTCAGGTCATGATCTCAGGGTCCTGGGATCAAGCCCGCATTGGGGTCTCTGCTCAGCAGGGAGCATGCTTCCTCATCTTTCTCTGCCTGCCTCTCTGCCTACTTGTGATCTCTGTCTCTCAAATAAATAAATAAAATCTTAAAAAAAAAAGAACTCTTAACTCTAATAACTCACACATGGCTTGGGGGCACAAAGAATGAGTGAGCACCATAAAAATGTTAATGTTCTTATTTCTTCACACTCTGGCTCCTCCAAGTCCAGTGTCTGACCAACTGCTGCTTAGTGAACCACCCCTGCACCTCAGAAACTCAAGTGGTAGATTTGTGAACCAGGTTGAGAAGACAGTAGAAAACTGATTTTCAAGGTCTACTTAATCATTACTTTGTAGCACTCAAAGTAAGTGATTGAAAGTTAAAATGTGGCTACTTGCCTTTTCTAGCTCTTCGTTATGTTCCACCAAAGCTGAGGAAGGACAGAGCCTGATGATTCCGTTCCTTCTAAAGGATCACTGAAGTTGAAGATCACATGGAAACTTGCCAAGCTCTCTGCTTCTTCTTCTTGTGTAAATGCTCTTGTCCCTTGACATAAGGGAAATCATCTCTGGGGGACTTCAACCTCATCAGCTGCAAGACAGAGCTCATGCCATGAGCTGCCCAGCCTCCTGTTGAGTGAGAGCCGTGGGTGGTGTGAGGGCTTCTGAAGGGAGGACAATGAATTCCTGTTTTGCTGTCTTAGTCACTAATGAGCCACAGAACATCAGACAGCCCTGCTCCCTCTCCTGACCTCCCTCTCCTCTGTAAAGAAAGAGATTTAATTGAGGTGAAGTATGAGGACTTTTCCAGAAGTAAAAATTCACAATTTCATCTTGGTCAGAAAGTCAAAGGTATGAAAGTCCTACTAGGCATTTAGGAACATCCTTATTTGGTGCATTCATTGCTCTCCTCTGTAATAGGTTGGGCAAAGAATTCCTGTTCTGCTCTGACAGTGTTCCAAAAGCCACAGTTCCATCCCTTCCATCTCGCACCCTCAAGCACATTGCTGAAGGAAAGGTGACAATTCAGGGTAGAGTAGGGAAGTTTTTTTCCCATGGTCTACCTTCCCTTCCAAGCCAGAAGAGCACACATTTTTGTTTTCTTAAAAAAAAACCAAAAAACAAAAAACCATTTAAGTTAAAAATAAAAATATGTTTGACATATAAAACACATGCAACTAGTAGATAACTAAGTGTAGCATAGCCTACTCTAGAGTTTTGGGAATAGGAGAGACCCAAGTTCAACCTCTAACTCTGCCATTTATGATTAATGTGACTGTAAGGCCCTGAACTTCTCCTTTCATCATCTGCACAGTGAGAGATAATTACACTGTAAATTTTTTATCATCACTATTATTAATTGTATTTGTCAATACTTGAAAGCTGGGATAAAGACAGGGAGGCTGGTTTCAAACTCTTGCTGTTCAAGATTCATAGCATGTATATGTTTTGTTTAAATTATTTCTTGAGTAAAATATGTCCTTATAATCGTCAACAGGACTTAGAAAGAAGAGAGTTTTGATGTATTAAATTTGTCACCTTAGGTAGCATGAAGTATTAATTGCTGAGGCAAAATAAATTATGTTTCAAATCCTCTGTGTGAATTTATGATGAAACAAACCAAAGGAAGATATCACTCTCCCGCATCTCCTGTTAGGGCCAACATGAGGAGCAAGACTGACTAATGAGAAGCAGAACCAGAAAGGGTCTGCTTGGACGGGGAGGGTTGCCAGTGGCAAGGCAAGTCTTGAGGCCCTGTCCTACTCCTTCTGGATGGTGGAGATAGCATCTCATACAGAGGTGCTGTGGCCAGAAGGAGTCATTGCCTTGGGGTCCATCCTGGGGAGCTGTCCAGACACCCCCACATCTCTGAGCCAGTTTGCTGGGGCTGCCATGACAAAGAACCACACACTAGGTGGCTAAACAATGGAAATTTGGTTTCTCTCAGTTGCAGAGGTCAGAATTCCAAGATCAAGGTGTTGGCAGCGTTGGTGTCTGGCTTCTGGATGGCTGTGTTCTCCTTGTGTGTTCACATAGTCGTCCCTTAGCACCTGTGTCCAAACATCCTCTTCTTACAAAGATGCCTTCATAATGGATCAAGGCCTACCCTACCTACCTCATGTTAATATAATTACTTCTTTAAAGATCCTATTTCCAAATACAGTCCCCTTCTGAGGTACTGGGGCTTAGGGCTTCAACAGACAAATTTGGGGGGGGCAACAACTTCTAGCCTTCACTCCATGGCTAGGAGAACAGGACTGTGTGATTGGCACCATTTCTATCTTTTTCTTTTGATTCACATACACAATCATTGGACTTTCCTAAGTGCCCTGGGTTGATGAGTCTCTGAGTCAGTCAAACGAGGTGGATACACTTGAAAGAGTTGAAATAGGTTCTGAATTACAAAAGTCAGCTGCTGAAAATAACAGTACGTGACTCATTTTATTTGACACTGCCTGAGTCTCGGGCATCCTTTTCATGCTGAAGTCACAGATAAAAGGAAAGGCCTTCACTCTTGTGAAGTCTGAGGTAGGAAGCCAAAAAAGAGCAAACACAAAGCAAGCTGCTTTAATTGGAGTCAGCGCTTCGAAGGAGGATGGGCGATATAGCAGAGTCTGGTAATTCTGATAGGCAGATTTGTATTATTTAGATGTAAGAGTTAAGGAGAGAAGGGGTGCTATTTTGGAAAGAGAGAGGTCTTTGAGAAAATAACCAACTTGTTTCCTTCCTTTGGAGGACTTCAACGTGTTAGTTTGGGCGGACTCTAAAGTGTGAAAGGCCCAGGGTAGAAGAGGAGTTAAGAGCCCCACGTGGAGGACCTCAGATGGCAGCCAAGGAGTTTAGACTTCAATCTGAGGGGACCGAGGAGAATTTGAAGAGTGTGAAGCTGGAGAATAGATTTGAAAATCTTGTTGCCTCATGGGCACTGATGCTGGAGTTACTTGAGCCTGTAGGGAACCTCAGCAGGGGTACTGGTAGCCCAGTACCTTCAACCAAACTCCAATAATCTGTAAATCTTTGTCCAGGCTAATCACAGACCCAGCATGCCCACACGCAGGCATTACTTATAGGGTGTTGCTTAGAATAAGCTATAATATACCATTACCTATTTTCATAAACTTATGCTAGCTACTTTTATCTGGTCCTTGGTATAATTCCAGTTTTGTCCCCTCTCTCATACCCAAAACTTTTCATGCAAGAAACATCAGACTTATTTATAAAACACTGTCTTCTACATTTCATCCATTCATTTGTTCATTTGTTTATGTGACAAACACTTTTTGAGGAGCTAATATATGCCAAGTACTCTTGAGGGAGATACAGAAATGAGCAACACATGGTCCCTAATAATGGCACCCTTCAAGCATCACAGTCTCAGACAACCTATGCAATATTCTCAGTAGACCAACACCCTCACCACACTTGTTTTTTTCTAGGTTATAATAGATCTGCAGATTAGAAGGGAACATCCTGCTGGAAGTGGAGACTGAATGATGATCAGTAACAGGGAAAAGACAGACAAATCTTCCACCACAAAAGTACAGATCATCTAATCTATAACGTCTGGAGACATCTTCATATTACAGCTAATATAACTTATTGATATGCATCAAGATGATCGATGCTTTGCAAAAAGACTCAATCTTTTCTCATTCCTTTCCACACTTAATTTATGACCAAGTTCTATCAATTGCATCTCCCTATTATTTCCTGTGTTCACACTTGTCTTTCCATTTCTCCTGCTACCATCTTGGATCACGTTGATATCATCTTTTGCCTGGATTATTGTAATAATTTCCTACCAGTCATCCCTCTTTCCAACAGCTCTGACTCTGGTCTACCCCTCTTGAAGCTGCCATGCTGGTCTCTTTGAGATGCAATTCTCACTAGACTCTTTTTTTTTTTTTTTTTAACCTAAAACTCTTTAGGGACTCCCTATTGCCAATGGTGTGTTTGTCAAACTGCCATATTCATGACTGCCCCTGCAGCCAGTCTTGTCTCCAAAAAGAGCACCATAGATTCCTCTTATTTATATGAAGCACCCTGTGTTCAGGCCTGCACACATTCACTCACTCCTCCCACCCCTTCAGATTCTTTCCTTCCAAGACACATGCAGCAACTTTCACGATTTCATGCAGTTGTTACCTTGAATTGCCTTTTCTGACTACTCTGGGGCAAATATATGGATTTTATATTGCTCTCGCCCTTGTACGCCAAGCAGATTTCACCAGAACTACTGTCTGTAGTGTCCATTTCTGACATGTCTGTCCGGTGCAACCCTGGACATTGGGTATGTTAGGGCCAGAGTATGGTCTTTTTCATCTTCATGTGCCTAAACCTCAAACAGTGCCTGGTGCATAGTATTTATCCAATAAATTTGTGTCAGTGAGAGAAAATATAGAAAAAGTAGATGAACAGATGAATAATGAATAAATCCTCACTTAAACCTTTAGACAGGGACATGGGGTAATGAATTAGAAAGGTTTCAATCTCAAATTGTTATAAGCTCTTTAAAATGTTTTGGGTGTTTTGATTGGGAGGGAGACAAACCATCAGTGACTCTTAATCTCACAAAACAAACTGAGGGTTGCTGGGGGGAGGAGGATCAAGAGAAGGGGGTGGGGTTATGGACATTGGGGAGGGGTTTTGTGCTATGGTGAGTGCTGTGAAGTGTGTAAACCTGGCGAGTCACAGACCTGTACCCCTGGGGATAAAAAGACATTATATGTTTATTAAAAAAATAAAAAATAAAATAAAATAAAATAAAAAATGTTTTGGGTGTTTTAACAGAGAATTGTTAATATTTATTAGGACTCATTGATTCAGAGTATCTTCAATTACAGCTTTTAGGGTTCTGTACTGTTGTGGGCTATGTACACATGTACTGCTCCAGATAAGTAGGTGGTTGCCATTTTGAAACAATACCCATGCCCTCTTCATCACTGTGTCACTCACCATCACTGATGAAAATAAATATGCTTTATGGGGCACCTGGGTGCCTCAGTCTGTTAAGCACCTGAGTCTTGGTTTGGGCTCAGGTCAAGACCACAGAGTCATGGGATTGAGCTGGGCACTGGGCTCCACACTCAGCGTGGAGCCTGCTTGAGCTCTCTCTCCTTCTCCCTCTGCTTCTCCCCACCGGCTCACATGCACTCTCTTTTTCTCTCAAAAATGAATAAATAAATAGATAGATAAAAAACAAATATGCTTTGTAAATACTGTTTTTTTTTAAATATTGTTTTTTAAAACTGTGGCTCAATACACACAGCATTCAATTCATCATTTGAACCATTTTTAATTGTACAACCCAGTGGCATTAAGTACATCCACATGGGCACACTGCCATCACTGCCATCCATCTCAAGAACTTTTCAGCATCTCAAACTGAAACTCTGCCCCTATTAAGCACTAACTCCTCCTTACCCCTTTCCCCAGGCTCTGGGGACCTGGTAGGCAGAAGAGAGGTAAGAATTCTACTTTGGCTCTCTGTGAATCTGACTATTCTAGCCACCTCATTTAAGTGGAGTCATGCAATATTTGTCCCTCTGTGGCTGGCTTATTTCACTTACGATGATGTTCTTAAAGTTCACCCACATTATGGCATGTGTGAGAATTTCATTCATTTTAAAGGCTGAGTAATATTGCTTTGTATGAATACACCGTATTTTGTAAATTCATTCTTTCACAGATGGACATTTGATTGTTTCCGCCTTTTGGCCATTGTGGAAAATGCTGTATGAATATTGGGGTACAAATATTTGAGTCTTTGCTTTCAACTCTTTGGAATATATACCCAAAAGTGGAATTGCTAGATAATATGGTAACTCCATATTTAAATTTTTGAGGAACTTCCATACTGTCTTCCACAGTGGCTACACCATCTAATATTCTCACCAGCAGTGCACAAATTTCTCCATATCCTTGCCCATATTATTTTCTGTGTTTTTCTAAATAATAGTCATCCTAATACATATGGTTTTATAAATACTTGTAAACGAATGGAAAAGTAAGCATGGGGTGCCTGGTGGCTCAATCAGTTAAGCGTCCAACTCTTGATTTTGTCTCAGGTCATGATCTCAGTGTCAGGAGATCATGTCCTGCCTTGGGCTCTGCACTGGGCATGGAGACTGCTTAAGATTCCTCTACCCCACCCCCACACTTGTGCATACTCTCCTGCTCTTCCTCTCTGTTTAAAAAAAAAAAAAAAAAAAAAAGGACTCATGACATACTGATGCCCTAGATAATGAAAAACAAGCAAGCAGATTGGTAAAATAAATGTAACTGTAGGGCAGTGGTGGCATGTAAAAAGCACAGACTTTCAGGTTAAATTTCTGTTTCTTCCATTTAACAGCTAAGCAAATCAGGGTGAAACCAGAACTCTCCTGTTTCCCCATCTATAAAATGGTTCTAATGATATCAAGTGTCCAATGCTATTTTGGCAAACAAAAAATGTCAATAAAGGTTCTCCTGAAACCATCACACCTGTTAATAGTGTGATTGTTCCAGATTCAGCCAGTCAGGTATCAAAAGGCTTATGAAGCGCTGTCCTCAGACACCTCTCCCCAACCGCTCCTCAGCACTCAGAAAAGAACACTCTATGTCTTCATTTCCTAGGAATGAGGGAGGACACTGTGGGGAGCCAGGAGTCTGTGATCTACAACCTGAATCCTCTTGTTTTGAGCAGGTGACCTTGCATAAGCTACCTAGCCTGTGTGCGCTTTTGTTTCCTTCACCTGAAAAACAGGAAACAAGCACCTCCAAGCACGGTGGTAAGGAATAAATGAAATAATGTCTGGCCAAAAGTATCAAAGACCTATAATACATAATGGCCATATTTATCTCTAAATCTCTGTTCTCTACAGGGTGAACATGGGTGTCAACTGTTCAATCAGAGAAGCTAATCCAGGCTTTCATGCAAACCATCCACTGTGTTCCCTCTTTCCCTACCTGCCATGGAGGATCAGTGCGATAATGTATGTGTGTAATTCCCTTGAAAGTGCTTTAGAAAGTACAAAGCACTATAAAATGTAGGTTGCCGTTACAATTCTTACTGAAGATCTGATTCAGTGCTATTAAAATTCAATAGCAAGCAGGAGGGGAAAAGCAGGCAGATTTCCAAACAGATAATAACTTTTATCAGCATCAGACTGTGTCCAAAGCATGTGTGTCCTTCTGATCAGCAATGAAAATCACTGCAATTAATTGGATGGCCAAGCCAAGCCATGAATTAATGGGAAATCATTCTCTCAGGGATATTTCCACCCTTGAATGGGAAAAAAAATGACTGAAATAATTAAGCAGATATGTTGGTCATGCTGACTTGGAAAATGGTATCACAGCAGACTTCATTTATGAGTATCACCATGGTAATCTCCTTACACATGGGAGATACCGGGGGCTCAACAGAAGCACCCAGGCAATCATCATGCAGGTGGGGAAATTGAAGATCAGCGGTAAAGCAACACATTCTAGGTTACCCAGCTGGTAAGACGGGAACTCAGACCTAAAATTCAAGTTTCCTGAATGTGGCACTGAAAAGAATAATAAACCTAAATTCAGGGCCCCTGGGTTGCTCAGCCTGTTGAGTTTCTGCTTTCAGTTCAGGTTATAATCTCAGGGTCCTGGAATCGAGTTCTGCATTGGGCTCCCTGCTGGGAGGGGAGTCTGCTTCTCTCTCTCACTCTCCCTCTGTGCTCTCACCTCCCTCTCAAATAAATAAAATCTCAAAAAAAAAAAACAAAACCCCACAAACACCTAAATTCGAAAGATGGTGATTTGAGTCAAGACTTTGCTACTCTGAAGAGTACGACCTCAGTAAATGGTTGTCATTTCTAGGTTTAATTTAAGCCTTATCATTTTATACATGTAGGACAAGTAGTCCAGTCCCTCTACTGCACATTTGACCTAAAATTGCTTCCTCAAAATCTTAATTGGTTAGCACATATGGGTTATTTATTCATTAGCTGGCCTTATCTGGGATCCAAATGTGACATAGAACAGTGCTTCATAACCTGGAATATACCTGAGAAGGTGGTAGAAATTGCAGTTCTGATTCAGAGAGCTGAGATGGTTCCTCAGGTTGCATTTCTAATTCATCCTGTGATGCTGCCGCAGCTACTGCTGGACCACCCATGGACTGCCCTTCAGACTTCAAGGACAGAGAGAATGCAGAGATCATCTCCCATACAGACCCATGGGATATTTCATTATCTGAATGATGTCCACAAACACCCATGAAAATATCCTGACCTTTTCTTAAAACTCACATCAAGAAATCAAAAATGTTGGGGAAGTTATGTGCTATGATGAGTGCTGTGAAGTGTGTAAACCTGGCGATTCATAGACCTGTACCCCTGGGGCTAATAATACATTATATGTTAACAATTTTTTTTTTTAAAAAAAGAAGAAGAAAAAAAGGAAGTCAAAACGGACAAAGATTGATGTAAGTAAGTTAAGACTATGTCCTCATTGCAAGATTTTTTTCAATGCCTTCCCCACTTAGCCATCTTTCTATTCCCAAAAAGAGCGTGCTATTACACGATAAATATCAGGGTCCTTATTAGATGAATAACCTGAATGAATCTGTGACTTAAACTTTAAAACAATAATTAGAAGTTATTGTTTTCAGGCATTGAGCTCATTATTTTCCAGGGAACTGTAGCTCCTCATTAGCAGCGGACGCTTTCCTAACTAGCCAGGGATGTTCTGTTCTCTTAATGGCAAGAAAAGTATTTAGATCCATCTATGTCTTCCTTGTAGCTCACCCCAGCTGCATTTCAGAATCTCCCTGGGTCTCAAAATGAAAGAAAGGGAAGCCACTGAGTTCCCAATGAGGACAGTAACTGAGCATTAAGTGCTCACAGTGCACAATGCAGTGTTCTAGGTGTTTTGCTCCATGATGTCATTCATTCTTTATGATACTGGAAAAATTATCATATTCATTGTTATTATTCACCAAATTGCACATATAATAAGTGGAAAGTCAAGATTTAAGTCTGAATAATCTGAGTCCAAAGTCTACACCCCTAATATCCACTTTATTCAAATAAAGTTCAAATTACTCTGGTGAAGGTTTGCTCTGACACTGCACCACAGAACCTTCCATTCATAAACACAGCCTCCCCTCCCTTGTCCTTCACCTGATCTGTCAACACCCTACTCTTGTCCTCACTCTCAGCTCAGGTAGGATTTCCAGTAAATTCTCCTTGGAATCTCAGGTAGGTTGAAATGCTTCTCTGTCTGTTCCAATGAAACCATGCAAGTCTTTGAACATTTTCTCATTCAGGACCACCTTAGCATTACCCCCACTGACTCCTAGCTTACAACCATCATAGGAGAATTTGAATATGATGTGTTTTCTTATCTTGTCAAAATGTAATTATTTTTCTCACATGTTTCACTTTCCCTCGCTAGCGCTTAAAACATCTTTCAGAAAGTGTTTGTGTGCACTTCTGTCTCTCCACTGACTCAGCAGAGCTCTGAGGCTGTGAATCCCATCCACCTTATCTCTGGATTCCCAAGGACTTGCACTTACTGATTGCTAGATAAATACCTCTGTGCAGTTTAACGATGGGAGAACAGAGGCCCATGTCATCCAGGGAGCTAGGGGCAGATTCAGGGCCTCAATGCTTGTTGCATGACTCACAAACCACTGATTATTCCCCTCTGCTCCTGACATAAAATTCACATATGACAGATCACATGGATCTGGCTCCCATGCACATACTTTTTGCAAAATTTATACTGACAGAGTTAGAGAATTCTGATCCACACATCAGGAATGGGAAAGTTGCTGTTCTAGAGAAGCCAAAGGGGAGAATTTGAGAGAAGTTAAATATGTGAATAACATCTTTAAAAAGCCTCCTGACCTTGTTCAAGTGCAATGAATGGGAGGATCTATACCAGAAGTTGCTTGAAGTGCTGGTACCCGATCTCACACGAATGGGTCCCCTGGGTCTTGTTTCATTTCCACTCAAAACTGATATTTGGGACCTAAATTACAAAAGGGCAATTGTTTCCTTTTCAAGCATTTCTGAATTGATGAGGCCATTAACGGTGGCATAAAGCACAGGGCATGAAATGCACACTTCAACGACCATTTGGGGCTCACACATGCTATGAAATCTCCACTAAGAAAAGTAATTAGATTTAGTGAACATTTTCGTTTGGGTATGGAGTCATGTCTTGGGAAAGAAGTATACTTCACACAATGATTCGTCACTTGATTACCCATTCAGCAGACCAACAAACCTCATTCATTCAACACAGTTATTCAAAATATATCTATTGAGTTTCTTTTGAACAGGCACTAAGCATGGGGCAGGACACAGAGAGATGACTAAAAGACAGGATACCTGCCCTCCCTGTTTCCATTCTACGGGCTGGGAATATAAGCATGAATTTTCCTGCCTTCAAGGAACTAAATCAATCATTTGTTCTTTCTTTTACTAATTCCACAAGGGCACTGAGAATCTACATACACTTCTGCTTCCACTTGCTTGTGGCTATGATTGGCTAGGTCACAGAACAAGGAATTTGTTCAAAGAACAAGGAGCAGGCAGGCTGAATTGACATGCACATTCTCTTGTACACATAAGGTTCCCCACGGCAACTTTTTTTACCCCTGCATAATCTGCAAGGAGCTCAGGAAGGTTTAATTGAGTTGCCCAGTACAATGCAGCATAAAAGGAAGGGGAAGTGAATGAAAAATCAGACCTGTCACACTATGTCTACTCGGCACCCATTCCACTCTACTGCTGAAGTCAACGCATGACATTTTTCATATATTTAGTACATGATTAATATGAAGGTGGTAGTCATCTTTCAACTTACTGGATATTTATTAGGTGTTTTATATGCATTAAATGTTTTGAGTTACAGCAGAAAGCACATATGACTCTTCTTCTCATGTGCTTTCATACCTGCTAAGAACTTGCATTCCAAAGTGACAGCCTCAGTGGGTAGCGCTCCTTTGAGAAGTCTGCACTTGTGCCTACCCTAAGACATCCTATGTCTTTTCATTTCTTCAGATTTCTCCACCTTGATTTTGTTCAGTCTTACTGCCTTAGTTCTTTGGGGCTGATATAACAAAATGGCACAGACCGAGCAGCTTATAAACAATAAAAATGTGTTTCTCATAATTCTGGACACTGGAAATCTGAGATCAGGGTGCCAGTGGGAGCTTTCTTCGGAATCACACACTTCTCATGGTGTCCTCACATGGCAGAAGGGATGATGGAGCTCTCTGGAGTCTATTTCATAAGGTACTAATCCCATTCCTTGGTTCTCTACCTTCACCATCTAATCACCTTATAAAAGCCCCACCTGCTAATACCATCTCTATAGGCATTAGGATTCCATTTGGATTTTTTTTTTTTTTTTTTTTTTGGCGGGAGGCAGGGGGCTGTCAAGTCAGGGAAAACAAATATTCAGACCATAGCACATACTAGCTAATTTCTCTTATAACTTTTAGCAACTACCCGCGTCTGAATCCCGATGTCCTTGGGTGTTACCTTGCCCTAGTGAGGTTTTAACAACAGTAATAAGATAAACTATAAGATTCTCCTATTTGTCTATTTCTTTTTTCTTCCTGAGTTAGGATTGAGGTGGGCAAGGCAAAGGGCCAAGGTAAAGCAGTCCAAAGATATAGTGAGTCAACTGCCATGAGGAGCATTGTGAGACTGTGAAATAGGTTACCTTGCCAGAGTCCCAAGTCTGGTAAGTAAGACTTACATTACGTTTCTGGCAATATGACCTACCTAGTCTCTAATTTGTTATTCCTGCAAAACATCCACGATGGTCATCTTTCATGACACCTTTTATTATTTCTGGCCACACCTTCTTGCTCTGGTTGTTGCTATGGCAACAACTTCTGCACAGATGTATCCTGACCCCCTCTCCCTCAGTGAGGTGGGACATCTGGCACATGCCTGCTCGGCCATTCCCGCATACACCCACACCAAAATACCCTACAGAGTCACTCCCTCCTGCGGTTATGTGGCTGAACATACTGAGCAAATACATCCCTCCCCTTGCATTTGGGGGACAGATCTGAGGCATGTTCTATACAGTTTCTTGAAGGTCCCAGTGGGACTGAACCCCAGATGCCCAGAGCACTAACCAGCTTCCAGAACTCACAGTCACATTAACTTCTTCACCTTTGCTTTTACTCTTTCAGACCTCTGCACTCTCATTCCCTAGAATCAAGGCTTAAACGCAAGCCTTGTCTGGTTCCAATTTAATAAGACTCCAAGCTACAACGGTAAGTATAACAATGCACTTTGCAATCTTTTTCAATGGACACGAAACATGACAAAAGTAAAGAAAATATTCATAGGCTAACCCATGGAGAAAATACATATTCAGAAAGATAAGCAAGCAACCAGGTCAGGGGGTACCCGCTGACTTGTGGTGGCCTGAAGAGGTGGTTTTACAGAAAGGCATGGGGACAGAAGGTAAAACTTACGTCAATTCAATAGAAGACATGGATTTGAAGACATGTCCCCCATCCTCCACATAAAACCAGAAACCCTGAAATATGGCATCCTCAGAAAAAAGACCAAAAATAAACACCCAGAT
The DNA here is from genome assembly GCF_010015895.1 of Lontra canadensis. Taxonomy (NCBI): domain Eukaryota; kingdom Metazoa; phylum Chordata; class Mammalia; order Carnivora; family Mustelidae; genus Lontra; species Lontra canadensis. Next base: position 8,598,938 of record NW_022631043.1, read on the forward strand.
AAAAGAAATAATAAGAAAATTTAATGTGTTTGCCTAAGCTTTTACAAGAAGAAAGTAAATCAGTCTCCCTTAAGGATTTATATGCTGTTGATCATGATATTTGAGGGCTAGAATTAAATTTCTCTGGAATGCAGGATATATATATTAAAGGTGTCCTAGACTTGTAGGACCCAGGTCTTTCCACAAATCTGGGTCATTCCTAAAGTGTGATTTCTCTTAATTTGCTTTAACCCCTTCCATTTTGTGTTGTTATTTATCCAACTTTTCTTCAGTCTACTTAAAACACACTCACCTTACATTTTAAAGGTTTTGCTATGGAGTTTGAGTACGCTTTTTTAGACTGTAAGAGACATGAAAGTCTTTTTTTTAAAGATTTATTTATTTACTTATTTATTTGAGAGAGAGAAAGAGAGCATGACATAGGGAGAGGCAGAGGGAGAGGGAGAGAGAAAATACACAAGCAGACTCCCCAGTTGAGAGTGTAGCCTGACATAGAACCTGATCCCATAAGCCTGAGATCATGGCCTAAGCCAAAACCAGTAATTGCTATTCAACCAAATGAGCCACCCAGGCACATGGAAGCCTTTTGAGTCCTGTGACTCAAATAGTGGAAATTTCTTGAAATGGAATATCTTGCAGACTACTGTGTTTACTTCTGAAAAATTCTTTTGATGTTTTATGGTGATTTGATTACAATAGAACAATGCTCCATAGGTTGGAAAAACACTGAATGAATAGAAAGTAATGTACTTGATATTACTGTAGGACTAGATTCTTACTAGCACCAAATACAATCTGTATTGATTTTCCTTTAAAAAGTGTGGCTTAGAGAGGAAGGTAATAACCATCTGAGTTCAAATAAAGATTGAAATATTTTAGCCTGTTTTGAAATTGGCTGAGAAAGGAATTCTCCACAAATACTCTTAGAAATGGAGTGTGTCCCTTGGCAGAGCTGGAGAATACAGCAGTGACTTTCCTATTTTCATCAGATTGGTGAGTGTGACTAACCTTTTGATCCAAGAGTGGGAGGTCCTGATTCTATGTTAGTGGGGAACAGAATTCTGCTCTTGCCTGCCCATTTTACCTTGGTGAATCTGTCTGCACAGCCCCATACTAACAGGTGGATTAAGATGCCATCTGGGTGAGAGCCAATATACGCCTTCTGCAAAATGTATCCGAAGCAAGAAGATTGGGATTATATTCTTGTCTTTTTTTTTTCCATAGCGTTATTGAAATATAATTGATGTAGAACATTGTATAAACTTAGAGTGTACAATGTCTTGATTTGAAACATTTATATATTGCAAAAAAAATCATCACCATAGCTTTAGCTGAAACTTCTATCCTGTTACATAATTACTTTTTTTTTTTTTTTGGTGAAAATAAGATCTACTCTCTTAGTAACTTTCAAGTATATAATACTATTATTTATTTATTTATTTATTTATTTATTTATTTAGGAGAGTGAGTATGTGCCTGCATGCAATTGCAGTGGGGGGTTTGGGGGATGATGCAGAGTGGGAGAGGGAGAGAGAGAATGTTAAGCCGGTTCCACTCTCAGTGCAGAGCCCAATGCAGGGATCCATCTCACAACCCTGAGATCGTGACCTGAGCCAAAATTAAGTATCAGACTCTTAACTCACTGAGTCACCCAGGTGCCCCTCTAATACTGTATTATTAGCTGTAAATCACCATGCTAAACATTGGATCCTCGGAACTTGTTAATCTGAAAGTTTGTGCCCTTTGACCAATATCCCCTCATTTCTTCCTGCTCCTAGCTTCTGATAACCACCACTCTATTTTGGTTTTCTGGGTTAGCCTTTTTGGATTCTATATGTGATACCTTTTATTCTTGATTCATCTATTTCAGTTCTCAACCTGGCTTCATTCCTGGGCTCACAATTTCAAACTCCTTTCCAGAATCAACACTGTTACCCTTTGACAAAGAGAATGAGTGTGCGCAAACTACTCTCCATTTTAATGCTGCCTCTTATAGAATATAAGTCAGAAAACCTCTCTTTTAAATAATATTAATTTGTTGCCACTTATTCAGGTTCATTTTATGGCCTGATATGTGGTTTATTTTTATGCAGGTTCCATTTGTGCTTCAGAAGAATATATGTTTTCTGTTTATGGATATACAGTTCTATATTTGTCCATTGGGTTGAGTTTTTTGATGCATTGTTCTTATCATCTAGGTGCTTATTAAGTTGTGTCTGTTCTGACAGCAATTACTGAGAGAAGTGTATTCAAACTTTCAACATATTGATGAATTTGTCAATTTGAATTCTATTAATTATAGGAAGTGTTATATCTTTTAAATGAAGTGTAACTTAGAGTCATCATATAGTGAGGTTTTTTTGGTCTAATAATGAGTTTTTCTTTAAAATCTATTTGCTTGATTTTAATATAGCTGCATAATTTTTTTATTGCTTAGGCTATGCCTAACATATATTTCTCTAACTTTTTAAGTTTGGCCTTCCATTCCTACTATTCTTATAGATAGTATGTATTCAAGTAATTCATTTTCTTCCCAATTCCTGATAAGCTTTTTTTGTTGTTACAATCTATGTAGGTAATTGCAGATTTATTTTGATTTACTTTACTATCTCATTTTGTGTTTTCTATATATCTTGCTTTCTCTGAGCTTTTTTTTTTTTCTATCTTCCTACCTTCTATTGCATGACCAGATTTTTTTTTCATTCATCATCCTTCCATATGTTCAAGATTATGGACTCTATGCCTTCTTTTAGGTTATGCTTAAAATGTTAACATCTACTCTAAAGAGATTCTAATACAAATTTCTCTGTCTCTTCAAAATTATGAGAACTCAAAACATTTAACTCTTAGTATTCCCCTCCTCTCCTACATGTTATATTGTCTGTATTTTCACTTCTCTTCACTTTCTGCCACAAAATTAATCATTAATTGTTCTATTATTGTTTTATTGCATTATTGAAGTTGTTTATTTTGGTTGACACTTCTGCATCTTTTTTCTCACCTATCATTCTTGTTGAAACTTAGCCCTCCCATCTGAATTCAGTTTTCTTTGATTGGTAATTCATTTATTTATTTTTATTTTTTAAAGACTTTATTTGACACAGAGAGGAGAAAGAGGGAGAGGGAACAAAAGCAAGCAGAGCGAGAAGCAGGAGAAGCAGACTTCCCACTAAGCAGGGAGCCTGAGGTTGGGCTCTATCCCAGGCCCCTGGGATCATGACCTGAGCTGAAGGCAGATGTTTAACCAACTGAGACACACAGGGGCCCCTAGCAATTCATCTTTTAGAATAAATGAGGTTCAGTTGGTGGTAAACTGGGGCAGCATCCCATCCTGATTTCAGATGCTGGAGGGAAACTGGATCAAAACCCACCTTTGCTGTTATTAAATCTGTGATTAAGTCCCCTGTGCCTCAGTTTCCCTATTTTCAAAATGTCCTTTAGAGTACTTGGGAGAATTGAATATGTTGCATATGTAAAATGCTTAGAACAGTTTCTGGTACAAATCAAACTATGACCCTGCACTTGCATTACTGGGTATTTACCCCGAAGATACAGATGTAGTGAAAAGAAGGGCCTTTTGTACCCCAATGTTTATAGCAGCAATGGCCATGGTCGCCAAACTGTGGAAAGAAACAAGATGTCCTTCAACAGATGAATGGATAAGGAAGATGTGGTCCGTATACACTATGGAGTACTATGCCTCTATCAGAAAGGATGAATACCCAACTTTTGTAGCAACATGGACAGAACTGGAAGAGATTATACTGAGTGAAATAAGTCAAGCAGAGAGAGCCAATTATCATATGGTTTCACTTATTTGTGGAGCATAACAAATAACATGGAGGACATAGGGAGTTGGAGAGGAGAAGGGAGTTGAGGGAAATTGGAAGGGGAGATGAACCATGAGAGACTATGGACTCTGAAAAAGAATCTGAGGGTTTTGAAGGGGTGGGGGGGTGGGAGGTTGGGGGAACCAGGTGGTGGGTATTAGAGAGGGCACGTATTGCATGGAGCACTGGGTGTGGGGCATAAAGAATGAACTCTGTTATGCTGAAAAGAAATAAAAAATTTAAAAAATCAAACATTTAGCATTATTTTGAAGGATTTGGGGGAAATGACTCTTCAATAAAGGAGAAACAAGCACTGTAGGTTATTATAAAGCAAAAAGGCTAAGACTTAAAACAAAATGAAGTGCGTCTGAGTCCTGATCTCCATCCACCAGGGCACTTGGCTCTTTGGCTGGTCAGTCACCTTCAGGGGTGAACTTGGGGAATTCTGGACTGTTCAGGGAAGATCCCTTCTGGGGTGGAGTCTATTCCTGTGCCAGGCTGGGTTCCACTCCAGGGCAGATTTCTCTGCTCCAGTGCCTGAAACATCCTTTGCCTCTGTTTGGTGGTATTTATTTATGAGCAGAAGACATCTTTTTATCATCTTTCTTCCTCAGATAAATGCACTTTTCAGAAGAATGTCCCTCCTAACTCACTTTGCACTGCTGTTTGGATCATGCAGAGTATAAAGTCAAGAAGTCATAGTGCACAAGGGAAGCAAGGATGCTGTGGCAAAAGGCTGATGCGTTTACTGATAACAATCACTATCTCCTGAAAAAATGTATCTTGCATAATCTATGAATATTGCATCTAAGAACTCTCTACTTAAATTTGTGCAGAGAAAGATAATAAAACAGGAAGAAGGGACAGATGGAGGGCAAAATAACAATGTTTTAGTAAATAATGTATTACAAAATTATCTTACAGAATTTATATATCATTTGTTCCTTTCAAAAGGAGGAATATACCTTATGTGGTCTAGAACCAGCTTGTATTAAGATTCTGAATTCACTAATTCAGCAAATATATATTAGTCCCTATTACAGCCAGGTCCTATGACAGATGCAGAGAATACTAAGATAAGTAAGACATCAACTTACCTTCAAAGAACTTACAGTTTATGAAGTGTAAAAATAAATTGAAATGAAAGAGACAAAATCCAAAATGTAAGAGCACCAGAGAACCAGATGAACCAGATAACAACTTGAAGTTTCATCGTAGAGATGACCTCTTCTATGACATCTGACACCATCCCTCCAGACTGAGTGTTCAACCTTTCACTCTATCTTGAAAAACAACCTCCATGAATCCAGCTCAATTTACAAGGTGAATCAGTCTAATAGTCCAATATTTTCAGTATCTATCTCAAGGACTAGCTCTAATAGGAACTTATAACTTTAAGTTGAATGAATGGCTATGTTGAATCTTAAAATTAAGAAAATAAAGCACAGGAAATTTAAGTAAATTGACCAATGTCAGTTGATTTCTTATAACAGAAAACAAATTTTAATGCAAGACCTCTTACTGACTTCAAGATTATTTTCGCTAGCCTATGTTCAATATCCAGAACATTGGGGATAAGCTATTTTGTATTTCTATGATATGAAGATTATTTTTCATTTACATTGTATTTAATAGTTGATATAAGCTATTTTCTGAAAAATTAAAAGCAAGGTTTGTTAGAGCTAGAAAGAAACCCCAAAGTATTATAGTCATTTTGATATATGTGAGTTGTCCTTTTAAAACCATTTTTAAAAAATAACAAGTTTTCTGTTTCCACATGTGAAGAACTTGGAAGTTTCCACTCCATCTTAATAATAAAAAAAGAATGACAAGACACACCAAAAGGCAATAATAATAATAATTTGAAACAGAACAAGCATCAGTACCAGACATGGTAAAAATGTTGAAATTCTCAGACTAGGATTTAAACAACTATGATTAATATACTAAGGCTTCTAAAGGATAAAGTAGACATCATGCAAGAACAGATGGGTAATGTAAGCAGAAAAATAGAAATCCTGAGAAAGAACAAAAAAGAAATGCTAAAGATCAAAAAGAGTGTAATAGAAACTAAGACTGCCTTTGGTGGTCTCATTAGTAGACTAGACATAGCTGCAGAAAGAATTTCTGAACTAGAGGATATATAAAGAGAAAACTTAAAAAATGAAAAGTGAAAAGAACAAAGTCTGAGAAAAACAGAATGGAATATCCAAGGACTATGGGACAACTACAAAAGTTGTAGAATGAATATAATGGGAAGATCAGAAAAAGAAGAAAGAGAGGAAAGGAAGAGGAACAGAAGAAATATTTGAAAAAATCCTAAGTGAGAATTTCTATAAGCTATTGTCAGAAACCAAACCACTAATTTAGGAAACTCAGAGAACACCAAGCAGAATAATGTAAAAAAAAAAAAAAAAAAAAAAAAAAAAAACCTACACTTAGACATATTATTTTTAAATTACAGGAAATCAAAGACAAAGAAAAAAATCCTGAAATATGCCAGATCAAAAACAAACAAACAAACAAACAAACAACCTTATCTATAAAGGAACAAAGTTAAGAATTATATTATATTCAACTTCTTTCAGAAACCATGCAAACAAGAAGAGAGAGGAATGAAATACTTAATATGTTGAGAGAAAAAAATCCACTAACCTAGAATTCTGTGCCCTGCACAATTATCCTTCCAAACTGGAGGAGAAATAAAGACTTTCTCAGACAAAGAAAAATTGAGGAAATTTTTTGCCAGAGATCTGCTTTGCAAGAAATATTCAAAGTGCTTTATAGGGAAGAAAAATGTTATAGATTGAACTTAGATCTACATAAAGAAAAGAAGAGCATCAAAGAAAGAATAAGTGAAAAATTTTAAGTAAAATTAAAATTATTTTTCTTATTCTTAATTAAAATAGCAGGTAACATTTTGTTCGATATAATATTTGCAACAGTGTATTTAATTTTCTACACTTATGCATATACATTTGTATATGTTTATGTATAAGTGAAATGAATGGCAGCAATGATAAGAAGGACTAGGGGAAGAAATTAGAATTGTTTTGTTATTATAAGATACTATCTGGATTAATGGTAAGTGTACATGGGAAACTCTAGGACAACTATGAATAAAAATTTTTTAAAAAGTGTAACTGATAACTAAAGAGAGAAAATGAAATCATATAAAATGTTAAATTAAAAGCACAAAAGGCAAAAACAGAGTGGAAGATAAAAAGAAGAACAAAAACAAGGGCAACAAATAGAGAAGAATAATGAATATGGTAGATAAATTAATCCAAGTAAATCAATAAACACTTCAAATATTAATGATTTAAATGCAGCAGTTAAAAGCCACATATTACTAGAGTGGATTCAAAAACATGACCCAACTATATGTTTTCTACAAGAAACCCATCTTAAATATAAAGGCACATAGATATTAGAAGTAAACAGATGGAGAAAATATACCATGTTAACCCTAAAAAGGAAGGCAGAAATAGCTATATTAATCCCAGACAGATCAGAATTCAAAGTAAAAACACATTAAAAGGCCATTACGCTATGATAAAAGTGTCAGTTCTCCAAGAAGACACACAATTCTTAATGTGTGCTTTCCTAACAACAGAGTGTCAAAATAGGTAGGGCAAAAATTGATAGAACTAGAGGAATCCACCATTGTAGTTGGAGATGTCAACACCTCTCTATCAGAAATAGACAGACCCAACTGGCAGAAAATCAGTAAGGACAAAGTAGAACTCAACAGCACCATTAATCAACAGGTTATGATAGACACCTACAGACTACTTCAACCAACAGTAGCAGAATACAAGTAGATCAGTGAAATAGAACAGAGAACCCAGAAATAGACTTCCATAAATATAGTCAGTCAACTGGTCACACAAAGAAGTGAAAGCAACACAATGGAGCAAAGATGTTCTCTTTGACAAATAGCAGTGGAACAACTAGATATCCACTTGCAAAAAAAAATAAAATAAATCTAAACACACATAAACTTTTTATAAAAATTAACTCAAAATGGATCATAGATTTAATATAAATGTAAATCTAGAAATTGAGAGAATACCTAGATGACCTTGGGTATGGTTGTACAACACTAGAGGCATGATACATGAATTAAATAATTCATGAGCTGAACTTCATTAAAATTAAACTTTTTCTCCACAAATGACAATACCAAGGGAATCAGAAAATAATCCACATACTGGGAGAAAATGTTTGCAAAAGACATATCTGATAAAGGACTACTATTCAAAATATACTCTTATAATCTAACAATAAGAAAAATACTTGATTTAAATTTTTCCAAAGACCTTAACAAACAACTCATCAGAGAAGATATGCCAATGGCAAGTAAGATTATGAAAAGATGCCCCACATCACAGGTCATCAAGAAAATGCAAATTAAAACAAGAAGATCCCACACATACCTATTACAAGGGCCAATGGGAAAGTTCAATACCTTCCTCAAATTTTTTTTGTAAACCTAACCTGCTCTAAAAAAAATGAAACCTTGAAACAAACAAACAGGAGATAATAATAGACAATGCTGGTAAAAATGTAAGGCTATCAACACACTTTATGTTACTAGTGAAAGTATGAACTGCCAGAAACTACTTAGAAAGTAACCTGGCAGTATCTTTTAAAGGTAATGATGATAATCCCCTATAAGTCACCAGTAACATTGGACAATCTTTCTTGTAGACATGAAAAATACAATTCGTAGAGATATAAATACACAAATAGTTACTACAATATTGTTCAGGATGAAAAGCCAAACTACAAAGAAAGTGAATGTTAGTAATTACAAGAATGGGTGCGTTGACTAATATCTACCCTATAAAATAGTGCATCTGCACTAAAAGGAATGAGTTAGATCTAGGCACTTTCATACGGAAGAATGTCCATAAATGTTGCTAAACAAATAATAAGTCCCAGAGGAATAAATAAAGACTGACTCTATTTTAATAAGAGAAAAAAAAGTAAAAAAAAAAAACCCTTTGTGTACATGTAGACAGTATTTCAGTGAACTCAATGTATGATTCCTCGATACATTATTAACTTACACCACTAAGAAAGAACAAAATATGCTGCCTTTTCAAATTGTGAGACACCACAGTGTATCACATTCAGTGGTGTTTAAAAATTTTTTTAAAGGTAAGAATCAATAAAATATGATATATTCAGCATATATTTACTTAATGAGTACCTGTTATATATACCAGGCTCTGTTCTAGGGACTAGAGATACACCAGTGAAGAGACTAGGCAAAATTTTCTACCTTTGAGGAACTTGCATTTTCCATAACCCACATCCAATGTTTTAAGAGCCGAAAGAAAAGTATGGAAAGATACAAATAAAAATAGTCAACATCATCACCTCAGGTAAATAGATCTGAGTGGTTTGATATGTTACAATAAGTATGTATTACTTTTATAATATTTTAAAATCTAATAAAATGTATTTACAGGGACTTATTTCTTCATAGGTGTTGGACTATCAGAAATGCTTTTATTTATCCTGATAACATCTAGAGCCAGAACATTCATTTATCTGGTCCCCTGTTACTCTGGAGAAAACCTATCCCCCATCAGACAACCCCACCTTCTGCACCATAAATGGGAGACTTGGAATCCTACAGCTTGGCTTATTCTGAATTTAGAAGACAGTCACCATAAGTCCACAAAGGACTGAATTTAATTTCACAGCTATGATGCTTCTGCATAGCATTTGCAGAGCTGGGACACTTGACTGCCTTTTGTGGCTTGTCATTCTGTCACATCTTACCCACTCGATAATGGCTCTCAAACTAGGGTCTATTTCATGTTTCCCCTCACTCATGGCCTGTCATTTTCTGAAAGCCCAGATCTCTTCAAAAGTGCCACATGTCACCCAGACAAATAAGGGCTGCAGATGGCAGCGGGATGGCAGCGCTAAGACTGTGAGCACACTGGCCTCTGTAGAGCTTCACAGCACAATATTTTAATAGCATTTTCCATGCCAGTGGAAAGACCATGAAATGCCTTCAAGCCTTTTTGGGAGGACAGCAGTATGTCTCACTATTCTTCAGGTTTTAGATCAGCACAGTCATGGTTGAGTTGATGAGGTTTTTGATACCCTGACACTGACCTTGGGAGATGGGCTTGGGAGGTTCCGGCAGCTTCTACTCATGAATTTTTGCTAGATCATTCATTCATTCACTTAGCACACGCTTCCTTTGTGTTCTTCGAGGGATACTTAATATAGAGGTTAGAAGCAGCGGGTCTGAAGCTACACTGCTTGGATTTGAATCTTAGTTCTGCTACCTAATAGCTTGGATTATAGGAAAATAATTTGACCTTTGCAAGCCTCACTCTCTCATCCATAAAATGGGATTAATAATAATATATAGCTCAAGGTTATAGCAAAGGTAAAGTAAGGTAATATATGTCAAGGACTTAAAAGACTACTGGGCACATAATAAGTTTCCAGTACAGTTTAGTTACTGTATGGTTGGCACTAAAAAACAGTAGAAAGTAGAAACTTTAACTGAAATTGTGGGTCCAAATCAGTGGTCCAAGTTTACTCTACTCTTTTGGCATATAAATCTGGAACAAAAACATCTGTGGAATAAATGATCTAGAATTGGAGCAACCCCAGCAATCTGTCAGGTTCAAACATGAGCACATTGAGGTACCTCCATAACTCAGAGCACATGATTCTCACATCAAAACAAACAGAACCAAAAGAGCACACACAACAGGAAGTAAAACCACTAAGAGTAAGACTAAAGACCCAACCCAATCAACAGAAAAATTAACAAAGCAAGAACAATTTGAAAGAAATTTACAGAAAATTTTTAAAAATGACTTAATTCAAAAATAGAAGACATAAAAATATTTTAAAAGAAACATGAAATTTTTGAAATTAAAATTATAGGGACAAATTAAATATTTAGGACATGGTTTAAAAATAGATTTGAACATCTCAAGACAGGATTTATGTGGTGTTGGGAAATAATTTTTCATGAATTTATCACATTTCCACACATCCAAGCATTAGCAGTTCATGTGTTCCAGGAATATCTATTCAGAAATGTTTATACAAGCAGGCAGCTCTTGAAAGACAGAGATAGGAACTCCCCTGGAGAAATGCATTTACATTACAGATAAGTAAAGATAAAGACTGTAACTCCTTCTGGAGAGATTTTGAGGTGTCTCTTCCTGGAGCTATTCCGGGTTAATAAAGCTAAAGACATTTTCTTCCCTCACCAGAAATATTTGCTTTCAAACAAGGGTGAGAAAAATCATATCCTTCTCTGGAAGACAGGATAGGCAGGTTTACCAGGAGCTTCTATGTAAGATCAGAGTTTCCTAAACTCAAGATTTTCTCCTATAAAACATTCCCGCTGCCTGTCCTAGTATTACTTGGCTCTCTGTGTCTCCCTATGGAAGTGCTGGATTTATCAGTTTAAAGCTATGATATTACTCTGGATGTTACTTGGCTGTGAGTAATAAGCATTCTTGTCTCTGACCCAGAGGCCTTGTTTTCCTATCAGTGTACATTTAAAACAGTAACAAGATAACTTGGCTGTAAATAGTGTAAAATCTCAAACTTTTCACAAATAGTTCTTCATGTAGCAGCCTCAGCTCCAGAACATCACAGATCAGAGATGTAAAGAAAGGAAACTATAAAAAAATATATAAAAAGATACTTGGAAGTACATATTGAGGAGATCCAAATACATCTAAAAGGGTTCCAGGCTGAAAAAAAATGAACAACAACAACAGGACAGCAACAATATTAAAGACGTAATGCTTGGTGACATTTGTACACTGAGTCCTTAGAGGCAGTGAGCTCACTAAGTCCTAAGAAAGATATTTTTTCACTCCTTTCAGTGAGTCTGCAGACCATCACTGCCATTAGAAGTGGATGCTTCTACCATTATTTCTGATACAAGTTTTATTTGCATTTAGCCAGGATTTAGAACATAGTGGAACTGAGTTGGCTCCACAATTAGATGAATTCAGCTCTCCCCTTGACTCTTGTTTACATATAGGAACCACAATGCAGGTGGCTCTCTCCATGTGGAGAAAGTCTGGTTGGAGTGGAGAAAGAATGAAAACTTTGTATTCCTTTACTTCTTTACACTCTTTGCCTTAAACCCTAAGAGTGTGATAGAATTATACCTTACACCACAAAAACAGATACACAGACCAGAGGAACAGAGTAGAGAGCCCAGGTATGGACCCGCAACTGTATGGCCAAATAATCTTCAACAAAGCAGGAAAAATATACAGTGGAAAAAAGATAGTCTCTTCAACAAATGGTGCTGGGAAAATTGGACAGCTATGTATAGAATAATGAAACTTGACCATTCTCTTACACCATACACAAAGACAAACTCGAAATGGATAAAAGACCTCAACATGAGGCAGGAATCTATCAAAATTCTAGAGGAGAACATAAGCAGTAACCTCTTTGACATTGGCCACAACAACTTCTTTCAAGACATGTCCCCTAAGGCATAGGAAACAAAAACAAAAATGAACTTTGGGGACTTCATCAAGATCAAAAGCTTCTGCACAACAAAGGTAACAGTCAACAAAACAAAGAGGCAACACACAAAATGGGAGAAGATATTCATAAATGACTCTACAGACAAAGGGCTGATATCCAAGACCTAGAAAGAACCCTCAGACTCAACACTCAAAAAACAGATAATCACATCCAAAAATGGGCAGAAGACATGAACAGACTCTTCTCCAAAGAAGACAGACAAATGCCTAACAGACACACAAAAAGATGTTCATCATCATTGGCCATCAGGGAGATTCAAATCAAAACCACATTGAGATAACACTTTATACCAGTTAGAATGGCAAAAATTGACAAGAAACAACAAATATTGATGAAAAGTTGGTGAAAGGGGAACCCTCTAGCACTATTGGTGGGAATGCAAGTTGGTGCAGCCACTTTGGAAAACAGTGTGGAGATTCCTTTAACAGATGAATGGATAAAGAAGATATGGTCCTTATATACAATGGAATATTATACTTTCATCAGAAAGGTGAATGAATATCTGACTTCTGTATCAACATGGACCAGACTGGAGGAGATTATGCTGACTGAAATAAGTCAGGCAGAGAGAGTCAATTACCATACATTCACTTTCTTGTGGAGCATAAGGAATAACATGGAGGGCATTAGGAGAAGAAAAGGAAAAGTGAATTGGGGGGACTCGGTGTGGGAGGCAAAGCATGAGAGACTATGGACTCTGAGAAACAAACTGAGGGTTTTGGAAGGGAGGGAGTAGGGGGTTTGGTCAACCTGGTGGTGAGTACTAAGGAGGGTACATATTGCATGGAGCACTGGGTGTGGTGCATTAAAAAAATGAATCTTGGAATACTGAAAAAATAAAATAAAATAAAACAAAAAAAGAATTATAGCTTATACCAACAATCTTTGAATTTGTGTCCCATGTTTACAAACATTAAACCCTCTGCAGCCACATTCTAATCCCCAGGCAAAGAAAGTTGAGTCAGGGTCCAGATATCACTTAAATGTCATCTTGCCTCCAGAATGTTTCCACTTATAGATTAATGACTGCTCCCAGACTAATTGAATCCATCTGTCCCTAAATGCTTCTGATACTACTTTGGTCCTAGGACCTACATTAATAGAGACATTAGTAGAGTTTATAGACAGGCTGAATAAACTGACATAAAAATGTCATACCCCCCTCAGATAATCAATAAACATAATGAAATTTCAACAAAATCACAACATATTTGATGTGTGTGGATGTTGTGTGCATGTGTGTGTGTGTGTGTGTAACTTACATAGCTGATTGTAAAATGTATGTGTAAAAGGTAAGAGCCAAGAATAGCCAAGCAATTTTGCAGATAAGGAGAAAAAGGAAAAGGAGGATCATTTCATTAGATGTCAAGGCATTTAAAGAAGTTGAAATTAAAAGACTGCAGGATTTTATAAGACTGAGCAAGTTGATAAATGAGGCAGATAAAGAACTCAGAAACAAACTGCTCACACAAGGAATCTTGGCAGGTGGCAGGGTTGACATTGCAGGTCAGAGACAAAAGATAAGCAATTCAATAAATGGCACTGAGAGAAAATTAATTACTTTTAGGTAAGCACAAACATAAATGATTCCTACCTTATACACACAGAAAAAAAAGATACCAGCTAGATTAAAAGTTGCCATTAAAACGTTACAAAGGGCACCTGGGTGGCTCAGTGGGTTAAGCTGCTGCCTTTGGCTAAGGTCATGACCTCAGGGTCCTGGAATGGAGCCCTGCATTGGGCTCCCTGCTCAGCGGGGAGCCTGCTTCCCTCTCCCCCTTTGCCTGCCTCTCTGCCTACTTGTGATCTCTCTCTGTCAAATAAATAAATAAAATCTTAAAATGTTACAAAACTTAGATAAAATAAAATAATCTATTTCAGATGACTAAGATAAAATAGAATAACTTTTACTCATCTGGGATAAGAAATGAATACTTAAGAAAAATACTAAAAGTGAACACCATAATAAAAAGACTAATAAACATAACTACATTAAAATGAAAATGTTCTGTGTGGAAAATCCACTATAAACAAACTCAAAAAATAGTAGGATGAGAAAGTTGTCACCCACATACACAAAAAATGTTAGAGGTCAGAAAATTAAAAAAAAATCAAACTCTGCCAGTTTAGTTTTTGTTAGGTAAAACAGCCATATAGAAAAATGGAAAAAGCATGTAAGTATTCAGTTCACAACAGAGGAAACTGGAAATGTGAAAGGTATTTTAAAACTTCCTCATTTCTTGTATTCACAGAAAACATAGCTTACAATAAAATTAGATACAGTTTCACTCCTCTTCAAATTTGCAAAAATTTAAATCTACCAAAAATAATTATTTTTTTTAAATGTAGGGAATTAGGAACTCATATGCTAGTGGAAGAGATGTATATGTTTCAAAAATGCCAACATGCACCAAACTACACACCAAGAAATGCCACTTCTAATTAAATAGGCTGGAAACTCTCATGAACACAAGGAAACATGTCCAAAATGCCCATTGCTGTTTTATTTGTAATTAATAAAATGGAGGAGGAGAGAGGCAGGTGGACATAGATTTAATGTTAAATTGTATGGGAATAGATTAAATATAATTCAAAATCCTCAAACAATGGAATGCAGTTATAGCAAACAAAATGATTAGATTATATCTATCCACCTATCCATTCAAATTATGATCATGAGTATTTCTTAAAAATCTATTGTATAAGAGAGATAGTTGCAGATCGATATGTCAGCATGATTCCATTTAAATACAACTTTAAGTCGCATGAGAATGTACTACATTCTTCTTATGAGTGCATGCATTCAGAGCCCAGGATTGTGCAACAAGAGGCAACAAGCTAACACAACCAGCTGGGGACAAAATCTGGCCCCCACCCTACTTGCCAAGTTTTGCACCTTCCCAGAGTATCATCTGCCTGGAGGAATCAGCACCATGTTATTTACATGAAGATGCTGTTGCTCATAAAGCCATTCACGCATGGAGGTGCATCCACCTACCGGAGAAATTTTTTACCAATTTACACAATGTACTGCAATAGACCAGTAGGGTCTGCAGACACAGCATCATATATGCAGTCATCAGGGGAGCATTTGCTAGGAAGTTAAGAGAAACTTCAGCTTCAGTCTTCTCACTCATGGGTTCCTTACAAAGTCCTGGGCATGCTGTTCTCATGTTCATATGCTTTCATAAATTTTGAAAAACTCTGATATTTTAACCCAGTTGGTTAAGACCATGACCTCTTTCCACTCCACTTTTCCTTTTATTGAACTCCCTCTGGTGCCAGTGATTTTGGAATAGCCTTGAGAAGTTTTAGGATCTCCTAAGGAAAAGTTGAATTGGAAATAATTTAGTCTGGGCCTCGAGAAATATGTTTTTGTGGTTCAGTCACTTCTCTGTATGCAAAACACCATGTAGGAATGGCTTCCAGAAGCACTCTCATCATTCTGTGTGCTAACTTACCAGACACTGGAATGTATACTTGCATGGCCATATGCAAATATGAAAGTATCCTAAAGTATCTAGCCCCAGAAGATGTGGGAATTGATTAATCAAGTTTGTCAACCCAAAGAGTATTTACGATGAGTCACTGCACAAGAAAACTTAACTTACCCTGAAATATTATAGCTCATGTATGAAATTAACTTAATTAAGTTGTCCCCAAATTGGACTAGAATCCCCTAAGTTTTCAAGGCTCTACCAAAATGAAGTGAAACTTGAACAAATTATTCTAAAGTATCAATAGTAAAGAAGCAAGTTTTAACTGTGTTGGAGAAATTATTGGATTATCTTTCTGTTCTCTCTATACAAAATGGTATTACAGAAGCATTCCAATTTGAAGTGTCAGTCAAAGAATATGCAGGCAAAACTGTAGGGAGCAAGTATTATAGAGGTGAGTCAAACCTTTAGTTAATAAAATACTATGTTATTTTTCTGTATTTTGTCATTTATGTAACATCTGTCAGCTTATTTTTTTCAGTTGTTATAAGTTTTACTTTCCAAATAAATATAAACTTCTGTTTATATTTAAGAAACAAAACAAATGACAGAAGGGGTAAGATGAGAGACAGAGGCAAACCAAGGAACAGATTCTCAACTCTAGAGACCAAGCTGATAGTTACCAGAGGGGAGGTGGGTGGGAGAATGGGAGAAATGGGGGATGGGAATTATGGAGGATGAGCAGCTGGTGTTATATGGAAGTGTTGAATCACTATGCTCTTACACCTGAAATTGATATTACCCTGTGTGTTAACTAACTGGAATTTCAATAAAAACTTATAAATATCTTTTGTTTACATTTCAAATTCATAATTTTAAATTAAGACAAAATATTTACCCACTGAAATTGCATAGCCTTTAGGCCCCACAACACATGGATCTTCTATATTACAAATAGCTCGGGGGATGGCCCACCATCTTTAGGGCAATGTATACCTTTACGAGGGGAGGCAAGGAAACCAAAACTATGAGACATACAAATTGGGACTTCAATAAAAATTATATTTACTTTTTTAAAAAGTTATCCAAAACAAATGACAAAATTCACATGTTGAGTTTGAATATAGTTGTATCTATTTCCTATGATTTTCTGATTTTTTACATGCTTGAAATATTTCACCTTTTTCAAAAGGACAGAAAACATGTCAACAACCATTTGCTGCATATAGAGGACACAGAGGAATTAGGAAGCTGTTGTAGTGGTCCAGACAAGACACATAGCTGTCCTGAGCTAGGACAGGAACAATAGCAATAGAAAGCAAGAGATGATTCTGAGAACTAAGCAGTGAATAGGATCAATGGGGCTTAGTGACTGATTGTGGATAGATACTTGGATAGAATCCAAGAATGTTGCAGTGACACAACTGGATGAATGGTGGTACTACAGAGAAATGTTGTCACTAGGGACAAGCTCATAAGCTACATTTTCTAGCCCTGCCTACAGGTGCTCCTTGCCACTGGAAACTAAGGCTGGATGCCAGAAGCCACAACCTCCAAACAAACCCCTGAGACCCAGTTTTCAATAGATTTGATTTAGTTCAGACATGGAGCCAACCCTTCCAAAGACCTCAAGATCATCAGCATCCAATTATAATAAACAAAGACATACTAGCAGTGTCAGTGATAGATCCTACTGTACCCATTCAAGAAACAAAAAGGGGTGGCATTCTGATCCTGAGAAGGCTCCTCCTTCCCAGAAAAACCTGATGCCAGCTTCCTTACCAGCCCCTTATTTACCTTAACCCCATAAAACCCTTACGCTGAGACCTCATCGTGGGGAAAGCACCTTTGGAGCATGAACTTCGATTCTCTGTTCCTTCTCTAACCATTGGATAATTACCTGCTTGCCATCAAATACGATTTTGTTATTTGGCTATTTGGGCAGTGGTGTTGAATACAGAACGAATCTACCACTTCAGTAACAGTGTTTGGGCTTAGAATAACAGATATGGAAATGCAAGGGAAAAAAATACCATTTGATCCCAGGCCCTTCTGCCCACCTTACAGACAGAAAAATTGAGAAGCAGAGGGGTGCATAGTGACTCCCTTATTTAGGAGATGCTATTTATTCTTAGAGCACTCCTTCTGGCATGGACTTTTAAAACATTTTAAAATACAATGTCTCTAGGAGCACCTGGGTGGCTCAGTTAAGCGTCTGACTTTTGATTTCAGCTCAGGTCATGATATCAGGATCTTGAGGTCAAGCCCCACATTGGGTTCCATACTCATTCGGGAGACTGCTTGAGATTCTCTCTCTCCCTCTCCTACTGCCCAAAATAAGTAAATAAATAAAAATAAAATAAAACACAGCATCTCCATAAAGTGTTTATAGAGTTAAATGCAACTGGGACTCAAGAAGCAAATTAAATAACTCTATATGTTAGCCATGTCCCTCAACTTCTCAGAGTCTAGTCTTTTATCTCTGCCTATCATGGAGTTATGTTGTTTACCTATGAATTTCAGGGAAAATTATATGAGAACAAAGTAAAGAGGTCAATAATTGTATATATTATCAAATTTCCCATTTTCTTCTCCCTCATACTCAGCAAAATGTTTCCAATGGATCTAATTATTAAAAAATGAATTAACAGAGAATGTTGCAAATATGTAATACCCCCAGTGAGATGATAAGCAATAAGTTGTGGGCTTCAGACACAACCTCTTCACTGAAAAATAACCAAATCTGATGTTATCATCATTAAAAATGAATGTAGAATATAAAGTTTCTTGGTATTGTGATAATTTTATTTATTTTATTATGTTATGTTAGTCACTATACAATACACCTTTAGTTTTTGATGTAGTGTTCTATGATTCATTGTGTATAAAATTTTTTGCTAAGTGAGTAACCGTCAATCCTTCTCCATTTATATTTACCCCCATATTTTTTTTAAAGATTTTATTTATTTATTTGACAGGCAGAGATCACAAGTAGGCAGAGAGGCAGGCAGAGAGAGGGGGAAGCAGGATCCCTGCTGAGCAGAGGGTCTAATGTGGGGCTCAATCCCAGGACCCTGGGATCATGACCTGACCCGAAGGCAGAGGCTTTAACCCACTGAGCCACCCAGGTGCCCGTATCCCCATATTTAACCACCTCCAGTGCTCTTTTTTTTTTTTTAAGATTTTATTTATTTGACAGAGAGAGACCACAAGTAGGCAGAGAGGCAGGCAGAGAGAGAGAGAGGGAAGCAGGCTCCCTGCTGAGCAGAGAGCCTGATGTGGGGCTCGATCCCAGGACCCTGAGATCATGACCTGAGCCGAAGGCAGAGGCTTTAACCCACTGAGCTACCCAGGCACCTCACCTCTAGTGCTCTTAGTTCCATTAGTAAATTTGATTTTTCATCCTATTTCATTTTTCTTCAGCCTGAAGAACTTTCTTCAATATTCCTTGCAGTGAAGGTGTGCTGGTAACACTTTTTTTTAAAAAGTAATCTCTATGTGCACCATAGAGCCCAAAGCAGGGCTTGAACTCATGATCCTGAGATCATGACTTGAGCTGAGATCAAGAGTCAAAGGAAGACTTAACCCACTGAGTCACCCAGGCACCCCACCACAAAGTCTTTAAGCCTTTTATTGTAAATGTTTTCATTTAGCCTTTAGTTTTGAAGGATGCTTTACCTGGACATGGAATTCTAGGATGGTAGTTTTTTAATATTTTTATTTTAGCACTTTAAAAATATCAGACATTTCCATCATCTTCTGGCTTGCATTGTTTCTGATGTAAGTGATTTTTTTTTTAATTTCGTCCACCTCTAGGTAACGTCTTTTATCTCTTGCTGCTTTAGGTTTTTACCTCTGTTTTTCAACAATTTTATTATATGGTGTGTCATGGCATGGGAGTGTTGTAAGCCTGGAAATATTATCCATTCAAGGCAACAGGAATGGTGAAATTGCAGATTCTGTCATATCCAGCACCTCGGAAGTTCACCTAGAAAAAAAAGAGGCGATCTAGCTAATCACCCAATCTGATGAACAGAGAATGCTAATGTAGACCACAGATCATTGCTCTTCAAGAAATAGAAGATTCCATGTTTCTTATCCAAAATTATTTTCATGTTTTCTCTAATAGCACAGGGGTACAGAAGAGCTTAGTGATCATATAATAAAATCTTCATATCCCAATGATGTAAAAATCTACAGCCAATCAGTGCAGCCAATCAGCAATAGAACTGAAACTCAATTATCATTTCCTGACTCCTTTATTACAATATTTCCCATCTCAAGTCATTTATGTGCCACTATTTTTTTTCACCACATCAATGTACCAATAGAACAATGGTTGATATTTTTCTTTAAGTTGATTTTAAATCAACTCAGTTTTCAACATTTGTGTTAAGCAAAATAACCTTAAAATTATATATGTTTGAAATATTGGTAATATTTTTTCTAATGCCCTTTAAAATAAATGTGTAGCTATAAAATAAATCTTTTGAAATCATCCTGTATATTACACTCTGTATGAAATGTCACTCTAGGCAATGCCTGTCTGCTACTTCCCAGGGAGTCTTAAGAGCAAGGTATGTTTTCTTTTTCTCCCAAGATAGAGGAGAAAGTTGCTTTTCCTAAATCTTTTCTCTCACCAGCCTTGGGTTCCAAGACCAGAAGTTTTCAGATCAGTTTGGCTTCTCTTATCTTTTCAGCACTAGTATGCTCTGTGGTTCCCATTGTCATTCCATTTTTCTGAACATCATTTTGCTTGTGAACAATTACCAATCATTCTTACAAAAGACTTTCAGATGCTGTTTGGATTCTATTTTCTGAGATTTAAAAATGTATATAAGAACAAAACAAATGAACTGAAGACAAACAATATTTATGTTGTTAATCTGTGTGTCTATCTATTGTAAATTGGAGGGATTAAGAGTCAGATTTTTAACTAAGTATAGAAATGATGTACCAAAGTGGGGACTCTTAATTTTCTGTCAGAAACAAGAATGCAAAATTGTATCTGTGCAACAGTTCCAATTATAGAAAACTTATATAAGCACACAAAAAAAGAGCATGAGAAAATATAAATTCTTGCATTCTTTAGACACCTTTAATTGGTAATGTTATGATTGAGATCTAAATAAAAATTTGTGATTTTTAGTTTCTTGTTCATTCTGTCAGTCTTCATTATTCCATAAAGACTGGCATGTATTTTAGATTTTCACTAAAACAATAATGGCCACCAATAAACTTTAATCCTGCAGAATATTTAATTAAGTTTGAGTTAATCAAGAAAATTGAGTCTATGTACCTGGCACATAGAATATAACTAATATGCAATAAATAGTAGTTTTCTTGTCAAAGAAAAAAAGAACAAAGAAAATTGAGTCTATCTCAAGGAAGAGAAAACCAGGTTTTTCAGGATTCATGCTAAAAGAAATTTCTACAAATGGAGAAAGACATCTATTCACCTTGTAGTCCTGTGGTGATGTCTCACTGAGCTTTGCCGCCATCATGACTATTTTTTCTCAGGAATTAAAAAAAGTAGGAAGGTTGAGAAAAGGTCATTTTCATGATCATTATTGGCTTTATCCCTCAATATTTTGCTCTGAGGCTTAGCTGAGACAAAATTCTAGCCAGCACACAAAATGTTCTTCATGTTTCAGCAGATAATAGTAAGACAACAAATAGGAAATCATATGAAACTAATTCATTAAGTTTACAAGAGAAATTGAGTCTTGGATATTCCTAAGTATTATCATTTCCTTGCTCCCAACCTGCCGCCAGAGGAAGAACACCATCTGAGTATTTTTTTTTCCAGGATCACACGTCTAGAATCCATTCTTTAAAGTCTAGACACAAGAGATTGAAATACAAAGGAAAGAGGGTAACCTCATTTCCCACATCACTAAGATTTATCTTCTGAGTTCTGGTTTTACTTATTAAGAACCTGACTTTCTTCAAGTGCTCAGTGGTGAAAATTTAGCACGCTTCAGACCTTACCCAAAGGGCTTTCACAGAGTCCATCAGAGTAACCCCAACATTCACACACAGTGTCAAAGAGCGCATGAGAGTAAGGTGGGGATAATTATATCACAACATAGACCAAGATCTGCTCAGGAGTTAAATCAAGGAAAATCCCAGGTTTATTGAGTTGGTAGTATTTGCTCTTTCCTCCAAGTAGAAACTGAGTAAGATTATTACTTGGTAAGATCAGACATGGGTGTGGCAGGGGTGAGTACCCTTGTGTATATTGATAAGAAAGGGTCCTCACATTCATATCCCATGAACTAAGAGACTATAGAGTATAGCAATAGCTCTGGGAAAGATCAAGGACATGCCAGAGGGAACTTCTCCTTGGTCAGGGGTACACCGCAGGGACTAGCAATCATATTCCCCCATCTGGATGGCACCTGGTATTCTGCCACAACAACATCCTGATTTCTGGTGGCAACTGCAGTCTGGGAAGCAAAATATTGGCCCATTGAATATAAGATCAAAAGAGAACTGGGAAAGAAGCCACCTACACAGAGCAAGGGCTATGACTATGAGAACTTGGGACCCTCAGACACTATAGACACTTTCCCATGCCTGTGGTTCTGTCACTCCTTTCTGTACTTCCCTCTCAGCTACCAGGTGCCTTCATGGTTTATTTAAGGACACTCTAACTTATAGACTGCCCTGCTCCAGATGGTTGGTGTTGACATGTCATTTACTTAGGACTCTGTGGGGTCATCCTTTGGCTCTTCTCGAAACTCTTTACTCCAAATCTTTTTAAAGAATTATTTTTTAGAACAAATTTAAGTTCACACCAAAATTGAGAGAAAGGTACAGAGATTTCCTCTATATTCCTTGCCCCTACATATGCACAGCCTCCCCCATTATCAACATTCCCCACCACAGTGGTCCATATTTTTTACAATTGATGAACCTATAGTGACACATCATGATCAGTAAGTGTAATGTAAGTATAGCTTACATTAGGGTTCTTCCATGGTGTTGCACATTTTTTGGGTTTGGACAAATTTATAATGGTATGTTTCCATCATTATAGTATCATACAGAGTATTTTCTCTGGCCTGAAAATCCTCTACACTGTGACTCTTCATTCCTCCCCCACCAAACCCCTGGTAACCATTGATCTTTCTACTGTCTGTGCAGTTTTGTCTTTTTTCAGAATGTCCTACAGTTGGAATCATATAGTATGTAGGCTTTTCAGTTTGGCTTCTTTACTTAGGAATATGCATTTAAGATTCCTCCTTGTGTTTTCATCCCTTCAAAGCTTATTTCTTTTTAGCACTGAATAATAGTTCTTTTTGTAGATGTAGCAAGGATTATTTATTTATTCATTCTTTTATTGAAAGACATTTTGGTTCATCCCAAGTTTTAGCAATTATGAATAAAAGTGCTACAAATCTCCTTGTATGTGTATTTGCATGGATAATGTTTTTCAAAATCTTTGGGCAAATACCAAAAAGTGTAATTTGCTGGGTGATATAGTAAGAGGATATTTAGTTTTTTTAAGAAACTGGCTCTGATCTATTTTCTATTCTTTCACCAATACCATGCTGTCTTGATAACTGTAGGTAAATAGTAACTCTTGAAGTTAGGTAACATCAGCCTTCCAACTTCGTTCTTCTTTGATGTTGGGTTGGCCATTCTAGATCTTTGCCTCTCAATGCAAACATTAAAATCAGCTTGTTTATGTCCACAAAATGACTTGCTGGGACTTTGTTTGGGACTATGAATCCATAGATCAAGTTGGGAAGTACTGATATCTTGATAACAGTGAGTCTCCTAGTCCATAAAAATGGTAGATCTCTCCATAAATTTAGTTTTTTTTTAATTTTTTTTTAATTAGAGTATTGTGGTTTTCCTCCTACAGGTATTATACATACTTTTCCAGACATACACCTAAGCATTTCATTTTTGAGGGTGCTAATGTAAATGGTGTTGTGTTTTTAATTTCAAATCCCACTTGTTCACCACTAGTATACAGGAAAGCAATTGGCGTCTGCATATTAACCATGTATCCTACTACTTTGCTATAGTTGTTTATTACTTCAAAGAGATTTCTTTGTCGAACTTTTTGGGTTTTCTACATAGATGTTCAAGTCTTCTATGAACAATGACTCTTTTATATTTTCCTTTACAACTGTACACCTTTTATTTATTCATTTGCCTTACTGTGTTAGTATAGAATTCCAGTATGATGTTGAAAAGGAATGGTGAGAATGGATATCCTTGCCTTGTACCAGATCTTAGTGGGAAAGATTTAAGTTTCTCTCCATTCATTATGATGTCATCTCTAGGTTTTGCGTGGATATGGTTCCAGCCTCTGAGTCTGTGGTCTGCTAAGCTGTTATTCCATCCATTCACTTGTGGTCTCTCTAATCTTGGAAGCAGTGGGCTTTGCCCCACATCCTCCCTTCTCTTACAGATTCTAGAAGAGTAACTGATTTTTCAGTTAGTTTAACTTTTTACTTGTTAGGACAGAATAATGACTTCCAAGCTCCTCACAATAGAACTAAAAATTAAATCCTTGGGACACCTGGGTGGCTCAGTGGGTTAAAGCCTCTGCCTTTAGCTCAGGTCACGATCCCAGGGTCCTGGGATCGAGCCCCACATCAGGCTCTCTGCTCAGCGGGGAGCCTGCTTCCTCCTCTCTCTCTGCCTGCCTCTCTGCCTCCTTGTGATTTAAAAAATTTATTAAATATTTTAATATATATTTATATATAATATATATTAATATATAGTATTAATATAAATATATTAATATATATTTATATATTTTAAAATATATATAAAATCATATAAAATATATAAAAAATCATATTAAAAATATAAATCCTTCTACACTATTCATGTACATATTTTTCTGTTTTTCTTTTAATGACACTTTATGTCCACTTCTCAAAGTGCAGACACAAGTGCCTCATAATAAGTGATAGGATGTTTTTTATTACTTGTAATTTCATGTTATTTCTATATTTCCTTGATATTCCAAACTAAGATTTTGATAAAATACTTCATTCTGTGGGATTTCTAAGCATTAGGACTATGTGAAAAGTTATTTTTTTTCTAATAACATATTTTTTAAAAGTGACAAATCATTATCAGTAGATTTATTAGCAAGTGCTTGATAAACAGAATCTGCTTATATTTATTTTATAGTGGAAACTGGTTGGTTAAAACTCACAATTGGATTCCTTCAGAGAAAAGCTTGATAAAAAGCTCCAGGGTTAATTATAAATCACAGCTAAACTTTAAATTTTATTTTTATAGCAGTTGACATTTTCCCTTGAAAATGCCATTTTGCATGATCCTACATTTCAGAGCTTTAGAAAATAACAGTGTCCAAAGCAATACTTAATGAATACTATTTCTGCTTGAAAATTTATCTCTTTTCCATTTTTCCACAGTGTCTCATTATACCGGTTAACCTCTCTGAGCTTCAGTTTCTTTATTTGTCAAATGAGGATAATAGTACCCTCCTAATTGTGAAAATCAATTCGGGTAATGAAAATAAAGGCATTTTACAGAGAAATCATCCTACACCCAAGGGATGACATTATGGAAATAATCACTAACTTTGTTTATGTTTAATCCTGCTTCTAATCTTGATGAACTGTGGAAATTACTGTAATCATACTTGAATTTATACTTAAATTCACAATGACATAAATTATGTACCTGTCTCCTGTGTCTTCACCATTACAATAAATATTGTGGGAAATTGTGAAAAAGTAGTTGTACCTCCAATGTTTACAATCTAGCTGTGGAGACAACACATGGTAAAATAAAATGACCAAAACACATTATTACAGAAGGGGCAATACCGTAAACATATTTGACTTTGGACTCAGATATTCCGTAGTTTGAACCCAGTCCTACAGCTGACGAGCTATGTTAATGTTAGTGACTGAATCCCGAAAATAGGAATCAGAAAATTATTTACAAAGTTTCTATGAGATTTAAATGAGATAAAGTAATACCCTGGAATGAAACCAGGGAAAAAAAATCACTTTCTTCTTCATTCCCTACCCATACTCACCCCGTCCTGAAAAGGATAATGCTGCATGGAAAATCCCACTGAGAAAGATTGCTCAAGGAAACTCTTATTTTGGGATCAAACTGTCATATTTGAGTCTCCGAAAACATGAAGTGAGAAATCAACTCCTAGTGAGGAAAAGAGGAAGTATGGCCCAAGAAAAGGTACCAAAGGGGATGTGGTATGATATTTGTGAAGGTCACTAAAGAAATTGTTCCAGTTGGAGCAAATAAATACAGTGAACATATGTCCTGTTTTCCTGGAACAGACCTATTTTTATTTATTTCCCCAGCAAAGCTTCCTTTAAAATCTTCTATTCCTTCTTTTTTATTGCTTAATAGACCACCCCCTAGTTTTAACAGCTTCATTTCATTCTCAAATATATGCCACGTTTCGGTGATAAAATACACTAGAGAAGACAGATAATTAGGAAGGTTCACAGATAGGGTTAGATAGGTTAAGAGAGGTCAGTCATGAAATCCTTTTAAAAAAGACATTCAGGAGGTTCCTGAGTGGCTCTGTCGGTTAAACATCCAACTCTTGATTTAGACTGGGGTCATGATCTCAGGGTTGTGAAATGGAGCCCCATGTTAGGCTTAGAGCCTGGCTTCATGCTCAGCAAGGAGTCTGCTTTTCTCCCTCTCACTTTGCCCCTCCCTCCGCTCTCTCTCTCCCAAATAAATAAATAAATGTACAAAAAAAAAATAGTCACTCTATGCTAATGACAGGGAGCTATGGTCTACTCTTGAGTCAGATGTCTAAGTTAAAGACAAACCATGATTTATATTATTTCTACTTGAGCTTTTCTTCACCTAACTTGGTATCTCATTTAAAAAATGCATTTTGTTATAGTTTCAAAGCCCATCCTCCCTGCAACTGAGTCTAAGGATCCCAGAATAACACAGAGATAAATGTATTATGTCGGAATAATCTTTGGAGATCTGAATGATCACATTACATCCATCATACCATATGAGTCAGACTCCCTGAAAGATAAATTGTCTCTACATAGTTTCAGTATAACATTGTAATATATTCTCCAATTAACTCTCTATAGCTTTTTATGAAAGTCTACAGAATGAAGTCTAAAGAATCTAAAATACCATCAATTGTAATTTGCAACATTAATTATGAATGTCCAACAAAGGAAAAATCTACCAATTAAATGATACTACAAAGTTTTCGTATCATTTGAAATTTTTCTTTCATATTTATTGGAACATTGTTTTATACTTATAAAACATATATTTTAATCCAATATCATCTATGTGTATACATGAAAAGGATAAAAGTGAAGTTGGTTAAGTTTCTCCTAAAATTTCCTCACACTATCTGATTTTTCAAAATCACATTTGGACCCAAGACATTGAAATCTTCTTTGTTCCTCCCTTTGGCAGAACATTATCTTCTGTGACTATGGTGTTGGAATTGCAACATGTTATCAAAGATATTTCATTGTTGCTTCTGGAATTTGCTTCTAAACTATTTATGTTCCTTCCATAAGGATGCACATTTTGAGGCACATTCAGAGGCTGTAAAGATCAAAATCATGACTGTTGCTTTGCTGTTTTTAAGGTGAGATCCATTCTAATTTTAAAGAGATGTGTACCGTAGAGTTGATGTACAGGAGGAAATGTACATGACCCTTTGGTGAGGAGACCTGGTTTATCTATAAACTTCCATAGTCACACCATGACCACGGTGTGTGACTTCATGCTTTGGAGATCATATGGACATCAGTTAAGATTTACTGAGTGCTGAGAATCTGCCAGACATTGTACTGACTGCTTTCATACTTCATCTCCTTATCTTTACAAAACCCCCTATGGACTAAGTATTGATTGTCATTATTTTATGAGAACACCAGAGTCAAGGTCCCAAAACTCGTAGATCAAGCAGATTGAAAATCTGCTAATTTAGTGTTATCATCTGAACACTTAATCAAGAAGGTCTTTTGCCTCTTCAGCTGACTTAAATTTTGCCTATCTGTGAAGATGGTTCTTACCTCTGACATATAGGAAGTAATAGATGCTTTCTGAACAATAAGATGGAACTTCAGAATGTATGACCATCAAAGCAATTGAAAATATCATAGATTGAATGTAGGCAGGAAAAACAGTTCTTGATACCTTTCTGCAAGTTGTTTACAATATTACTTTACTATTAAACATCCCTTTGACTAATAGTCTTAACATTGTATGTGTGTGTTCATGATATACACATTATTCACCAAATATTTTTGAGTGCCCCCTGTGAGTTAGGCCTTTGGGCTTAGAGCAGTGAGGTCTTGACCTCATGAAAATTATAATTTTATGGGTGGGTGAGAAAAGGGGGTACAGATAAAAGCAAGCACATACTGTGACCACCAGGTGATAGACATTATGGAGAAAAACTAAAATATGGTGCAAAGAGTGACCATGGGAAGTAAAGGTGCTCTATTTCTATTAGATTGGGCACTCCAGAAGGAGTTCTCTGATACATGACATAAATCAGACACCTAAAGAACCAAAGATTGAATCCTGTATTATTTAGGCCAGGAGATAGGTCACTGTCTACTCTCTCAGGGAAGTCTCTAGCAGAGAGTGCAGCCCACCAGGACTGAAGAGCAGGTGATTATGACGGTAGCAAACACATATTGGCCACACACCCCAAACAAAACACTCTAAATGTTTTATGTACATCTCCTCCTTTAAAAATCAAAAGCCCTGTGTTGTATTTACTATTGTTTCCACTTTAAAAATGGAGTTATTAACATTGGCACAGGTCAAGTAGCTTGTCCAAGGTCACCATGGAATTGACCTATTTTATCCCCCCAGGTCCACTCTCTGAGCTGTTGTAAATCCCCCATCCTGTAATACATTGGTGGTGAATGATAATTCATAAAGATGAAGTATAAAAGGCACAGTTAACAAGTTAAAATGTCATAATCTAGATGAGGAAACATTCTTGGTAAAGGAACTATGTTTTATATTCTAAAAAACTCCCTTCTAAAACCCTCATCTCTGAGAACACAGATGTCTTAGCTCCTCTTGCCTTCTCTCCTCCTGGCATTCCCCTTTCTTCTCTTCTGGAGCATTTCTTACTCTATTTTCTGTGGCACCAGCCAAGATTTTCTTGTTTTCATTTTCCAACCCATTTTCATGGCAGACTAAGCAACTGCTTTCCTCTCTGCATATTTCCTTCTCCAGGCTCAGAGTGAAGACAGATGCCATGGGAGTTGGTGTTGGCAATGGGTGTCTCTTATATTTCTGAACAGAACCAATGCTGAGTATGGAGCATTGGCCCTCTTGGTGTATAAACTAAAGCACTGTGCTAAACATAGAATTTTCAAATTGCAGCAGGTAAATGGTGAATATGGGTATAGGTTTTCCTAGGATGCTCTTCCCCTAAAAATAATGCTAACACTGAGCAAGTGGGAGATCGTACACGGTCCCCTTGATAGTGCCGGAGGTAGGGGGTCTGTTAGCAGACAACAGAGCTATGATGAGAGTGAGGTCAAAATGAGAACTCTGGCCTATGAGGTGGAATGGACATAGGGGTGGAGGGCTTGGTCCTTGAGGTTTTGGAGTATTAGACTTTTATTAAGGAGAAGTTCAGACATGGAAAGGTAAGAAAGCTCTCATAAAAGGAGCAAGGAATGAAGAAGTTGAACTAAGTTTTGAAAATGTGCCATAGAGGTATTCATTCATCTATTTTCATTCATTTGACTCATCATGGATTTATGAGCACCTGCTAGAATCCAGTCACACAGTTGTATCCTTTCATGGATATCATCTCTTTTAATAGATAAACCAATCCTGAGAAACAGGAGCTATTTTTTTCTCATCTTGCAGATGTGGAGAGAGGGGTAAAGAAAATTTGTGCAACATGCCCAGGGCTACACAGCTGCAGAGCCAGGATTTCAACAAATATCAATACTATAAAAAGGTGAGACTTTCAGTGAGTGAGGCTTGACACTTGGTTGGGACTGGAGCCACTTACGTCTCTGGAGCAACATTGTACCATACTTAATCCAAGAACCACCTGTGTTAGTTAGGGTCTTGTCAAGAATGTAGATTCAGGGCCATGGTCTCAAACCTTCTTGTGGGAGAAGATATAGGGAAAAGGGGGCTGAGGGTCTGTATATTTAGCAATCTGGGCTCCTGGGGACCAGGATGAACCTAACATAGAAGGTTGTGGAGAAATGCAGCAAAGGTCAGGCAAAATCAAGTGATTCAAATAAGGAGAGCCTTGCAGAGCCAGTTCTATGAAGTTCTCTTGAAGACAAGAGAAAGAGGATGAGGTAGACACCTTTCCAGTCACTCACTGTCATAGTATTCCAGACCATTTACTTTGTATCCTTTATTCTTCGGAGAAATCAT
Organism: Lontra canadensis; assembly: GCF_010015895.1. Classification (NCBI taxonomy): domain Eukaryota; kingdom Metazoa; phylum Chordata; class Mammalia; order Carnivora; family Mustelidae; genus Lontra; species Lontra canadensis. Next base: position 8,629,173 of record NW_022631043.1, read on the forward strand.
CCCTGGTTGACTATTTACTTGTTTATATTATTTTGAACAGTTTTATTGATGTATAGTTAATATACAAAAAGCTGCACAAATTTAATATACACAATTTGATGGGAGTGAACATATGCATATATGTCCATGAAAATAAGCATACCTATCACCTCCAAAAGATTCATCTCACATAACAGAAACTTTATACCCATTGGGCAACTCTCCACTTCTCTTCCCAGCCCCGGTAACCACTAATATACTGTTTCCCCCTATGATTTTGACTACTTTAGATTACCTCATATAAGTGGGATCATGTAATATTTGTCCTTTGACTGGTTTATTTCACTTAGTATGATGTCTTCCAAGTACCTCCATGATGTTTCACACTAGAAGGGTTCCTTCTTTCTTAAGGCAGAGTAATACTTCATTATATGTATGTACAACATTTTCTCTACCCATCACTGGACATTTAGGCTGCTTCCATATCTTTGCTATTGTGAATAATGTTGCCATGAATGTGGGAGTGCAGATATCTCTTCAAGATACTGATTTCATTTGCTTTGGATAGATAGATACCTAGCAGTGGGATAACATGTTAGATCCTACAGCAGTTCTATATTTCATTTTTTTAAAAGATTTTATTTATTTATTTGACAGACAGAGACCACAAGTAGGCAGAGAGGCAGGCAGAGAGAGAGAGAAGGAAGCAGGATCCCCGCCAAGCAGAGAGCCCGATGTGGGGCTCGATCCCAGGACCCCGAGACCATGACCCAAGCCAAAGGCAGAGGCCTCAACCCACTGAGCCACCCAGGTGCCCCTATGTTTCATTTTTTGAGGAATCTTTATATTGTTTTCCTTGAGGATGACACCATTTTACACTCCCATCAACAATGCACAAGGGTTAGAGTTTTTTTACATCTTCACCAGCCTGTGCTATCTTTCATTCTTTTGATAATAACCATCCTAAACTGGAAATTAATAACAATGAACTTAAGGACTGCCACAGAATTGTTTGCCTGTATGCCACCAGGCCTGGCACAGAGGAAGTGTTGAATAAGTACTAGATGAATGGATGAATGGATGGATGAATGAATGAATGAATGAATGACATACAGGCATGTCAGGCTTTATTTCTTTCTCCCCAAACCTGATGTTTCTTGGAAAGACCTGAATCTCCACCAATTGTAATGCACTCATCTTCTTAATCACTTTTCCCTGCAGGAGACAAAGGAACTGGGAAATATGGGAAGCACAAACTGACTAAATCAGCTCAAACCCTCCCTTCCTCTCCTTGCAAGTAAGTGGTCTGACACCACGTTCTTCTGTTCCACCTCCAAGGGCAGGCTCTCCCTAACCTGAGGCTCTCTTCCCCCATTCAGAGTCACCTGTAACCTGTGGGTAATTAACTCCGTCCTAGATTTTGGGGCTAGGCTCTTTAGGCTCTCACTCCAAGCTATAGTCCAACTCTGCCTTCACAGTATGAAGAGGAGAGTTTGGTGCTCTATCTCCTAAGATATCTTTTTCACTACCCATTTGTCTAGAACCTGGGTTGGGAAGATGGGTGCCATTTATCAGGCAGTTTCAGAAACCTCCCAGCATTCTGTGACTCTGAAATAATCTAAAAGAGTCCATGTTCTTTAAAGAACCCAGGAAGATGGAAAGTAGTTTTTCTGGAAGCAGTGTGTAGAGAAATCCCAGGAGTCAAAGTCCTTGTCACCATCCCCAGTGTCACTACTTAACTGCTGAGTGGCCCAACCACAACATTTGACCTCTAGGACCCTCAAATTCACTACTGTTAAATTTAGGATGTTAATTCATACTGGCACTGTTCTGAAGATCCTATAAATCAAATAGACCTACATTACTGAAAGCACTTTGTTAAATGAAGAGAAGCGTATATGTTCAGGGGAATCATTATTATTATTGAAATAGAACAATTCTGGAGAGTTTCATAATCATAATCAGCCCAAGTGCAGTGATTAAATTCTCTTTCCCTGAGCAGACACACATAAAATATTATACACATTTCTCTGGTGTTTCTCAAGCTCCATAAACTGATTCATTAAAATAAGAGAATTATTTCTGGTTTTAGATTTTAAAAAGTAGTATTTGTCCTGGATTGTCTATAAGACTACCATTTTCTTAACTATGGAATGAATATATTTTATCTCATAATTATAAGTGAATGTGATTTGCCTCTTGTTACATTTTTCAGTATGTGGATTTCTTCCATAAAAAAGCTGCTCATTAATAAATATGTCCAATTCTAATTCTAATTAAAAAGCACAAAGGTGACAATGGAGTCATCATAGGATTTCAAATTCATCACTGCAGTGTTGCACATTTCAGATTTTAAACAAGAAAAAATTCATTGGTATAGGTATATTCTTACTTGAAAAAAGCGTGGGTTTTGAGCTCTTGGTTTTGGGTTGCTACTTTATGACCTTTTAGCTGTGTTCTGTCAGGCAGGTAACCGCCCCCTCCCCCTAATATCTCAGAACGTTGGTTTCCTTACTTTAGAAGAGGTATGAGGAGTGAAATAAGTCAAGCAGAGAGAGTCAATTATCACATGGTTTCACTTATTTGTGGAGCATAACAAATAGCATGGAGGACAAGGGGAGATGGAGAGGAGAAGGGAGTTGAGGGAAATTGGAAGGGGAGGTGAACCATGAGAGACTATGGACTCTGAAAAACAATCTGAGGGGTCTGAAGGGGTGGGGGGTGGGAGGTTGGGGGAACCATGTGGTGGGTATTAGAGAGGGCATGGATTGCGTGGAGCACTGGGTGTGGTGCAAAAACAATGAATACTGTTACACTGAAAAGAAATATAAATAAATAAATAAATAAATAAATAATAAAAGAGGTATGAGGGAATTGAATGAAGTAATGCATTTCAAGCTAAGAATAAGGTACATGTCAGAAACTTCATAATATTCACTTATTCACTTGTAATTATAAAATTTATGATTTTACAGGTTTAAGTAAATAAAGTAAGAAACAGCAAAAGAAGTCTAAATCAATAAAGTTTTGTTGGCAGGGATGTCTGGGTCATTCGCCCCAAGAGTGTATAGTTGCATTAATTTGGCACCATTGGAAAGTCATTTTTTTTTTTTTAATGTCATTCTAAGAAGTGTTGCGTGATCATCAAACTTAGCAGGTTTATCATCAGTTCCAAGACATAATCAACTGGATCTTCCTAGAAAACCCCAAGAAGTCATTTCCATCAGTTGGAAAATAATTTTAATCCTTTCAAACAATGATGGAATAAATTAGAATATTTTACTGTGATGCCCAAACCTTACACATTGTGTAAAATTGAGAAAAGGCCCACTAGAACCTCCCCAGGTAGACATTAATGATATGGTTGGCTGAGGGATAGAAAACCTTGGCCAAACAGCTCATTGTAGGGGATAGTCTACAAACTGGGGTTGTTGTATGCAGCTGTGAACCCTCTCAAGTTAGAGTGTGGACAAGGAACCTCTACCGAGGTGGGACAGAGAGAGGCTCTGATGCATATTGGCAGGCATGGCAGGCATGGCATCACTGGAGACCTCCTCCTTTTACCTGAATAACAGATTCATTCTTCAAAGAAATTAACAAGGAGAAGGCTAAGTGTGGCTGCTAAGGGAAAATTAAACTTGCTCTTTGGTGTTTGAAGGGTCTTATGAATAATACTTTCCTCTCTCTTACCCAAGATCCAAATAAAATGAGATCCTGATGCAGGCATCAGGCAGATGGAGATGAAAATTGTTCCCATTTTTAATAAGATCAGAAAACTTAGTTTAGGGGTGCCTGGGTGGCTCAGTGGGTTAAAGCCTCTGTCTTCAGCTCAGGTCATGATCCCAGGGTCCTGGGATCGAGCCCCACATCAAGATCTCTGCTCAGCAGGGAGCCTGCTACCTCGTCTCTCTCTGCCTGCCTCTCTGCCTACTTGTGATCTCTGTCTGTCAAATAAACAAATAGAATCTTTAAAAAAAAAAAAAAGAAAAAAAAAGAAAACTTAGTTTAGGCATGAGGTTAAAGGGTTTCTGAATGCTTTATCTAAAAGCTAAACTTAGTTTCTGAGACCACAGTCCAGTTCTGCAGGGAAAGACGTTTCATGCTAAGTTCCCTGGGGAGTCAAAGCCAATGAAAGCATGCTCAAGAAAAGCAAGTGCGTGTGTGAGTGTATAGGGACACTCTGTCACTGAAGACAGACCAGGAGGCATTTTCAACCCCATCCAGTCCGCCACCTCCACCCTCACTAATGAGCTACTCTGTCCTTCCTGTCCTATCTCCTAAATGTCCCCAGTTTCCACCCTCTTTACAACCTCTGAAGTTCTGTTCTTTATCTGGACTGTCTCAACAAAGACTCCTCACATGGACTCTTCCAGCATCCTCCCCAATCCAGAACCCAGCAGCCATCATGAATTTGTCCTCATCATCAAAGTTCCAGCCCACTTGGCTCCTCTCTGCCTTCGCACATGCTGTTCTCACTCCCTGGATATCAGCCTTGTCACAGCCACTCATTCCACCTCCTTTTTCTAAATCTACCCCAGACATTGCTTCTTCCCGCTCCTCCTGTTCTACAATCCTCATTCCTCCCTCTATGCAACCCTGCTTTTCCCAGAGCCATTTCAAGGCACTTGCTATGTGGGACTCTCAATTTGTGTCTACTAGCCTCTCCCCACTACCAAATCTTGAGCTTTATGAAGACAAGCATCACATCCTTTCTATGTTTATATTCCCAGCATCTAATACACAGCTCAATAATGCTTGAGGAATTGAATCAAATGGAATGTGTTTTCTGAAAAGTATGAGGCATGACTTCATTAAGCAGGTTTAGGGAGGGTTTCCATCAAGCCTGTACCATAAAGGGGAGAATTTTTTCTTGCTTCCAAATGTGCTAGGGCTATAACCGACCGAATTATTGCTGTGCATGAAAACCTAAGTGCAAGACTTTAAATTCCACTCTGCGGATGTTGTCATATAATTCAAATGACTCCTACATTTTGCACCATCTGTTAATAACCTTCCCTTGTTCTTATTATTGCAAACAAAAGGAAAGAGACAGGTAGCGCGATGCAGAATGTCATAAAGAAGCAAATGCATGTCTTACCTCCTGTCTTGGCAAGATTGAGTATTCCAGATGCATGCTTCTATGCAGATTAAATTCACTGTCTTTCCAATGGCAGTTATGAACACTTTGGGGTGGGAGCACCAAGCACTGGAGACCCCAGCACTAATGAATTTTTCATGGAGCAATCTTCCTTGCTGTGAAGGGAAGAGGACATACAGCTAACTCAGACTTCTCTGAACTTCTGCAGGAAAGAGGATAATGGGGAAGCCATTTGAAAGCTTCCCTTTAGCTATGAATTGCTATACTGGATCTCAGCTAAAATTAAGTTCTCTGCTCAAGGACAAACCAAAAAAAAACTGGAGGGAAGTGCAGCTGGGCAGCAAGAGCATTTTCACTCTACGTGACGATGTGACTGTAACAAATGTATCCACTTTAAACTCAGCACTGAACTGGGCATTAGGGAGACATCTTATGAGTGACTGAACTAAATCCATTTTGTATGTAAGGAAATTGAGACCAGAGAGAAGTGATAGGATAAGATACTGTCCAATTTAAAATCTCATGATTTCTTCAGTTCTAGACTATTGCACATAACTTCTGTAGATGTGAATATTATTCTTCTATTTTTCCCCAAATGGCAGAAATTCCAACTTCAACTTGAGCTTAAGAAAGATGTGAAAGGTGTTGGCTGAATAAATATTCTGAAGAGTTCATAGGCATGACTTGATCCAAGCACAGAACTTTGGCAACCTATCCTTCTTGGCCCTGCTTTCTTCCATGTTACCCTTGTTTTCAGACTCCACATGGTGACAATAAGGCTGCCTGCAACACCAGACCTATATCCTGCTTGAGTCAAACCCAGTAGGAAAAGCACCCACCTTGCTCAGCAGACTTGCTAGAAGTTTCACTGCGTCTGATAGATTTTAAATGGTTCCTGTATCCATCCGTGAAACAACCACTGTGGTCAAGAAAGTAGAATGCTCTGATTGGATGGAGTCACATGCCCACCAGTAAAGCTGGATATGAAGTCAGCTCCAACAGAAGCAAACACATGGACTGCGTGTGGGAGAGGAGGTGACTCTTTAGCATGGAGTCGGGGAACGCCTCTCCAGGGAAGTGGATACAGAAGGGAAAACTGCTGTCTGTCACACTGCCAGACAGCATTCCCATATCCATTCTTGTCCCTTGCTCTCCACTCACTCCTGAAATTCCTAAAATCCATTACTCCAGATGCAGCCAGAATGATCTCTCTGGCATGAAAATCTGGCTTGAAACAGTCAGGGAGGGATAATGTTTTGTCTATCCTCTTATGTTTAGCTTTTGGGGGCCTGCAAATTAAACTGACAGAAGACAAAATAGCGAGAGAATGATTTCATTTCATACATGTGGCAGTTCACAGAAAAATGGGACTCAAAGTGGTGGTTAGGATTTGGGGTTTATATAATACCTTAATAGGGAAAGGAGGTAGGAGAAGGGTACTTACAGGAAAACAAAGGACTTTTTTTTTTTTTTAATATAAATGAGCCCTGAGGAGAACAGATGGAAGATAGTTTTGAAACACTGTCTATAAAGTTGTGGTGTGGCGACTTTTCTCAGATGCCAAGAGACCACCTTCCCTTGTTGCTCTTTGGGAAAGGAATTCATGACAACTGAGTTCTTTTCAGGAAGCTCTGTTTTTAGGAAGATAAGGTATTTCAGGAACTCAAATACCTTGTGCTTAAAATAATTTCTATGCCACCGTGGCAGATGGTGGACCCCTTCAAAACCCATCAAGGGCTGCCCATTGCCAAAGAGAAAGAGAAAGTTACCAAAGAATCCTAGGCTCCCCATGACCTTGAACATTCAAATACCTGACCTTGGACCCTTTTCCAACTCTCATCTCATCTCTTACCACCCACTTTCTGCCTTACCAACATTCTCACCAAATCCCACTGATCTAGAGGCACTTACAGCACCATATTCCCCAGGAAATCTTTCTCAAACTCCAGCTTGAGTTCATGCCAAAGTACCCTCTTCATCACTTCTTTGCATTGAAATTCCTCTTATATCTGTTGCTCTTTCCATCTTACTTGCTCCCCAAGGACAGGAGGTGTTTCTTTATCTATAGAGTCCCAGAAACTTACAGAGGGCCTGACACACTGAGACTGTTTCATCCATATTTGCTAAATTGATTGTATATTGAACTATTTTTTAAATTTAATTTAATATTAGCGGGCAGGCTCCATAGCTCAGTGGTTAAAGCACTGGTTGTATAAATTTAATTTAATTTTTTTCAGTATTCCAAGATTCATTGTTATGCAGCACATCCAGTGCTCCATGCAATACATGCCCTCCTTAATACCCACCACCAGGCTCACCTAACCCCCCACACCCACAAGCAAAGAGAGTCAATTATCACATGGTTTCACTTACTTGTGGAGCATAAGGAATAATACAGGGAACATTGGGAGTTGGAGAGGAGAAGTGAGTTGGGGGAAATCAGAGGGGGAGACGAACCTGTGGACTCTTTATATTGAGCTATTGATAAAGCTAATATGTTGTACTAGAGAGTGTATGGAGCTTGGAGGCAGGCTTAGAGGAGAATTCTAGCTTTCACCGACTCCCAGTGTCCCGTTAGGAAAGTCATTTAATCTCTGAGCCTCAGTTTCCGTACCTATAAAGAGAGAAAATTTACTCTTCACCCTGGAGGTTTATGGTGAGATCACACAAAGCTCTCAGCACTGTTTTAGGCATACAGCAGATGCTCAAGCAATGCTTGGAGATCAGACCTGCTGAGTTCATCCACTGTACCCAGCACCTCCCATCGTTCCTCTCAGTGTCTGCTGATTTCCAGTTGTGATCCCTATCACATTGCTATCTTCACTGCGTGGAAATATCATCGTCCCTTGGCACCAAACATAAAGTCCTAAGAAACCTCTTGATATGGTTTAACATCTCAAACCCAGAACAAGTGGGAAGTGGAAGGGTGTATTTTTAAATTCTTGGCCATATTTTCCTTGTTTCCAGAAGATTTCACCAGTAATGGGAACCCAGAAAGTTGTGGTAAACTATAGACAACTATCATAACTCCATATTGAAATTTCCTGAAATTATATTACATATCTTGGCTACAAATTCTTATTCTTATTCTTATTCTGCCTGTTCTTATGTGCTCATCACAATTCTAATATATGAGCACATGTAGCACATGTGAGAACAGTGTTTGACCCACAGCAAGTATCTAAAACATGTTCACTATTCTAATTTGTTCTAGAATTTTAAGACACATAAACCTAAATTTTGTCTTGGTATAAGAAACATCTGTGCCCTTGTACCTGTCTCAACTCTTTCCAAAGAAACCTTAAGAGATGTGACCTTCGTCCTCAGATAATTATCTTTCCCAACTCCTAACACTTTATCGCACAAAGGACACTTCTGTTTTCACTGCCAGGGGCGTGAAGGGAGTGGCCAGTGGACTTTACCAAGCCTAATCATTATAAAATAACTCCTCATAGAGCTGAAACTGTTTATAGTGTTTCTGATGCTTAACAGTAAAATAACTTGATGAGGAGGACCCAGGATCGAAGTCTAGACTACTATTTCCAAGTCGGGTACTGGTTTTACAATTGGTTATAAAAGAAGCAAATGAGAAAAGGCTGGGGGGTGGGGAGAAAGGGAGAGAGACAGAGACAGAGACAAACAGAGAGAGACAGGGAGACAGAGAGAAAGAAAAGAGAGAAGGGGAGACAGGGAGAGATCAGAGAGAGAGAGACACAGAGAAAGGGGGGGAGATAGAGGGACACAAGGAAAGAGACACAGAGAGAGACAGACAGACAGAAAGAGGGAGAGAGAGGAAGACAGAGTAAGAGAGGCAGAGAGAGAGAAAGAGAGAGAAGGAATGAAAATTCTATAACTCTGTCAGAGATCTTAGAATTAAATTTGCCTTGTCTGGCTGCTTCTGAGAATAATTTTTTTTTTCCCTTTCTGAAAACAGAAGGATATATTCCAAGCTGGGATGTTTGGAGACAGATTCTCTGTCACTTTTCACACACACAGTGCAGGGAAATAAAGGTAAGTTTTACAGACCCGCTTCTCCTTTCCCACCACCCTGCCTTTCCTCGGAGAAAAACTCAAGAACACAGATGCCTTCGTTAAAATAAGCCTGGGAACTCTCCATGGTTTCAGAAGACCCAGCTCTCTCCTAGACACTACTGTAAGCTCCTAGAGAACAGGGGGTCTTGCTTGCCCATGCTTTTATCTTCAGAGCCTCACACATTAATTAGAACATATTATATCAACAATTTTCACATGAATGAGATTATGTCAGTAGCCCCAGTTTCCTGGGTTTCCCCTTTCTCCCTCCACCTCTCTCTTCCTCACTGGTTCTGCCTTGTTCCACCCCATTCAGGTACACACCTGAGCTCCCTTCCCTGATTCCCCTCAGGGCAGCCGGGGCTGTCAGCATTCACTAAGAGCACCTCACTGAATGCCAGCAGATAATGGAATCCCGCAGAGATGACAAACAGTCCAGTGTCTCTGGTTATGGTCCAGGTGATCCCTCTCCAACTCCAGCTCCGAGTAGACAGAACCACTGCTCAGCCCCTGCCCACGCCACTACCTTCCCTGAAAGTCAGCCTGCTTTAGCATAAATGGTATTGCTGTGTCTTTTCCTTCCCCCTCCCTCCCTGACATGACTTCAGGTAACTTGGCCTCCATCAAAGGTAAATCCAAAGAAAACTGGCTGCGAATCTCCCTCACCTCCCTTTTCCACATCTGTGCCCTTGTACCTGTCTCAACTCTGGAATCTAATAGGAAGGAAAGTCACATTCGAGACCTTTGGGGAATGTTCCAGTGAGTAAACCATCACCATGCACCATCTTCTCAGGTGCACCTGTACAAAAGAAGTCTGCGTGGCCATTGGGGGTGCCTCCCAGGTCCCCCCTCGAGAGAAACTGCCATGAGCAATGTAATTGGTTGAGAGCATTCTGCCGTTGCCCCTTCCAGTCTACCACCATGGGTTTGGTCTTCCAACCAAAGCCAGGAGATGTCTGGGTTGCTCCCAGTTTTTAGGCAATAACCCAGCACGATGGGATTAATACAGTTGGGCCATTTCTGCCCAACACAGGACTCCTTCAAAGGTCAGTTTTTGCCAAAAAATCTTGCCATTGGCTAACCCAAGGCTCTCAGAACTGCCTGCCGCTTGAGCCCACTCCTACCCAGTAATCCTTATTTCCCTGTCTCCTCCAACAGGTGTCACACCAGCATCACATTTGGAAGGGTCCCCTGCCTTCCTCTTCCCTTCCCCTTTTTTCGTTCATGCACATTCCCCTCACTATACCGCTTGCATCTCTAATTCAATTTTATTGTACATTTATCAGAGACCTGAACCTGACACCAAGTATATTCTTCTTCTTCCATTTCTTATGTAACTGGAATATTTGGTTTCAGACTCTAAGGGTGTCATGCCAACCCAAGATCAAATTCTGTCTTCTGTCACTTATAAGCTGTGTGACTTTGAAAAATAGACTGCATCTCTGAACATAAACTAATTCCCCAAATGGAGATGGGAGTAAAAGGGTTATCTTTTTCTGTGGCTCTAAATCAGCAAGCAGCTAGGAGAAAGATAGGGAAATAGGGGGGGATTTGGAAGTCGGGAAAAGCATCTGGAAGAGCAGATAACAAATCCATATTTGTTCTCACTAAGGTTTATCACCAAGTGAGAGATATGTGCTGAATAAAACAGTGCCAAACGCAAAACATGTGGAAGGTAGCCCCAGAGGCAGGCTGCCTGAGATCAAGTCCTGACTCTAGCATTTCCGGCTGGATGGTCCTAAGCAAGTTATCGAACTTTTCTGCACTGACTTTTCTTATCTGTAAAATGGGGATAATGGTGGAACTTGTCTCCTAGAATTGTCTTGGGGATTAAATGCATGTACAGATGGAAACACCCAGAGCCATGCAGGCACCTTCTCCTTCTCCCACTCCTCCCCTGCAGGTAAGCAGGTGTCAGTGTTTACTTCTGCAACTTGAAGGGCTTTTTGCCCTTCCTTAGTTGCTTCTCATTTTACCATTCCTCACCTGTCCCACTCCTTCCCCAAAATACTGTGCACCAGTAGCACTGATCTTAGCCATGGGCCTGGATGCCAACAACCACCTCCCCACCTGAACACCAACACACACACTTTTTTTTTTTTTTAATGTCTTGGCCCTGTGGATTGTAAGTGATAATTCTAATTATCAAGGTCAGGGAGAAATGAAAAGATATTCTGGGTGCAATTGAATTAATATTGCCCCAGGGTATTTTTCTTAGACTTAAAAAAAAAAAAAAAACTAAGTGCTAGATGTCAACTCATTTTCTTATGATTTTCCCTCTTCTCTGCAATTTAGAATCACACTATCCTGCTAATGAAGGTAACTGGTTAGCTTGGTTTCAGTCTATTGAAGTTTTTATTAAACGCTGCTCTCACATTTGGTTCTAGATAAAATAGGCTCACTTCTGAACATTTAGAGATGGTATTAAAATGTGAGCAGTCCTTAAAAGGTAGGGATGTTTATTTCCACTCCAGGAGTAATGGAGCAGCTGTAATGACTGACCCTGCACTAGTAGAAGAGACAGAGCCGGGGTAAAATCCTGACTGATTAAAGGCTTGGCCACCTGGTTCCTCCCTGCGGTTCCTCCCAGTCCTGTGTGACTGTGAGTAACTTCCTTGACATCTCTGAACCTTTCAAATAACTCCTCCCTTAGCGATTATTGAAATTTTAGGGAGGTAATTCATGTTATTGGGGGGCCAAGATGTATAAACTAAAACAAGCACTGTCCTTCTTAATCTCCCATGTATTAACCTCTTCTAGGGGACAGCCTAGATGTTCATGTTTTCTCTCATCAATGTCTCCAATCAGAGTCAATAAATGACTTCAGAGGAAGTCATCTGAGTGGAAATGAGGGAGAATGATTGCATATGTTATCAAGAATGTCTGTCACTCTGATGTGCTTAAAGCTGCCTCTTAGACATTATGCTTTATTTTCACCTAGAAACTGAAAGAAAAAAAAGTCCTGGACAGCTCTGTTCAAGAGCCTAATGAGGGGAGGGTGTGGGCGTTGGGCACAGCTGGGCTCCATCCTAGAACCACAGCATTTCAAAGTGGGCCATGACTGTAGAAAGCCAGTTGCCGTTCCCTCTAGATGGGAAGAAACAAGGAGACAACAGGGATCACAATTTAGAGCCGTGTTTCCCTGAACAGTAATGTGTGTCTTGTTAAAATGCTGATTCCTCTTCAGTAGGTCTGGGCAGGACCTGAGAGTCTGTTTCTAACAAGCTCCCAGGTGATGCTGATGTGGCTTGTCCACGGACCCCACTGTTAACAACAGAGGTTAAAGTAAAAGTTCAAACCCCATTCACTGGTTTGGAACTCTGGGCAACTTACTTGAACACTATTCCACAGCTTTCCCAGTCATCAAATGAGATAACAGTAACACCAGAGGCACGGAGGTGGCTCAGTCTATTAATCATCTGCCTTTGGTTCAGGTCATGATCCCAGAGTCCTGGGATTGAGTCCCACATCGGGCTCCCTGCTCAGTGGGTAGTCTGCTTCTCCTCCTCCCCCTCCCACTCCCCCTACTCATGCTCTCTCTCTCTCACTCTCTCAAATAAATAAATAAAATCTTTAAAAAATAGTAACACTGAATGCAATTGCACTACTAGGTATTTATCCTAAAGATACAAACGTAGTGATCCGAAGGGGCACATGCACCTGAATGTTTATAGCAGCAATGTCTACAATAGCCAAACTATGGAAAGAACCTAGATGTCCATCAACAGATGAATGGATAAAGAAGATGTGGTATATATATACAATGGAATACTATGCAGCCATCAAAAGAAATGAAATCTTGCCATTTGCGACGACGTGGATGGAACTAGAGGGTATCATGCTTAGCGAAATAAGTCAATCCGAGAAACACAACTATCATATGATCTCCCTGATATGAGGGAGAGGAGATGCAACATGGGGGGTTAAGGGGGTAGGAGAAGAGTAAATGAAACAAGATGGGATTGGGAGGGAGACAAACCATAAGTGACTCTTAATCTCACAAAACAAACTGAGGGTTGATGGGGGGAGAGGGGTTGGGAGGGGGGTGGGGTTATGAACATTGGGGAGGGTATGTGCTATGGTGAGTGCTGTAAAATATGTAAACCTGGCGATTCACAGACCTGTACCCCTGGGGATAAAAATATATGTTTAAAAAAATAAAATTAATTAAAAAAAATAGTAACACTGAAGTCAAAATATTCATAGAAATAACAGAATTATAATTGTGCCTGACAAATGGTAAGGCTTCAAATGTTAGCTGCAATTATTAATATCATTATTACTATGGACAGAATCATGGTCAGTGTGAACCAATATCAGAGATAAAGCACTGGTCATTGGTGGAAAAGTCAAATAGCTTGGGTTTGATCTCAACTTTGAACAACAACAACAACAAAACACAACTTGAAGTTTGTGAGTTTGTGCTTAAATGACGATATTCATAGATCAAGTTAATTTCTTCAAATGTAACATTATTTGCCAAGACTATCATAACAAAATATCACAGGCTGGGTGGAGGTAACAGCAGAATTTTATTTTCTCACAGTCCTGGTAGGTAAAAGTCCAGGATCAAAGGGCTAGCAAATTCAGCTTCTGATGAGAGCCCCCGTATGGCCATTCTTTTGTGCACTTTTAAAGAGAGAGAAACATCTCCAGTGTTTTTTCTCTTCTTATAAGGACCACACCCTTATGACCTCACTGAGTCTGAATTACCTCCTTAAAGTTCCATACCCAAACACAGTCATATTAGGAGTTAGGGACTCAAGAGATGAAATGTAGGGTGACACAATTCAGTTCATAACAAATGTAAGGAGAATTTATTCTATTTTCTGTGGTTTTATGATCCAATGTGCAATATGTTTATAGGCTGACACAGTTTTTTTTCCCCTTCCATTACTCACTGACAATGCATGAGGCTTAAATCCATAGTCTAGGTACATTCTGACCATTAGCAGAGGTACACAGAGAATATACTATAAAACTCTTCCCCGAAATCCTCACCTCTCTGCATCAAAAAGGATGAAGGTTTTGAAAACACTCATTCTAACTCCTCTCCAGTTTTTGTGGGAAAGCAAGTTGGTGTACCTTTTTAAAAAGATTCTATTTATTTATTTGAGAGAGAGAAAGACAGAGCACATGAGCAGGAAAGTGAGGGAGAGAGAATCTGACGCAGACTCTGGGCTGAGCACAGAGCCTAACTCAGGGCTTGATCCTATGACTTTGAGATCATGACCTGAGTGGGAACTAAGAATGGGACACTTAACCAAATGCACCACCCAGGTGTCCCCAGTGTACCTTTTTTTGAACGTCAGATGTTAAAGTATATCAAGATTAGAAATGTACAAGCCAATTTTCCCAGAAATTCTACTTCCAGGAATTTACTCTATAGACTGCTACACAAATATATAAAACATGAGGCTACAAGGTGGTTCAATGCTGTGTTGCTCATTATTTGATTTTATCTTTTAAACCAACACAGTAAAATTGGCTTTTTCTTGAGTTCTGTAAGTTTTGATGCATCTACAGATTCATATAACCGCCATCGGAGTTAGGATACTACTACAAAAAAGTAAAATGCAATTTTAAAAATCTGAGGGTTTTTTTTTTAAAGATTTTTATTTATTTATTTGACAGACAGAGATCACAAGTAGGCAGAGAGGCAGACAGAGAGAGAAAGGGAAGCAGGCTCCCTGCTGAGCAGAGAGCCCGATGTGGGGCTCGATCCCAGGACCGTGAGATCATGACCTGAGCCGAAGGCAGAGGCTTTAACCCACTGAGCCACCCAGGCACCCCAAAATCTGAGTTTTTAAGGAAGAATGTCAGTCAAAACAAGAATGTTTAATGTAAATACTTTGATTGCCATTCTTGTTGCCTCACTTTTCATATGCTTGTGAAACTGTCTACAAATTCCAAATTCCAAGAAATGGCAGAAACTAGGGAAGCAGCCCAAGTGTCTATCAACAGTGAATGGATAAAAAAGATGTCATATATTTATATTATATTATATTATATTATATTATGGAATATCATTCAGCCATGAAATCTTGCCATTTGCAGTGACATGCATGGATCTAGAGCATATAATGATAAGTGAAATAAGCACATCAGAGAAAGGCAAATACTTTATGATTTTATTCATATGTGGAATTTAAGAAAGAAAACAAAGGATAAAAGAGAGAGAGAGAAAAACCACGGAACAGACTCCTAACCCAGAGAACAAACGTAGTTACCAGAGGGGAGGTGAGTGGTGGGGGATCAATGAAATTGGTGAAGAGGACTAAGAGTATACTTATATTTTTTCACTTTTTATATTTATTTTTAAATTATTTTAATTTTTCAGTGTTCCAAGATTCATTGTTTATGCACCACACCCAGTGCTCCATGCAATACATGCCCTCCTTAATACCTGTCACCAGGCTCACCCATTCCCTCACCCCGTCCCTTTCAAAACCTTCAGTTTGTTTCTCAGAGTGCATAGTCTCTCATGCTTCATCTCCCCCTCCAATTTAGCCTCCATCTGAAAGGATGGATACCCAATTATATCAACATGGACGGGACTAGAGGAGATTATGCTGAGTGAAATAAGTCAAGCAGAGAGAGTCAATTATATGGTTTCACTTACTTGTGGAGCGGAAGAGTACACTTATTTTGATGAGTATTGAGTAATGTTTAGAATGATCAAATCAACATATTGTACACCTGAGACTAATATAACACTGTATGTTAACTACACTGGAATTAAAATAAAATTAAAAAACAAGAATGGTTGACAAAGTCATTTTATATAAATATAATACTAGGCAGCCATTAAAACATGCAAGGCACATATACACAGTTTCATATATCTATATGATGTATATACATGTGTGTTATTATAAAAATATACATAGGAAGTGAAGGGGTGACTCCTGAACTATGAGACTGAAGGTCTTTGTTTTAAAGCACTTTCTTCTGCTCTATTGTTTGCTTGTTTGCATTTATTATTAGAAAAGTTTAATTAAAGAAAAAAATAAATTGATAAAGTTTAAAGAGTATAGAATTTTAGCGGCAAGTGTGTGGGAGAGGGTATAATATGATAGGCAATATTTTTAAATTAAACTTTTAATTTTGAGATTATTATAGATTCACATGCAGGTGCAAGAAATAATAAAGTCTGTGACCTTTTGGGATTGGCTTTCTTTCACTCAGTACAAGCTCTGAGAATTCACCCACATTTTTGCATCTGGAGTCTATTCTCCTTTTATTGCTGGGCAGTACTCCAGGGGATAGGGTACCGCCATTGGTTGAACCATTCGCTCACTGAAGGACATCTGGGTTGTTTCTGCATTCTTGGCTTTTAAGAATAAAGCTTCTATAAACATCCATGGACGGGTTTTTCCATAATCATAAATTTTCATTTCTCTGGGATAAATGCCCATGAGTTCAATTGTTGAGTTGTACGGTAGCTGCATGTTTAGTCTAATAAAAAACTGCAAAAATGTTTTCTAGAGTGGTTGTGCCATTTGACATTCTTACTAGACATCTGTGAGGGATCCAGTTTCTCCATATCCTCAGCATCATTGGTGTTGTCACTACGTCCGACTTTGTCCATTTTAGTAGGTGAGTAGAGATACTGTGTTGTGCCTTAATTTCCATTTTCCTAATGACTAATGATGGTGAACATCTTATTTGTCCCCCTTCCCATGAACTGTATTTTCATATCATGGGCCCATGTTTTGACTCGACAGTTCACTTTCCTTTATTACTGAGTTTTGAGAATTTGTCATACATTCTAGTCCCTAGGCTTTTGTTGGTTGTGTGATTTGTAAATAATTTCTCCCAGATTGTGTTTCCTTTCTCATCATGTAGGCTCTTGTTGAGCAAGGCTTTTTCATTTTCATAAGGAATATTTTCTCCATCTTTATTTTTGTGGGTCATGCTTTTGATGTTGAGTCTGAAAATTCTTTGTTTAGTCATAAATATCAAAGTTTCCCCTTAGGTTTTTCCATTGCAAAAGTTTTATAATTTTGGTTTTTACATTTAATTCTGTGGTACATTTTGAGCTCATTTTCCTGTAAGGTGGGAGGTGCCAGTCTACACTAATTTTTTTTTTCTTGTTGTATCCATGGAGGCACAATTGTCCCAGCACCTTTTCTCGAAATGGCTGTGTTTCTTTCATTGAATTGTTTTTGTATCTTTGTCAAAAAATTGTTGTTGGGTCACCTGCGTGCCTCAGTCAATTAAGTGTCCAACTCTTGATTTTGGCTCAGGTCATGATCTCAGGGTCCTGGCATAAGCCCCATGTTGAGTCCTGGGTCAGGCTCCACACTCAGCACAGAGCCTGCTTGAGATTCTCTCTCTCTGCCCCTCAGTCCTTACTCTCATGTTCATCAAATAAATAAGGAAATAAAGAAACTCTTAAGAAAATAGTTGTTTGTTTCTGGGTACTCTATTCTCTTCTGTAGATGATTGTGTCTACCCCTCTGCCAAAACCACACTGTCTTGATTACTGTAGTGATATAGTTGGCCTTGGTAGTGAGTAGCGTGGTTCTTGCCAACTTAATTCTTTGTTGAGGTTGTTTAAAGCTATTCTGAGACCTGAGCCTTTTCACATGATTTTCGGAGTGACTATGTCTTTGTTCATAATTACATTCAACCTACAGATAATTTGGGAGAGAATTGACGACTTTACTATGTATAGTTTCCCAATTCACGAACACAATATGTTTCCTTATGTAAGTCTTGATACTCCCAGAAGCATTTTGTAATTTCCAGCATAGAAACAAAACATGTACATATTTTGTTAAGTTTGTACTAAGTGTTGGAAATTCTTTGGAGCATGTGTAAATGGTGTTGTATTTGCAATTTCAGTTTCTAAGTGTTCGTTGTTAGTACATAGAAATGTGATTGATTTTTGTGTATATCCCCTGTTTCCAATTAAAATAATCAATAAAAACACCTGGCCCAAAAGTATTCTCTCACTTTACAGACTTCTTAACTTCTCCCAAGCAGGGAAACCTAAACCTTCACCACACAGGCTTGAACTTGAGCTTCCTTTTCTGGTGAGGCAATTTATGCAAGGAAAACAGTGTGGTGTGGTGAGAGAGGATGAGCTTTGGCGTTCAAGAGGATGGGTGTGAATTCTAGTTGGCCATTTGCAAGCTCTGGGCCTGGAACACATTATGTTCTCCAAGCCCCATTGCTAAAATAATGATAAAGCAACAGCAGCTGTAAGAGCTATATCAATAAGGTACTTAATGTAAGTTTGTGTTAAGAGCTTCACACTGGTCTCACTGAAATCTCATATGAAGTAGGAAGTATATGCCTGTAGTACTTTCTCTGCAATTTGAGTATTCCACAAGCTTGGACAGAGAATTATTTTTATATAAGCTTTCTTCTCCTTGTTTTAGCATGAACGCTGGGCCTGAAGTGACATGAAGCCATTTGTCATTTATCTTTATCTTGCCTACTGTGAATAGCCGTATGCTTTTCCTGTGGAAATATTTATGCTTTTAATTACAGGTGCTTTTTCTCACAAGCATGCCTACCTACCTGTTATGTTATACAGACTATTTTATACATATCATATTAGCTTCCAAACATCCAAACATGTTTTAAAATCTGGTACCATTTCTGGTTTGAAGATGGTCAGATAGTGGATAGGTGAGCTACATTATTATCCTCATTTTATGATTCAGGAAATGGAGACACAGAATGGTGAGGTCCCCTGTCCCATGACACACACCTTCTGGGTGGTACAGAAGGCCAGGCAGACTGACCTTTGATCTCTCACCCTTCTTCACCACATTCTGGGTATCCTTGGGTTACATGAACTTCAGGAAAAAGTCCTAGGATGGAGGAAACTTGAAGAAACATTTAACTCTACCTAGAGCTCTTTGGAATCTGCTTTTTGTGTCTTGAGAGGTGTATAATGCAGGCAAAGGCAGCCACTTGTCCCTGACAGCAGGGAGCTGGGCAGCTACCTGGATAGGCACTTTCACCCATTTCCAGAGCCCATTTTGGGCAGGTGTTATCCTATCCCTTCATTGTTCCCAGCCCAATATTTTCCCTGAAGATGGAGCTGCACGATTCCTGTGACACCACACTCTTCACCTTGATTGTGTTTACTCACTGCTACTTTTATTCCACCCCTAGTAGACTAGACATCCTATTACCAGTTATCATCCCCCTTCCAATTATTCATTCTTTATGGCAACTAGACATGATATGTTCACCCACAGCCCCCAACCCTGACAGAAGTAATACAAAGCCTTATCACTTAACCAGGATTTAATTGCTTTCGAATGGGTCTGATTATGAAAACACTCTGGGCTCATTATTTCCTGTGGCCAAGATGAATGATATGTCACAGTGCCACCAACAAAGCTGGAAGCGGTCAGTGCTCAGTGGATACCAATGTCACACTGGCCACAGCACTGTACGTGTTTAGATTCAGTGCCAGCAAAACAGGCCGGAGGAAGAGGAGAAGCCACTGGAGGCTGAAAGAGAACTTTAAAATATGTAAGGAAAATATCTGGAAGTCAAGCATTAAGGAGTTGAAAGAAGCCTTAATAATCATTCAACTTTCTGATCTTCTAAATGTGGAAATTGAGACCCAAAGAAGGTAGGAGCCATAGCCAAGGGCAAATAGCCAGTTTCTAAAAGAATTGCTTGGGCAGTTATCCAAGCCATGAGCCCCAAAGTCATCCAAGGTTCATCCTTTTTAAGGCATATTGCATATCTTTTCCAATTCCATTTTTTTAAGGATTCAATGGATAGCTCAGTGTTCATCTCAATTTCTTCTGATTACATACTCCAAATAAATCAGGGTCAATAAGGTATGCTCACCTGGAAAATACCTTACGAAGTTCCTCTTATAACCTATTGCTGCTTCCTTCCCTTTAATCCACTCTACATTACCTTCTCTCCAGCTAGTTAGCTTTGGGGAGAAAAATCCATTTGTGGGGCCCTAAGGGGCCCACTATGATTGTCTATGTAGTCACATTTGTATGTGTGACTGATTTTATATTTTATTGAGTGGCTTTAAATGAGAAGATGAAAAAAAATTTAGTTCCTCTTTACCGTGATGCCCAACACATATTTTGTCCTCAACACATACATGTTAACTTTATTAAATCATTAGTTATAAATGTCTGTAGGGTTCAGGTTGTAAAAAACAAACAAACAAACAAAGAAATAAAAAAACCCAAAACCAAACCAAAGCAAAACCGCCACCACCACCAACAACAACAACAACAAAAACAACTCAGTAAAGAAATTATTTCCAGGGCAAATTGTTCTTTGACCAAAAAGATGACGGGTAGAATTGAGGGGAAGAAGACTGAACAAGAGAGAAGCTTAGTTATTTACTAACTTAAAAATTGACCTCTTAGGAATGCTACCAGCCAGACAGTAAATATTTCCTTGAGGTTACACTACTATCCCCAATCCTCCCATATCACCCCACTTTCTTGGAGCAGGATTGTACATCTGCTCATGTTGACACATGATGTGTAGTGCCCACCCTCACCATGGTAGGAGTATTTATCCCTGACCCCCTAGTGTGGGGCTTGGCCTTCTGACCTGCTTTGGACAATGGATATGAGTGGATGGTAGCTTTGTGAGTCCAACCTGAAGGGAGTGTCATTTCCCATTAGACATTTATTGCTTGCGTCCTCCGGGAAAATGGTATCCTTCAAAGAGGGACTGCTCATTCAGCCTAGGCTCCAAAATGAGAAAATAATAAGGAAGGGCAGTAGCATCATCCCCTGCAGGTGCTGACATGTAATCTGAGTGAGAAATGCAGGCTCCTTGTTATGCACCACTGACATTATGGCCTGGCTAGTACCATGGCAAAGAAGAGTAATTTGTATATGAAATTTAAACTGTTCAATTCATCAACAGTCACATATTATCTGCTTCCCAAGCAAAATTGGTTATCTGAGGAAGACTTTTTTGTATGAAGTACAGTTATTGAAAGCCAGACCTTATTTATCCCTGATACTTCTGTATCTCAATTATTTTCTATATCATTTTTCTGTAAGCATTTTTCTGTCAAATCATAGGCTATATGACTAAGTGATGACTAACCTTTCAGGTAACTTTAATAATATTTAAAATTTTTTTCTTTATGAAAACATGTGAGTTTATTATAGGAAAATTACAGACTCATTGTAGAAAAAAAATCAGTGGGTATATTAACTTAGGAAGATCTGATATTATATGAAAATTCAGCTTTTTGCCCCAAAAATATAGTTTCTATGGCACTTACTCAAGTTATATTTCCTCTTTGAAAATTTCCACATATACATATTCTAATTTTTTTTGTTAAATATATTTCTATGTACTTGTTTAAATCAATGTTTTTGTTATGAAAATTTGGTTTTACTTAAAATTTTTATCTGGTTGTAGCTGTAGTGTAAGAAGGCTACTGGGTCTTTCTTTCTTTCCTTCTTTCTTTTTTTACAAAGCCACTACCTTGAATATTTTTATTGCTTTTCATGTTTTTTGATGGCTGTTGGTTTTTCTCATTTCATTGTCTATAAATAAGCATAATAATTTGTACCATGCTTTCAAATAGGTATAATCCTGTATTTACTTCATGTGTGGCATAAAACTACCAGGGAGGTATTAACTGAAAGTGGGAATACAGTTCTCTTTTTTGTTCTTGTTTTTGATAAGAATATTTCATCAGGGTAAATTTAGGGTTTGTGTAGAGACGGCAGAGGTCAGAGGGCTGAGTCCCACAGCACCCAAAGTTCTCCAGCAAGATAGAGAAGATAAGGCAAGGATAACAGAAAAGAAACCATCATCAACTAAGAGGTGAATCCAAAAGTGAGTCCTAGAGGCCAAAGAAAGGAAATGTATCAGATAGAAACTGGGGCCATGGAGCTGTTCTCAGAAGAAGTCGGAGAAGTATTGGAACGTGTTTCTTTCCTTTATTATTATTTTCTTGAATGCTTATTATGGTCAAGAAAATAAAAATCACTCATGAAGTCATTGAAAAACCACATTTTAATTTTTAAAAAAGGTTTTATTTATCTATTTGACAGAGAGACAGAGAGAGAGCACAAGCAGGAGGAGCCGCAGGCAGAGGGAGAGGGAAAAGCAGACTCCCTGCTGAGCAGGGCCTGGATCCCAGGATCCTGAGATCATGACCTGAGCCAAAGGAAGATGCTTAACCAATGGAGAGCCACCCAGGTACCCAGAAAAAAAACACATTTTAAAAGTTAAAGTGTAATTAAAAACATACTCATGGGTGAGTCAGGAAACTAGGTTGCAGTTCAAGGTTTGGACAAACCAGGTGTGATTTTGCACATAGCATTCCCCTTGAGGGTTCACAGTTTTGATGGTTCTGCATTGAAAGAATAAAGTAGTAGGCATAGGTAATACTGAACTTCCTCACTGGTAGCATCATGACTGGTCTCTGATGGTCAATGCTCAATAACGACTGAATAAATGAGTAAATCAATGTACAAATAAGGGTTCTTTCCAATGCCAAGATTTTACCTCTGGCTCACAGCTCCCTTTCCCCTTAAGGAATATGGGCAGAGTGGAGTCGAAATGCTATCCACACTTTGCAAGTCTCCTCTCTTGACTCCTACTGGCTTGACTGTAGAGATGCTTAATTATTTATACTGCCTTTAGGAAGAGCCACTGGGGTATGCTGCTTTGGATGCCATTTCTACTATTATTAGTCTCAGAGCTATTTCTTCTTTCCTCCAGCACAATGAAGGTGGTGAAATAAGGAGTTGCACTTCCCTTTTCCCAAGCCCTTAAAGTGCTCAGCTCAGCAGCGGTCAGACTCCTGGAGCATCTAATGAGAACTAGGGAAGACCTAATTTCCTTTGTTATCCTTGGCTTCCTTGACCTCAGCTAATCAGGTAAGGAGCAGTACAAGAGGACCAGCGGGTTATTTCAATGGCTTCTCTCCATCACCACTCTGTTCCCACACAATCCCAGCATTCCAGTGGGGTTTTTGTTGTTGTTGTTCTTGTTAGCCTTTTCTCAAAACAGACTACATTGAAACATTCTCTTTCTTTGCTGAAAAAAAAAAAATCTTCCAATGCCAGATATTTGCTTGTTAGATGGATGAAAAATCTTCATTTTTTATAATTTCTTCCTTCTTTTTTTTGTTTCATTTTTCAGGTTTTTAATTTATTTTTTGCTTTTAATCAGAATACTAACTTAAAATTATGGGGTATTCTAATCCCCCTCCCCCAAATGGATTAATAATTGTTTACTGCATGGCCCAAAGCTATGCACTGTGCTTAAACGGTTTAGAAGCACATATTCTCCATGAAGGAGTTGAATGCACTACAGTTTAAAAGGAAATGTTGGGGCGCCTGGGTGTCTCAGTGGGTTGAGTGTCTGACTCCTGATTTCAGCCCAGATCATGATCTCGGGGTGGTGAGATTGAGTCCCCCTTTGACCTCCACATTGAGTGCAGAGTCTGCTTGAGATTTTCTCTCTCTCTCTATCTCTCTCTCTCTTCTCCTCCCGCTGCTCATTCACTCTAAATAAATTAATTTAATTTTTTTTAAAATGAAGAAAATGTCAACCTATTTGGTATTCAGTTTCAGTGATTATGTTTTGGTAATAAATTTAATCTACCCAATATACATTGGGAACCTGCTTTGTCCAAAATACTACATCAGTACTGGTAGTAAATGCTTGGCACTTTCTGGGTTCACAATATGGTAGGAGAGGTTTACATAAAAGGGACTCCTACAACTGAATAACAGAAAGACACACAACCAAATTGAAAAGTAGGCAAATGACTGAACAGGCATTTCTCCAAATAAAATATACAATGACCAGTATCCATAAAAAGATGTTCAACATCATTGGTCATTAAGAAAATGCAAATCAGAACTGCAATGAAATACTACTTCATACTCATAGGATGGCTATTTAGTTAATTTATTTATATTTTTTTATTATTTTTTAAAACTTTTATTTAAATTCTAGTTAGTTAACATACAGTACAATACTGGTTTCAGGAGTAGCTACTCCTAATAAGCCTGGAAATAAAAAAGACAAACATTGGCAAGGATGTAGAGAAATTAGAACCTTTGTGAACTGCTGGTGAGAATGTCAGATGATATAGCTCCTATGGACAATAGCTTGAAAGTTCCTTAAAATGTTAGACATGACTTACTACTTGACTTAGTAATTCCACTCTTAGGGTAGCTACCCAAAGGAACAGAACACAAGCACTTCTCCAGATACTTATGTCCCAGTGTTCTTGGCAGCATTATTCACAACATCCAAGAGCTGGAAACAACCCAACTGTCCATCAGCAAAAGCATGTATAAACCAAATGTGGTATATACATGCCATCCAATATTATTCAGCCAAAAAATGGAATGAAGTGCTGACCTATCCTACATCGATGAACTTTGAAAACATTATACCAAGTGGAATCAGACAAAAATCTAAATATTGTGTTATAATACTTGCACAAGGTTTCTAGAACAGGAAAATTTATAGAAACAGAAAGTAGAAGAGACATTACCAAGGCTAAGGGGAGGAGAAAATCCGGGGTTATGGTTTAATGGGGGTATGGCTCCTGTTTGGGGATGATGAAAAATCTGGAAATAACTGTGAACATTGCAGAACATCGTGGATATGTTTCATGCCACTGACTTTTACAGTTAAATTGGTAAAATTGGTAAAATTTTACACTACGTCCATTTACCACAATAAGAAAAAATAGCCCTACTCCCAATAGAAGACAAAACAGAATGAAGCAAAATGCAAGCCATATAAATAAATGATGATCACTAATATTGTTCATGGTGGTGTTGGTTTCTTGGTTATCTGTGCTTGCTCATTCATCCGTGGTCGTGTGGCATTAGGTGGGCAATTGCTGGATGTTGGTTGGCTGTCGGCTGGGCAGTCAGGGAACTGGGTCCCTGTTTCTCATGTATTTCCACGTAACCATCACCAGAAGCTTAGCTCAGATTTGTTAGGTTTCCAAGGAGGAAAGCAGAAGTTGGCAAGGCTCCAGGTGTGTAGGCTTAGGGCCTAGACAGTCACTTCCACCATATGCCATTGGTCACAGCAAGTCATGGAGATAGGTGTGGAAACAGACCTGACCTTTTTATAGCAAAAGTTTCAAAGTTACGTTACAGGAATACAGAGAAGGGTAGACATTTGTGGTGATTTTTTAAATCTATCAGTTTATAAACGCCCCACAATAAGACACTGAATAAATGAATGATCCAAATGTTGAAATAGTAAAAAACGATTACAACTTTAAAGAATACTTTATAAAATGGAGGAAAACACTATATGTAAAGTTATATAATATTTAAAATACCAATATATAAACACATGTATCTGGTGATATGGACATATATATGAATGTATATGTTTACTTTCCCTATATTCTAAGTTCTAAAGTCATGTATTTCTATGATAATTAGAAAAAATTATCTTTCTCAAATTATAATTTTTTTAAATGTGCTTGGATTTTTTTTAATTCATATATTCTTGAACTTGAACATTGGGAGCTAATTTATAAAGATCAAAAATTCTAATATGGTCTTTGTTTCATCTCTCATATGATTGATCATAAAATAATAGTAATCCAGGATTAATTTAGATCCTACTATACTGGCACTGTTCAAAAAGACAATCACAGATATTTTTAGCATTCTACAATCCACCTTTATCTCAACCTTTATCTTTTAATCTAGATATTCTCTGCTAGAAGCAAGAAGCTTAAATAACTGGGACAGCAAATCAGAACCAAAATACTTTCTTGAATTTGGCCAATAGGAAGAGAAGGAAAAGATTATATTCTACCTTAAAAACTCATTTGTTAGGGCTCACTCTGGGTTAAAGTTCACTTCTTAAATCACGCTTTACATCATTAATTTCATAAAGGTTCACCAAGCGGTTTGTACCATCCCTACATTTGAAGAGTGAGCATCCGACAGGGAGACAAGCAAATGAACAATTGTATTTTTGTTGTGGTATCTGTTTCTTTGCTGTGATAGAAGGCAATAGATGGTGCTGGATGCAACCCTCTGACTCAGACATAATTTCGGTTTTGTGGGAAAGGGAGATGTTGGAGGAAGTTTTTAAAAAGTTGACCTTGAAGAATTAGAATTGTGTTTTTATTCTTCCACCAAATATTTATAGCCCACCTACTTCATGCTAGTGAAAATATGCCCACACTGGATTAGGTGCTCTGAGTAGAGCAATGAAGAAAACAAAGCTCCTTGCCTCATTCTACACAACATTCTAAGTGAGGAAGCAGACAATAGACCAATAAATACATAATGCATCAGGCAGTAATAAGAGCTACGAAGAGAAATGAGTGAGGGAAAGAGCTAAGAGGAGATCTGGAAGTGTCACAGAAAGAGGCAGAATCTGATAGGACTCTGGGATGGATTTCTGCTTGCCTCCCTTCCTCCTCCAGTGCTTTGAAGGCACAGGCTTCCCTCCAGGAATCGCCAACCCCATCAGGTATCTGGAGTGGGGATGGTCATAGTAGTCTTCTCTTGGAATCAAAATTGACTAAACTAGCCTGTCTTGCACATGCTTGGCAGCTCATCAGAAGCCCCAGTTTCCATTTAAATAGTTCCAAGGACCAAGTGGTCACACAGACAAGTGAGTTGGCGAAGTTTAAGATAATAGAGGCATTATGGGGCTTGAGGTATGCTGATATTATCCATTTCAAATAAAGCTATTCTAGTACAATTATTCATAAATCACTCTGGGGAAACAGACGTTTTCGATCCTTTGATTCTAAATTCCTTTGATTCTAAATTGAGGTATACATTAAGTAGCCAAGAATTAATGGAATCTTAAGAGCAGCGGATACAAATTACATTCGCCAGAACCAGGGGAATCACTCTTTTGTCATGCAGATGAGAATCTGGCAGATTAATAATTTGTGGATACAGAGAGTTAGACTCCCTTCTGATAACTCTGCAGTGAATATGATTTGCTTCAGCTTTCTTGGTTCCTTCCTGATTCTCCTTCAGGAAGACAGTCCTTCCCCTTCGTAGCAGTCCAGCTGGGGTCAACTATCAAGTTTCTTTTCTTTTATTCCCTAAACCTTAGCCCCCAGATAGCAACCCCTCCTTCTAGCTAAGGAGAAGGCATAGAACCCAAGGCTAGGCTAATAATGACATGGCATTCTTTCTCTGGAGGTGATTTCCCCCCTTTTCTTTATTGTGATAAAATACACAAAGAATAATATTTACCACTGTAACCAATTGTGAACATACATTATGGTGGTTTTAAGTACATTTATAATGTTGTGTGACCATCATCACCTAAAGCCAAAACCTTTCATCATCCCAAACTGATACTTTGTACCCACTGAAGTAATTCCACATTCCCCTTCCCTCCTGGGCCCTACTAACCTCTATTTAACTTTCTGTCTCTATGAATTAACCTACTTTACGGAACTCATTTAAGTGCATCATACGGTATTTAGCCTTTTGTGTCTGGTTTATTCTACTTAGCATAGTGTTTTCAAAGCTCATCCATCTTATAGCCTATATAAAATTTCATTCCTTTTTATGGGTGAATAATATTCCATGGTATGTATAAGCCACAATTTACTTATTTATTCCTTTGTTGATACTCATTTGTGTTTTTCCACCTTTGGCTTCTGTGAATAATTGTGCTATGAATATTGGTGTGCAGATATCTGCTTGAGTCTCTTACATTTAACCATAAGATATATATGTCTTTTATATATACTATATATATATGATTTATACATAAAATATATAATTTGTATATGTAATATATGTTATATATTATATTTATTTTTGAAATATATATCTCTATTCTTTTACTGCTGGGTCCTAGGATAGTTTTTTGTTCTGTTGTTTTGGGAGGTTTTTTTTGGAAGGATTGGTAGTTCCTTGTTTTTTGGTTTAAGGAGCCAATCCATTTTCCATAGAACTGCATCATTTTACATTCCTGCCAGCAGCACAGAAGGATTTCAATTTATCACACCCTAGTCCACATCTACTTTCTGGGTTTTTTGCTTTGTTTTATTTTTGTTTTTGTTTGCATATTAGCCATCCAAGTAGACATGATGTAAAGTGGTACCTCACTGGTGTTTTGACTTTCATTTCCCCAATGACTAATGATAGTAAGTATCTTTTCATCTTCGTACTGGCCATTTGTGTATCTTCTCTGGAGAAGTGTCTATTCAAGTTATTTCTGCAGTTTTTAATTGAATTGAATTTTGGGGGGGTGTTGTGGTTGTTGAGTTTTAGGAGTTCTTTATATATTGTAGATATTAATCTCTTATCAGATATCTATTTTACAGATATTTTCTCCCATTCTGTAGATTGTGTTTTTGCTGTCTTGATGTGTACTTTGATGCATTAAAGTTCTTAATTTTGATGAAATTCAATTTATCTGTTTTTGCTTTTGTTATCTGTGTTTTTTTTTTAAGATGTTATTTATTATTTCCTTCAAGAGACAGTGGGAGGGGCACTTGGGTGGCTCAGTTGTTAAGCGTCTGCCTTCAGCTCAGATCATGATCCCAGAGTCCTGGGATCAAGCCCCACATCAGGCTCCCTGCTTCGGGGGGGAAGCCTGCTTCTCCCTCTCCCACTCGCCCTGCTTGTGTTCCCTCTCATGCTGAGTCTCTCTCTGTCAAATAAATAAATAAAATATTTTTAAAAAGAGAGAGAGAGACAGTGGGAGTGGGAGAAAGAACATGAGTAGGGGGAGGGGCAGAGGGAAAAGGAGAAACAGCTCTGACCTGAGGAGGGATCATGACACAGGCTGCATTCCAGGACTCTGGGATCATCACCTGAGCCAAAGGCAGGTGCTTAACCATCTGAGCCACACGGGCACCCCTGTTGTCAGTGCTGTAGATGTCATATCTGTGAAATCATTGCCAAATCCAATGTCATGAAAATTTTCTCTAATGATTTCTTCTAAGAGTTTGATAATTTAACTCTTAAGTTTAGGTCTTTGGTCCATTTTGAGTTTAGCTTTGTATTCGGTGTTTGATAAGGGTTCAGCTTCATTCTTTTGCATGTGAATGTCCAGTTTTTCAAGCAACATTGTGGTCTTGGCACTCTTTTTGAAAACAATTGACCATAGATGTGAGACAGTTTACTTCTAGGCTCTCTTTTCATTCCATTTGTCTGTATGTCTGTCCTTAAGCCAGTACCATACCACTGTCATTACTATAGCTTTGTATTAAGTTTCAAAGTTGAGAAATGTGAGTTCTCCAACTTCATTCTTTTTCAAAACTGTTTTGGATATTCAGAGCCTCTTGCAATTCCATGTGAATTTGAGAATTGGCTTTTCCATATCTGAAAAAAAAAAAAAGTTGCTGCAATTTTGGTAGGAATTGTGTTGAATCTGTAGGTTTGCTTTGGTTGGTTGGTCTGTAGGTTGCTTTAAGCATTGACATTTTAATAATATTAAGTCTCCCTGTCCTTGAACATAGGGTGTCTTTTTCTTTGTTTAGGTTCTCCCTAATTTCTTTAAACAACACCCTTTAGTTTTCCATGTACAAGACTTTCACATGTTTGGTTAGACTTATTCCTAATATTTGATTCCTTTAGATGCTATTATAAATGAAATTGCCTTCTGAATTTCCTTTTTGGCTTGTTCATTATTGGTGTATAAAAACATAGCTGAGTTCTGTGTATTGATTCTGTACACTTAAAACCCTACAACTTTGCCAAATTTATGTATTAGTTCTAGTTTCTTTCTTTCATTAGATTTTTACTTTATTTCCTAAGGACAGCTTTGCCAGGTAAAGTAGGATTGGTTGATATTTTTTTTATTGTGTTATATTAGTTCTAGTAACTTTCACATGGATTAGGGGGGATGTTCTATACATAAGATCACCATCTGGTAATGGAGATAATTTTACCTTTTCTTGTCCAAGTAGGGAGACTTTTCTCTTTAAGTTTTGAATCTTAATCTGGGAATCTGAAATTAACTGGAACTGAGTAATCATGGAAACAAAGCTTTCAAGAAATAGCTTCTGTCCCTCAGGTTCACAAGACTGACTGCAGGTCACACACTTCCAAAGGCTGGATTTTGCACTGTTTTCTATTTAGTTCTGTGACAATTTTTAAAAGAATTTGTTTCTGTTGCTCATAACTCAGGAACCCTCATTGATGTAATACCCTACCTTTACTTTTTTCAAAGAAACAGAATTCTTTCAAGAAAACTGTAAAGGAAGAAAGGAAATATAGCCTAAAGTGGGACATAATTATCATCATATCAAGCCTCTTCTCTAAGAATTTTCAAATTCTGATTTTAGCCTTTATCAGAATTTCCTGCTAAATTATTTGAAATGTACAATCCTGAACTGTATTACCAGAGATTTTAATGATTACTTTTTAACCAATACCCCAGGTGAGTCTCAAGTATATGAACCATAAACTGAATGTTTTACAGTATGATTTCTATAATATATTTGCCAAATAATAATATAGTTGGTGACTGAACACCTCTAGGGATACTAAAGTCTCTACTCTACATGGTGAATCCATTTCATTTGAGAACAACGCTTCCAAAAAATTTTTTTTCACATCTTGACTACCAATATATCCTGTATAAAATTGAATTATTGAGTCATAGAATTTTGTGGTTATAGAATAATAGAGGATTTTTCATTTGACTTCACTTAAAAGCAACAATTTTAAAGAATCAAATGAGCCTAATGAGATGCATATCTTCACAGAAACTTTTTCCTCTGAAAAACACATTTCCTTTGCTCTCAATAATATAATTTCACACAAGCATTTGTATAGGTACCTCCCATGATTTCATATCCATGGCCAAAGAACAAAGGTGACTTGGGGATTGCTGGGCAGAACCCCAAGTCCCAAAATAGCCATCTTCCTCTCCTGCCAGAGGTTTATTTTTTGGTCTTAACAACTTCATCGTCTTGAAGAGTGACATAATGCACACCCTTCACAAGGTGCTAAGCTTTACCAGCTAATGACTTAGAAACCAGTGACACCAAGAGAGGGTGTGGAGGGGAAAATGGAAGTGCTATCACTGTGACAACTGTGTCAGATTGTTTGACATTTCTTAATTTCCCCTTATTCCTGATTTTCATTCTGCCATCTGTTTCTCCACAGTGATTGGTATTTAAACTCTTAAAAGAAAAGAACCATGTGCTGGTGGAATAAGATGTTTCATTTAAGTAAAAAGATAAATGTCTGATAATTTGCTTGTGAGATCCCCCAAGGTTATTAGCATTAAAGCAATCAAAGCCTTAAACTTGCAGGATAAAATTATTACACTGCAGTAAAATTGTTGGTATCAGCTAGTATTTGAAATGGGCTTTCCAGTGGGGATGGTGAGGGTAAATGAGGGGGTTTCTGTGTGCAGCCTAAAGCCCCTTGGGTTCACTAACTTGGCAGTGCTAAATAATAACTTTACAATAGAGAATGGTTCAGTGGAATGAAAGTAGACTGGGAAACAGGCACATTTAGCTTCAAATCCTGACTGCATCTTTTTTCTACTCTAGGTAAGTCTCTGATTCCATTGATTCTCACTTTCATTATGGGAAGATGGCAAACTTCAACAATCATTGAAGAGGTTGATTTAGTTCAATTTCATTTGATTAAACATATATTTGTTTAATGTCAAATGGCAGGGCACTGGAGATGGAACAGGGTTTGAGAGATTCTCTACCTTTGTTCAGCTCAAAGTTCAGCAGGAGTTACAAGCAAAAGGGCAGCAATAACAGCACCCAGAAGTTATTACAGTGAAATGGGTGCATTATACGTTAGGATAAGAATGTTGATACATATGTTACAGATTAAATAAGAAATCGTGTTAGTAAAAAAGAAAAAAGAAAGAAAGAAATCATGTTCGTTTCCTTCTTTCTTTTTATTCTGTTGAGCATGGCAATAACATACCGATTTAAGAAAAAATGTCCTTGAGTTCTGACATATTTGTTCTCAGAAGGCATTATCATTAAAAACTTCAAGAGGATGAGTGTGTGTGTGTGTGTGTCTGTGTGTGTGTTTACATTAGTCACTATTTTCCTCATCTGTTAAAATCCATAGTTGAATTAACAGATTCTTCCTCTGGAATTCTTATTTGAGATACATAAGTTAGCTTCATGACTAGAAAACAAAATCAACCCCCAAAATAAAAATGTCAATAAACTTGTATTACAGAAGAAGGCATGAACTGAAATTCCTCAAGTCTTCCCACCTGATCTTACTCAAATAATCTCAGCTTGGGAAGGGGAATGACTTACTAAGGCCAATGAATAGTAAGAGGCTAACATGAGTGGAACTCTGGTCTCTTTGATTCCCAGTCCTGTGCCAATAATATCAGTCAAAACTGTGTGGTCAGAAATGTCATCTATCCCCAGAGTGAACCCCTTGAAATAGAAGCACGACTTCCTCTGCAAATGGAACATAGATGAATAGCTTATCTACAACCTAATTGCCAGATGAGGCCAATAGATTCTTTCCAACAGGCCATTTGCCTGGTAAGACCATCCCCACTCCAGAGAAAGCACAGGTGGGAGGCATCATGCAAGCAGGGTACATGGAGATCTTGGAAAACATTACTAAATAAAAAATCCCAAATTCTACCTCTAGTGATGGTTTAGATAAAATGGAAGCTTAAGAGATGATTGATCCTGAAAGGATGATGTTTTCGCATTTCCTAACCATTTACCTAAGACCTTTGGGTCCTCTCTTTTCCAAACCAATGAACTCCCTTACTAGCTTCATACCTATTTGTGGTTCATTTCAGGAAGGAAGAGGAAGTCCCAGAGTCCCCAGATGTCAAAGTAAATAAATCTTGTTAATGGAGGGGTAAGGTCTTTAGGAATGAAATAATCTCCTGCAACTGGTTCATGAATACTCAAAAACTTCCCTTCCCTTTACAGAGCTGCTAACTGGGGAAATCAATAGATGCAGGCTTGAGTAAGTCTAGATATTTTTGAATCTTATTAAATATATATAAGACAACTTTGGACATAAACAGGATACAATAATAACCTACATGAAGCCGAGGAAAATCAGAATGATTGAATGTGAAAATGCATTGTGATTTGGAGCTCAAGCTCTGAGAATAAGCAGTTGAAAGGCAAGTAAACAATGTTCTCATTGGCTCTCCATAACCCACTCATGAAACACAAGGCCCGTAGCAAGGACCACAAGGCACCTTCCTCCAACATTTGTCCATCACTGTTTCATTGTGGATATTCCATATTTCAGCTTTGATGAGCATTATGACAATGTACAACAGGACTCCTTTTTTTTCCTCCTAACTTGTTATGATGAGCATCTACAACCACATAAAAGTTAGAAGAGTAGCACAGGGATTGGCCAACTGCACCCAAGGCTTGCCCATACCTGGATGTGTCATCTGTGTCTGCAGTGTTGAGGGGCTGGGACAGAGAACTTATGGCCCACAAAGCAGAAAGTATCTATTATTTACTACAGTCACTCTTTTATAGAAATATCACTACCTAGAAAGGTAGTCTTTACTTTTTACAGAAAAAAAAAATTGCTGACCTCTGAGCTAGTACAATGAACACTTGTACACCTTCTGACAATTGCCAAGATTTCAAAATGGTTGCTCTCCCTATATACCCATGTACACAAATACAAAATTTTTTTTCCTGATCCATATGGAAATAAGATGCAGAAAATGATCTTTCCTCTCAAAACATGTCAGCATGCCTCCACTAAGAATAAAAGACATTCTTGTATAAATAGCCACAACACCTTTACCACACAAGTACACTATTTTCTTGTATTTAATCTAACAACCCATATTTACAGTTCCTCAATTGTCCTCAGAGTCTTCCCAGAGATTTTTTATTTACATTAATATCCTATTGGGAAAGGTGGGTGTGTCAGTCAGTTACGTCTCTGACTCTTGGTTTTGTCTCAGGTTGTGATCTCAGGGTCGTGGGATTGAACCCACATTGGGCTCCACACACTGCATAGAGTTTGCCTCTCTCTCTCTAAATAAAATAAATAAAATTTTTCAAAAACTCAGTATCTTATCAAAGTTTTATGCCTTTTCTTTGGTTATTGTATTTCTTCAATCTCTTTTATCTAAAACAAACCTACCAATCTTAATTATTTTTTTCTTTTTTCTTCCCAACTAACAAATGCTCTCTGGGAGAGCCTGGGCCAGTGGTCTTATGAAGTATTCCACATCTGTATTTATCTAACTGTTTCCTCCTGGTGTCATTAAACATTTTGGGATCTCCCCCAACCCCAGCTCCTATGCTTTCTATAAATTGAACACTGGCTCTAAAAGCCTTGGTTAGATTCAAGCTGAACATTTCGGCAAGGCCACATTATATTACAACAGGAGAAAAACAATGTTGGGTTTTCCTGCTATTAGTAAGGCAAAGTTTGATCATTTGGTTAAGATGGGGACCAATATTTAAGATGGTCCATGATTCCTTTGTTGCTAGGAAGTTATCTGTGGGGTTGCCAGGGTCAGGAGTCTTTTGGCATCATGGAATATCTGGTTTCTCCTAAACTTTTTACTTAATGGCTTTTTCTTCTATTGATGATCAGGGCCAAAATAAATGAAAATGTCTGTTTTTTTTCCCTAATTCTGCAATTCTTTCTACATATTCAAGCTGATATTATTCTTCTATACAGAAGAGATTTTTTTCCCCTTTTATTTTCCTCTCTCTTTCTTTCTCATTATTATAGATTTATGGATTTTTTTAATGTAATGACTGTCATTATTTCCTTCTTTATTTCTTTTTTTATTCATTTAAGTAATCTCTATACCCAATGCAGCTCTCGAACTCATGATCCTGAGATCAAGAGTCACATGCTCTTCTAACTGAGCCAGCCCAGCACCCCTGTCATTATTCTTTTTGATGCTTAAACTTCCAAAAATTGACCAGTGGGAGCCTATTCTCTTTGCTCCTCTGTTTTTTGGAAATGGTTCACTGGTTGTTGAGTTCTTTCTTGCTTTCTGGCACAACACAGCACAGTGTTACCTTGTACTTTCCCTGTCTCAGACCACAAATCAGCCATTTCTCCAAGAACAGCTGACCCCTTATTGGATAATAGTAGTTAGAAATTGAGATCTAGACCATGCAGTGCTCAATACTATGGGCACTTTTTTCCCTACACATTTTCAGTGTATGTGTGTATGGGTCCATATTTACAAGAAAATCATGAGTTTATGTTAGGCCCCAGGACTCTTCTGATTGCAAATGAAACACAATTTAAGACTTAAGGCAGAAAATGAAACACAATTTAAGACTTAAGGCAGACCCAGGACTCTTCTGATTGCAAAGAAACACAATTTAAGACTTAAGGCAGAAACACAATTTAAGACTTAAGGTATTGACGAGCCCTTGCAAGAAAAAGTATGGCTTCAGGAATAGCTACATCTAGGACCTCAAATAATGCCTTAAGTCTTACTTTATTTCTCAGTCCTAACTTTCCTCTGCATTGTGTTCATTTTTAGGTATAACCACCCCCATCTCTAACAAGTGATGCCAAAGTATAAAGCAGTAGTTCCAGTCTGTTACAAAATGAAAAATACAACACCTCAAAACCCTGAAGTTCTATTACCATCACTGGGATGAAGATTCAGAAAAGACCATGAGGGTTTCTCCAAATCTCATTTGTTCCTCATATTCAATAACTCCTAGTGGAAGTTCTCCACCTGATTTTAGTATTCTCCTGCATTGTTTCATTGGATTTGTCTGACTCTGATTCACTATTTTTCTTCCACACAAATTTCTCTACAACTGTTCTCTATCCCATAGGCTCTGTCCCTGTTTCCCTTACCTATAAACCTACGAGCAGGTCACTTCAACGCTGCAGGCACAGCCACTGTTTTTTGCTGACATCTCTCTTAGAAATATTTAATTTCTAAATCTGCTTCTGCTTTAATTACTGTGTCCCTGAGGATCTGTCAGTATTCTTCCATTCGCGGCCTGCTCAGCGATGCTCAGTTGATTTCTTAATTCCTCCAAATCTCCTGTCATAAAGCTCTTTCCCATCCAAAGCTATAGAGTGTGACTCTTTCTCAACAAACTCTGTCTACCCAGCTAAACTTAGAATATAATATTAGCTCTGAAAGGTGCTGAGGGATCATTCAATCTATTCCCCAAAGTACACCATTTTACCTTGAGGGAGGGAGGGAAGAGGCAGCTTAAGATCAAATGGCGAATGCTTAGAAATCATAGCCCTAATTCAGGACTCCTAAGTCTTCCCCAGTTTATGTCCTGGAAATGATACTAAGCAGACCAGTAGTCCAATTGGCTGTACTCCGTATCCTCCTGAGAGGATGGCTTATGGAAAGCAGTGAAGAAGGTCCGAGAATGTGCAGGGAGACCCCAGTTCTGCTGTGGTCTGTGACTCAGCTGGTTCTGTAGCTTTTGACCATATAACCTGACTTTGTCCATGGAAGGAAGTTAATGATCTCCAGCTCATTTTCTCTGAGAACATGTCTGCCTGAGAAGCCTTATTACCAGAGCGGTGATGTGATTTTCCCCATTACCACCGTCACCAGCTCCATGATCAATATGATCAGAAGCCAGACAGTCCTGGATTAAACCCCATCTCTCTCACTTACAGCTCTGTGAGTTTAAGCATTTGCTTTATCTATTTCTATCTCAACTCCTTATTTACCAAACAGAAATTTCTGTTTTATCAGTAGTGTGGTATGGCTGTGGAAGATGCAGTCTTAGCCTTTCCTTCTTCAGTCTTTCTCTTTCCATACCTCAGTTTCCTTGTCTCTAAAATGGGGATAATAATGGTAGCTCACCCATAAGGAAGGATTAAATGAGATAATACATGTCAAATGCTTCAAATGGTGTCTGATACCAAGTAAGGAGCGAGCAACCTCTTATTATTGTCTTTCACACTGTTGTTGTTGATGTTGTTGAGGTACAGTTTGTGCCAACTATAATGTGCTGAGATTATCTGCTTATGAGTCATCTCCACTCCCAGACTGTGGGCTCCTCCAGGGCAGGGACTCTTTATCTCACCCCCAATATGCTTAGAGTCTAGCATAAGGTCAAGCACACAAAGTTCTTGCTCAACAGCAGCTACCTATTACTGTCACTGCAGAGTTGTCGCAGGATTAAGTGACACTGGATATGAACATGCTTAGCATGCTTAGCACACAGGTGGGCACATTGTAAGTACTGTCATCAGCAATGAAACTGGCAGAGGTCAAAGTGAAAACATGCCTTTCTGGTAAAACTGCTCTCCAGATGGTGACACCCACTCAGGCGGGTGAAGGAGTTGACCTTTACCTCCAAATATCTAAAGACTCCTGATATGACCATGTTGAAGAAGAAACATTGGCACAGTTGAAAGACAGGGTTCAAATCCTCTCTCTGCCTTAAAGTACTGGGTAAAAGCAGAACAAGTCACTTACCCCCCTCAACCTCTCCCAATGCCCCCAGTGTGTGCTTCCTATCCTCACAGAGACATGCATGATGAACTCAGTCCACTGCTACTACAGGTTGGGCAGGGGTGGGGGAGTAGAGTGTGGGCACCAGTTTTATAGCAGTGACAGACAAACGGAATACTGAAGTCCTCAGTCCAGGAATGTTTTTAAAAATCCTGATTGGTATCTTTTGCTAATTTCCATGGTATAAGTACTTCCACCATAGCCAACTGCAAGTTGTTAACATGAACCTAATTGGTTCACAGTCTTCTTCATAATTTCAGCCGTCAGTCCTCATAAGCTGGTATGAGCCTGTTCCAGCACATCAGAAGAGAGTTAGGAATGGCTGTATTTAGGAGTTATGTAGGGGGTAGAGCCCAACCTTCATGCCCCATCTCCTAGGGCTCCATAATCTTAATGAAAGGGTCCTATCCTTTCTTTAGTTCTCTTTTGAAATTGCTTTTGCACTTGAGGCCTCCAAGATGTAAGACTCATATTCATTCGATAAGCATTTGTTGAGCACTGGCTGCATGTCAGGACTCAATGTAAGTACTATGGAATTGAAATGTTGTCTTCCCTCAAGAAGACACATATAAACAAATGCTTTATTAGGGTGAGAGATATGTGTAATAGTTCTCAGAGATGGGAGTATCTAATTCTCCTGAGGGAAGCTAGAGAAAAGAAAACAAATTGCAAAGACAGCAGTTATGAAGATACATAACCTTTAGTTATCCTCTCTCAATGCTCCTGCCATACCATCACTCAACCCAGAGGATGTCTTGGTAAGTCACTCAATGTCTCTGAATCTCATTTTCTCGACCTAAATATGGAAATAGCAACTCCTGAATTTCTTCTTTATACAGAGGGTGCTTGGGTTGAAAGAAAAGATCAGAGAGAAGGACCTCAGCTGTAAGAGGCTATCCACATACATCGGATCATGGTAGCAGAGACTGGGGTCAATCAGAAATCATACCTTGCCACATGTGGACATGACAGATACATTAGAGCTGGGGTTTGTGGTAACCTCACCCAGCACTTGTTTCAGTTGAAGCAGTTTTGCTAGTTTTACCTAACCCCAGGCTTTTCTTATAATACTGAAATCCTGACTCACAAAGGACCAAACATGTACAAGAGATTTTTCTTTCCAAAATGGAAATAACTAAATTGTTTTATCTGTGTGTACAAGTGAAACATAGGAGTTGCTTCAAAGAAAAAAAAAAGATAATTCAGAACAGAAAAACGAAAAGAAAGGTAAAGATTACCTGTGATTCTGTCATGCAAAGCCAGCATTATTTACATGTATGTATATATCTTTGGGAATTCAGGCAAACAGACACACATACATGTATGCACACATGCAACAGATTTTACCAAAATGCAACCATGCTTAACGTACCTGTGTATGTGTCTACAATTTTTACACTTAATATGTAATGGAGTTATTCCATGTCATAGCATAAGGTCAAACATCATCGATTATGTAAGTTATTTTTGGTACCAGATAGCTAAGAAATGGACTAACACGTCCATTGATCAAAAAAGAAGATATTAAAAGACATAATTAATTTGGCTTAAATTCAATATGCTGATTGAGATAAAGTGGAATCATGGAAAATACATGGGCTTTAGAATGTGGGACTCCAAGATTTGGACACAAATACCAACACTTACCCTATCTCAGAGGGGCCTGATCTCTCTGGGCCTTTATTCACCTGAGTGGTGAAGAAAGTACCAACTTCACAGGCCAGCATGTTGTCTCCATTCCCTCCCCTATATGCAGTGTCCACGTGAAAGCCTGGCAACTCAAGATCCCAAAACTTGAGCTATTCTTCAAACAGCACATGATCAGCAACAGCAAGGAGAGCCCCAAATGGTAAGAGGCTGGTTTCCCATGGCACAGAATTTAAAAGTATAGTAGAGTTATATTAAAGAGTTACCCCAGAAAGTATCCCAGAGAGCAAATCTGTTCACACACATCCTTAGCCATGGTGCACAGACTGCCCCTTAGTCCATAGTGGGAAAACACATTTCTATAGGATATTTTCCAGAATCAGGTTTATTCATACACCCTTGGCTGTATAACCTTATGCACCTGCCCAGCTGGCTTCTCTCTGTGGCTGGATTGTGGGATTCCTTTGGATGAGGTAAGTGTTCTACTTTCCTCCACTGGAACAAGCAGATAACAAACGCAAACTTTCCTTTTTGTTGAAAGTTTATCTGAGAGCAAGTTAACTTCATAACCTCCCTCTGAGGTCCCCAAATGAGCCATAGAAATGATGTCTCCCTTTCCAGGTCTTAAGTGACATTTAGATTGTTAAAGGGTTTGAATATGCCCCATCATAGGTATTTCTCTAGCAACACCCACACTCACCCCACCCACACAGGTCTCAATTGTGCATCCATTCTCTCTGCTCCCACAGTCCCCTGTGCATCCTGTCATCATTACATGTATTTACTACAATTGTCTGCTTATTGTTGGTTTTTTTTCATAGGACATCCCCCCCACTCAGTGGCCTAACAGACAAGATTCAGATTTTCTTTATATAACCAGCCCCCAGCACCAAGACTTGTTCATAAAAGCAACTTGATGATGTTTCTTGATCTAAACCAATAAAACTTTGTGGTTTGTGGTCCTTGTATTTATAAATGATGTTCCGGCATCCAAAAGACTTGAAAAGCAATTGAAATATTTACAATAGTCACTCTTTAAAAAAAAAAAAAAATCAAGAAGAGCTTCCATTTCATGAACCACGGTAAAATGGCCTAAAATCCGCTCATTGTTCCACTCAATCTGATGGCACCAAGACATATCTTGATATGGGCCCAATATGGAAAAAAATTGGAAATACCAAGGGTATTACTCAGCTCTGTATAAAATAATGTTGTTTAGCAAATCATTATAGCACTCAGTGGAATACAATAATTGTTTTCTTGCTCTTATTATTTCTTGC
This sequence comes from Lontra canadensis, assembly GCF_010015895.1. Lineage (NCBI taxonomy): Eukaryota > Metazoa > Chordata > Mammalia > Carnivora > Mustelidae > Lontra > Lontra canadensis. The sequence goes on from NW_022631043.1 coordinate 8,669,592, forward strand.
TTTTGTATCTGTAAATCACCTGGGTTTGGCTGTTCTAAGCCAGGCTTACGTAGGTGTTGCTCCAATTTCCATGTTGGGACTCCATCTGTTCCATGTGCCTCTAATCTTCCTTGAATTTGCAAACCATAGAACAGAGATAAAGCCCAAATACATAAGCACAGTTTACTCCTTTGCTTTTGTCATGCTCACTAACACCCTATTGGTCAGAGCAAGACACTTGGCCAAGTACAATAGAATAAAGATTTCTATTCCTTCCAAGTAATGAGGAAGGAGTGATCATTGGCTGAAAAATATGTAATCTGTGACTGTTGCCCTTTTATTTCTATGGAAAAATGTCTGATAAATAGATTTGTACATGAATAGTTTGTTGGAAGTGCTCTCAGTGTTGTGGGTGTGTTTGAATTATTTTCAGTTCCTATGAGAAAGGTGGGATGCAGGATTTGACAGAAAGATGTGATGAAATTCCAGAAAGTCCTCAGTCCATAAATGAGGAGCTCTAAGGCTGGGAAACCCCAAACTGAAACATGGAGGCTTGGCTTTTGACCCACGAAATTGACCAGCCATTTAAATTACAGCTGTCCCTGGGCAAATGATAATATGCTTAGTTGAGGCAGCTTCCTTAGGCTGAGGGAAATTCCTAGGGAGGGACATGGCCGTGAGTTATAAGCAGAGAAAATTCCAAGAATTTGCAGGAATGCATGTCTCAGGCCTGATTGGGAATTCTGGGCAGCACAGAACAGCACCCACTCCCCACTCCTTACACCACTCATATCTGTTTGCTTCCAATAAGTTCACACATCTGGAAAAAGGTCTTCGAAATTTTTAGTTTTTCTCTCTCCCTGAGGAAACTTACAGAAGAAACTCAGAAGGATGAACCATAGCGCCCACTGCCACAGCTGATCTAAGAGCAGCAGTGGCCATTTTATATTCCCTTCCTCTACTACCCATGCTGGATTCTGTACTAGTACTCTGCTAGTAGCTCAGCTAGTATTTCTTCTGGCCTAAGTAGCTTACCAGCACTGTAGTGACCCAGTACCTCATTCTTGAAGGTCATTCTATCCTTCTCAAGCCATGGCTGCTACACTTCTTCATTTACAGTCAAAGCTGGGCCTGGGATAGATGTGGGAATCAGTTTGGTGATAAATGTATTTCTTCCCATCCCCTTGTTTAGCAATACTACCGCCCTATCCCAGTGTTCAGCATCAGTTACTTCAGCCAGGATGGCGACTCTTTACCCAATGGTCTCTTGGCAGAAGAGTTTATAGTTTCTGAGCAGCAGCTTCTGCAAAACATCTAATGGGACTCTTACTTGCCCTTGATGGATGCATTCATGCAAGAGGAATGAGAGTCCTTGTTCTTATGGAGCCTAGAGTTGCTGGGGTTCAAAGCACAAATTCCCAAAGTGCTAACATTGGCCAAAGAGCTGGGCCACTCCTATTTTATCCTTTGATTTATGGACATATCTATATTCTACCTGTGGCGGACAAAGTATTATGTAATGGTTATTGATTTAGAGTTTGCTTCCTAGAGAATGTCCTCCCTCCTCACAGGGTAGTGTCATCTCCAGAATAGTTATCCTATCAGTAATGCTATCACTCTCACATCCCAGCAGCTCTTGGGTGGGATATAGCCTGTGTGAAGGTAAGAGTATGGTGCAGAATATGAGAAAGCCAGCTTGGGGTATGCCAACGTTTTCTTCTTTGTCCTGAAGACAAAGAAATTGGTTCTTTGAGCCAATGTGATATTATGCAGTCTCTCACACCAGTGAATCAGATATTGTGTAAGTCCTTGGAAAATGCTCCTGAGTAAGACCCTTGAGGAAAAAAAGAAAAACTAATACTCAGAATATGTGTAAGAGTAAGTCAAGATTACTCACTTCCTTATCCAGTGAAAAGGGGTCCAATTTAACAAACTTGTTACCAATTATCCAACTGATCACCTTGAGAGATGGTACTGTGTGGTATCTCAGCACTGGTGTCTTACTGGCTAGCTGGACATTGGGAAGCAGCAGAAGCTAAATGAGCCATGGTAAAAGGCAGCTCTGCTGTTGGGCCATGGAATGGCCTCCATTCCTGCCATCATGTCCATTGTACTGGTTGATATCAACTAACCAAGTGATCTCTGTACTTGTTTATTTAGTACTTCTCACATGATGAACACTCTCTCATATGCATCAACAGGTGAGACAAAGATTTTACCCAATTTGTGCCCACTCACACAGGTCCATCCACATGTTGCTTCCTCAGGCCTCCTTATCCCTAATCATTCAACCTTTCCCCATCCAGAAACTTGGTGAACAGCCAAGTAATTCACCACTGCTCATGAGCGTGAATATACTTTTGTCTACTTCTCTTTCCACTCAAGTAGTGTTGTTTTCACTGAACTTTTCAGATGCCTGAGATACTGTGTATTGCTTCCCACTGCTTTCCTATACCAAACAACGTTTGTAAACATTTTAAAAGTTGCATTGCCACAGCATGGTGGGGGATATCCACACTCCCAACTATCATCATTTACTGGGTCTTCGTTGCCAGCCATCTGATGAGTGATTTGAACAGAGACCTCACTTGGATCACCCTTCAGAGCTGTCCCCAGCTGAATCAAAGTGAGCTGTCTCAGTGGAGGGTGTAAGTGTACTTGGTGAGGCAGCTTCCCTAGGTCAATGGTAATTCCTTGGAAAAGCCTCAGTTTTAGCCATCAGCAGGCAACTGTCCCAACAGCCGGGGAAATGAGTATTTTGGTCCTGCATAGGGAGACCCAGGTAGGGTAGAATGACATCTACTAAAATCTCAAATATTCACATCTCTCTGAACTACAAAATACATTGACCTAACCCAAAGATCTCAAAAGTCTATCCAGTCAAGACATCAGTATTCAAGTCCAGAATTTTATATCTACATTTAGTTCAGTTTTAGCTTCTCTTTATACAGTGACTATTGATGAAAATGACAAATTATTTGCCCTGCTCACACCCAACATTTTTTTACAAAAAAGTAAACATTTTTGAATGGAGGAAACTAAAGGTAAGTGGTGTTATATGGATTTTAGCAATTCTGACAACTTATTGGGAAAATACTAGTTTTCAATTAGGTCCTCATTCTGCTTTCTCAAAGTGGATCCTCAGTTCATGGTTCTACACTGTTCATGGTTCACCTTTGTGGGAGATTTTCCTCCTTGGCCACTTCTGAAGAAGCTATTGAAGGATATACCCTTTGGTTTCTGAGCAGATTTCTGAGCCTGTTTCCTCCCTATAGAAACTGGAGGAGCAGAGGTATTTTTACATCTTTAACAGTCTCTGTCTCTTTTAGTCCAGTGTGTGTGCATACATATGTGTGTGTGTGCGTGTGTGTGTGTGTGTGTGTGTGTGTGTTTTCCAATATAACTTTCTAAAACCTTCATGGATTTTCTGTATGTTCCATTGTAGGGAATTCCATGTACTAAAACCTTCTTCCACAATTCTTCCAAAACTCTGAGATCTTTATCTTCTCCCCCAGTGCCTTCTGCTCCTTTCTCTCTCTCCTCCCTCTCTCCAACTAAAAAGATCTACAGACCACTACATTAATTCCTTGAGAGGACTTAACAAAAAACATGCAACCACACCTTGATTTGGTCTTTGTAGACTGTGACACAGAGTAGGATCATTTGTTCTAATGCTGTGTTTGGGAAAAAAATTTAATTTCTAACCATTCAACCCCCACCTATTTTCCCTTTAAATTATGCGAGCAATCTAGCCTATGCTTTGCAGAGATTCTCTTTCCTTAACACCTGATAAAAATGTAGCTATCAAGTCAGTTCACAGAATCAACATTTTTGTCTGAAATTTATTTGCCTAGTGATAATATAAATCAGGTACATTTTCCTGTCTTCCAGTTACCTCAAGTGACAGTTTTACCTAATGCTTTTCTCTACATCACATAAGTTGACATTTTTCCAGCATCCTTTCCTATTACTCAGTTCCAAGGTCAATTTCTTATTTTTTAGGTTTTTGTTAGGGTGATGCTTCACATTTAGTTACCAATTTTATTCTCAGTTCACAATACCCACAATAAAATGCTGCCTCATCAACCAACCCCCAAATTCAGTGACATTCAACAATAAGAATTTATTTCACATTCCCATGTCTGTAAATCAGATTGGTCAATATGGCAGGGTAGGATGAGGGTTGGCTTTAAATTACTGATTAGATATAGATTTGCTGTATATATTTCTCTTTCTCCTTAACTAATGATTACCTAAGCCATGTCTTTCCATGGCAGGAGGCAGGAATTCAAGATAAGGGCCAGATCACACAAATGCATGTTCCCATCTCTGCTTATGCCATCCCCAGTGATATCCGAAGTGCATTCTATTACCAAACCCACTATAACTGAGGCAAGGAAATACATTTCTCCCTTGAAGATGAGGGAATGGAAGTGAATATTTCCTGAGCAATAATCTAATATGCCGCAACTGTCAGATAGCACTAATAACTACCATATTAATTTATGTACTTGTTATTGAGTTCATATTAAGTGCCAGATACTGTGCTAAATGATGAGGCTACAGAAATAAAGTAATAATTCTAATTTGTTTATATGGAAGGTTAAGTAAAATATATTATTATTATAATAATATAACTTATATATTATTATTATATATTATATATAACTTATATATTATTATATATTATATAATATATATTAAGTTTAAGTTATATATATATATATATATATATATAAAACCTAGATAGATAGATAGATAGATAGATATATCCATCCAGGTGGGAGAGAACTCTAAAATCTAGGAAAATGATAGAAAAGAAATTTTTGAGATGCTAGCAAGAGTTAGGTCATGCTTATGTTCTAAGCTAGGAAATACTTTTGATAGATTGTGGCATCAATAAAATAGCTTTAAGCACCCATGGTAGTTACCTTTTTCCCCAGAGGCTAGCAATGGAAATGATTAACAAATGCTCAATGGATTTCAGGAGATGTATTCTCTCCATCTGGGTACTGATGCACTATTTACTGCTCTTTCAAGCCATGTGGACCTTTAATATATTTACCAGTTATATAACCTAATTTCATTTGGATATTCAAGCACACTTCAGTCAGTCTGATTATGTCATCCTCTCCATGGTCTTCATCATCACCATCAATTAGCATTTCATTTTATCTTTACAACAGCTCTCTGAAATGGGAACCATTATTAAGCTCATTTTATAGGTGAGAAAATCAAGGCTTTAGAAAGTTATATCTCTCCAAGATATATAGGTAATGATTAGAGGAAAAGATAGGATTCACAGCAGTTCTGTCTGACTTCAATGCTATTCATTAAGGGTGAAAGGAAAGACTCAAACTATGAGATCAAATATTCAAGAAGAATCTCTAACATTGCCTAAAGTTGGGACCAATAGGTCAATCTAATAAGGCCATCAGAGAAGTAGAAATGGTTTGGTTAATCCAGTAAGAGAGTCTGTGATTTCTCATCAGGTCTTTGAGGAAAACTTGGGAGAACAGAGAATGGAACATTTCAACAGGACTTTGAAAAATGTGTAGACTCCATAAACAAAGTTGGAATGGAAGAATCTTCCAATAAGAGGTTACAACTTAATGAAAGCCTTAGAGAAGGAAAAGCAAAGAACATTCTTTTGTAAAAAATATTTATTTATTTGAGAGTACAAGCAAGGGGAGTGCAGAGGGAAAGGAGAGGGAGTCTTCAAGCAGACTTCCTGCTAAGCATGAGCATGATCCCAGGACCCTGAGATCATGACCTGAACTGAAATAGTTAGTTTCTCAACCAACTAAACCACCCAGGCATCCCCGAAGCAAAGAACGTTTTTAAAAAGAAAATTATTGGTTTATTTTAGAGATAAAGAACACGAGTTGGAGGGGCAGAGGGAGAGGGAGAAAGAATCCCAAGTAGACGCCATAGCAAGCACAGAACTCAACCTGGGGCTCAAGGCAGGACTTTATCTCACAAACTCAAGACCATGACCCTAGCAGAAACCAAGAGCCAGAAGCCCACCTGACTGCTCCACCCAGGCACACCAAAGCAAAGAACATTCTTTAAGAGATTTAAATAACTCTATTTGGGTTTAAGGAATCAGATAGTGAGATGTCAGACCCCCCAGAGTCTTTTGATTGTTAGGTCCAGAGAATATTTCAGTGGCAGACAGTCATATGCTCACAGAGTTATTCCTCTTTTTGGAGCTTTTTCTGGTTTTCAAAGTGCAAGGCAAATATCCATAACTGATATATATTCAGCTACGCAGAAGTAAAGGAATATGAATAGATACAAAACCATATAGCTAGAGCTCTGGGAGCAATTCTTTACAAAATAAAATGACTTAAAAGATTCTCTCACTGCTCTAGAGTGTATATCAGAGACACTAATTCATGCACCACGTTACTGATGTGTTATATTACATATGTAATGTAATAAAAATAAACATGTGCCACCTAATGAAACACTATTTTAATATTCCACTCGGTTCTTGAGAGCAATATGTTGCCAAGGAAACCTAAGTCTGTCTAGTCATTAGCATCTTTTTTTTCTCACACAGGAATTTGAGTATAATGTTTTTCTCCCAGCAAGAATTAAATTAGCAATTATTCACCTGAAAATAAAATCAAGGAAATCTAAGCAAACACATGGCACTAATGGTTTGTTAAGTTCACATAAATTATCTTTGAATTATGCACTCATCATGGTAAACTAGTATGGTTTTTATATACATTGAATTCCTGAAAAAGAGAGACCAGGAAAACAGACTTTACTTTCTTGGGTCATGAGAATGCAATGGGTGAATAAGAACCATCTTCTTCCATAAACTTTTCTATGAATTTCCTTAATAAGTAAAATCTTTCACTCTGCAAGCTTCCCTAAGCAATTTTTTCTGAAGTTCTTTTATTTATTGATTACCTTCTCTGAAGTGTACCTAATAATCTTGTCTGCCCACAATCCATCCCCCTTCACCCAGCAATAGCATCTTGATTTTTTTGTGAAGAACTAATCCTGGTGGATTCATGCAGTCTCAGTGGCATTATTAAAAGGAGGTATGCTACCCTCCCCATGGCCTTTGCATGTTCCCTACCATAGGAGCTCACTTGTTTGTTCCCTATCTCACTGTCCCTGTTTTCTCCCTTAATGTTTAGTTCCTGGCTCCATCTCCTAAATATACCACAAGCACACAACTCTTTGACTCTGGATCTGCTATTGGAGAAATCCATACTGAGACACCTCATATAGTCTGGGTGTTAGCACGTGAACCAAATTCCACCAGTTTAAATCCTCTCCCACAAAATTAAATCTGGAGCAATGAAAAAATAATGGTGAATGATTGAAGTTGGCTGGCCAACGATATTTCCTCTCAGATCCTGCCCAGTGGCCTAGATAACTGTTTCTTCCAAGGCTTAACGATCCAACTTTTCATCAAGTATGTGAGATCAAAGAGATTTTTTTTCCAAAAAAATTCCTTCTTAGCTTACATAATCAGGAGCTCTAACTTGTACCACCCCTACTACTTGATTCAACAAACATTATTTAGAGCTTCAACTATGAGCCAAAAAGTTGTGTGTGTGTGTGTGTGTGTGTGTGTGTGTGTGTACACTGAAGTAGTAAAGAGATTTTTCTTCATGAGATGATACACCTTGTCTCTAAACCAAGATGCTACCTGTCCTTGTGCATGGCTGGTGCATTAGTATAATTGGGTAAGTGGTAAGCTGTGAGGATGGACACACTTGAGTATGTAATGGAAAGTCTGGTCAGCAGGGCCTAGGGGTCCATGCTCTATCTGGTGCCAAACCTGAGAACTATTGGAATGGTGAGGAAAGACAAAGAAGAAGTTCATTTGGACAGCCTCTATGTTCTCAGGTTGATAAATGATTAAGACTTCTGCTAGGAGAGAGGGAGTATGGAGAGGAGCTCAGTACTTGAAGAGGATAGCAATGTTCTGGGCAGCCTTTGAAGAGTTTTGAAGGGAACCAACAATGGGAAATAGCAGTCTTCAATAAGATGAACAACTGTTTCTATTTTATGTTTTGTAATGCTGACAAGGCAGCAGTGAATGATTTATGGCTGTAGTTCTCAAACCTGAGTGTACATTGGAGCACACTAGACTCACCAAGAGGACTTGTCAAAGCAGAGAACACTAGCTCTCACATCCAGTTTCTGATTCAATCAGCTTAGCTGAGGCCTGAGTATTTGCATTTCTGCCAAGTTCCAGGTGATTCTGATCTTATTAGTTTGACAACCACAGTTTGAGGATCACTTATACATGGACTCTGCCTAAATTCTGCTAAGGGGTTAGAAATAAAGTAGTATAACTCAGAGAGATATCATGAATTTCATCAGTGACTCAAGAAGAGATTAAATGGCTGGAGGACACTATTCAGACCCTGTCTTGGTTGCCATGGATGAAGTCCTTATTGTTCAATCATTCACTTACCCATTCATGTAACAAATGCCCAGTGGTTCTGCTACGTGGTAGACAATATGATTGGTACAAAGCACAAATACAAACAAGACACACTTCCAGCCTGCAAAAATTTCAGAGTAGATAAGGAGGAGATAAGGAGGCAGATATGTGTGGTAAAAGGTTCTAAGTACTGTGTAGACTACAGTGGGGGTATATAGTGGGTAGAAACCAATTCTCTGCAGGAGGGAAAATAATTGTCAGGAAGAATACTAAAAGGAAGTGACCCTTGAGCTGAATTATGAAAAGTGAGTGTGTTGTCAGATGATGAATCAGTTTTCCACAGAGGGAAAAGAAGGAGAAAAGGCACAGAAGTCTGAATTTTCTAGCTATATTTGTAAAATGCAAATAATCATTAGTCCAGATGTTTAAGGGTTCAGGGAGTGATGAGGGTTGGGCTGCAGGCTCTGCTTCTGGAGATCATCTGAATGCCACACAAGTACATCTATGGTAATTGCTCCCACTTTTCTGCTAGCCACCTACCCCTGCCATCACCACCTTAATCAAAATTCTACCAGCAACACCTCCATCATTGCCATTATCATCATCATAATCAAGAATAACATCAGCTGTTATTTCAGATTGCCTTAGTTTTTACTACATGCTATTTTTCTGCTGTAGGACCTCCATCCAAGTTCTAGGTCACATTTAGTTGTCACATCTCCCAGGGCTCCTCTTGGCTGTGACATTTTTCACACTTTCCTTGTTTTTGATGACCTTGACGCTTTTTAGGAGTTCTAGTCAGGTATTTTGTAGAAGGCCTCTATTAGAATTAACCTGATGTTTTTCTTATGATTAGATTGGGGTTATAGGTTTGAGAAGGAAGACCATAGAAGTAAGGTGCCATTTCCATCACGTAATATCAAAGGCACATATTAACAATATGATGTATGACTATTGATGTTCCCCTTGATTACCTGGTTGAAATGTGTCTGTCGAGTTTTTCCACAGTCAAGTCATATTTTTTCCATTTTCCATAATGTACTCCTTGACAGGAATTCACCACCCCACACTCAAAGAATGGGGAGTTATGCCTCCCTTTTTTCAGGGTGGAGCATCAACACATTATTACTTTTATTTGCCATGGCATTTGGTATATTTGGATTCTGTAACAAAATATTGCCTCTTGATTTTTAATTCTCTCTAATCTATTTTATAGGATCATGCAATTTAAGGTAGTCATGGTTAAGTAGGCTATCAGCAGTAAAGGTGGAAGCTGGCATTCTAATTTGTGCTGAGCCCTAGAGAAATTTCATCAATTTAGAATTCTGTTAAACCAGCCTTCTCTTGGGAGAAGAAGCAAATCAGACTGGGATCCACCTGAATGTCTATTTTAGGTATTTTGTCTGGGTATCCAGGGTGCCTTGGGAAACACACATGATCCATGTAGCTATGGAAATTCTGCTTTGCTCAGCTCTAGAGACTGGCTAGATCTGGGGATGCTAGGTATGAAGTTATCTGCAGATAAGTAAATTAATTTCACATGGACCACACTTAATGACCAAAATAACTTGTATACAAATGGCCAGCCCAATTACTTTTTTCATTTAATGCTCCTATCAACCATTTAAAAATCTAATTGTTAGCTCACTATTAAGGCCATTAAAAAAGCAGATTCAATCCTTATAAGGTTGCCTCAATTTGCTTTAGTTGCTCTTCTGATGCTAATCAACTTTTATAACCCACTGCTAATTTTTTCAAGCTAAAAATCTCCAGATTTAGAGAACTTACAATATAAATTCAAGGGCACAAGGCTTGGTGTCAGAAAACTTAAGTCAAGTCCCTGCTCTTCCCCTTGCCAGCTATGTGGCTCTGAATAAGTCATAGAACCTTTTTGAGTCTTGGTCTCTTCATTGTAAGAATAAAAATTCTTGTTTATGAAATGCTTTATTGTCAATTTATAAATGGGAATCTAGTATTACAGTGGTGTTAGTAAAAACAGATGTGCTATTTTTAGAAACAGTGCTCTGTGAGAAACATTATTATTGATGATGATGATAATGGTGGTGGTGATGATAAAACTATGATGTTTAAGGTAATGATGGGGGCTGGCTAGCATAAAAGTAGGTATAATTAACATGAGCTTGTGTGGTATTCAGACAATATCCAGAATCAGAGGGACAGGGCAAGTGTGGGAGGGCTAGGAATCAAGGAATTATGGCTCTCAACCCCAGCTTCCACTGAGATCAACCAAAACTTGAGAACCACAGATTGTGGACAAGGCCTGCAGTGTTCTTTGGAAATAAGGGGTTGAGTCAAAGAGGAAATAGCCACACTGGAATCATCATCATGTCTAGTTCGAAATATATGACTCAAACACAAAATTAATGACTGTATTTTAGATTTTTTCTTTTCTTGTTTTTTTAAATTATGTTGTGTTAGTCACCATACAGTACATCCTTAGTTTTTGCTGTAGTGTTCCATGATTGTTTGTATGTAACTCTCAGTGTTCCATGCAATATGTGCCCTCCTTAATACCCATCACTAGGCTCACCTATCCCCTACCCTCTCCCCTCTAAAACACTCAGTTTGTTTCCCAGAGTCTCTCATGGGTCATCTCCAAACCCAATTTCTCCACATTCATTTTTCCCTTCCTTCTCCTAATGTCCTATTCCTTATATTCCACAAATAACTGAAACCATATGATAATTGACTTTCTCTGATTGACTTATTTCACTTAGCATAATCTCCTCCAGTTCCATCTGCACTGATGCAATTTTGGGTATTCATCCTTTCTGATGGCTTACTAATATTCCAATGTGTATATGTACCACATCTTCTTTACCCATTAGTCTGTTGAAGGGCATCTTGGCTCTTTCCACAGTTTAGCTATTGTGAACATTGCTGCTATGAACATTGGGGTGCATATGCCCTTCTTTTCACTACACCTGTATCTTTGGGGTAAATACCTAGTATTGAAATTGCTGAGTCATAGGGTAGTTCTATTTTTAAGTTTTTGAGGAAACTCCAGACTGTTTTCCAAAGTGGCTACACCAACTTGCACTCCCACCAACAGTGTAAGAGGGTTCCCCTTTCTCCACAATTTCTCCATTTTTTACTTCTTGTCTTGTTGACTTTTGCCATTCTAACTAGTGTAAAGTGGCGTCTCAATGTGGTTTTGATTTCAATGTCTCTGATGGATAGTTATGATGAACACTTTTTCATGTGTCTGTTAGCTATTTGTATGTCTTCTTTGGAGAAGGGTCTGCTCATGTCTTCTGCCCATTTTTTTACTTGATTATTTGTTTTTGGGGTGTTGAGTTTGAGAAGTTCTTCATAGACCTTGGATATCAGCCCTTTGTAGTGTCATTTGCAAATATCTTCTCCCATTTTGTGGGTTGCCTCTTTGTTTTGTTGACTGTTTCCTTTGCTGTGCAGAAGTTTTTTATCTTGATGAAGTCCCAAAAATTCATTTTCGTTTTTGTTTCCCTCAACTTTGGAGATGTGTCTTGAAAGAGGTTCTTGTAGTCAGTGTCTGAGAGGTTACTACCTATGTTCTCTTCTGGGAATTTGATGGATTCCTGTCTCACATTGAGGTCTTTCATCCATCTTGAGCTTATCTTTGTGTAAGGTGTAAGAGAATAGTCGAATTTCATTCTTCTTTATATAATTGTCCAATTTCCCCAGCACCATTTATTGAAGAAACTGTCTTTTTTCCATTGGATATTTTTCCTGCTCGGTCAAAGATTAGTTGACCATAGAGTTGAGAGTCCATATCTGGGCTCTCTATTCTGTTCCATTGGTCTATGAGTCTGTTTTTATGCCAGTACCACGATCACAGCTTTGTGTTATAGCTTGAAATCAGGTAATGTGATGCTCCCAGCTTTGTTTTTCTGTTTCAGCATTTCGATTTTTTTTTAATTATGTTATGTTAGTCACCACATAGTATTTCATTAGTTTTTGATGTAGTGTTCCATGATTCATTATTTGCCTATAACACCCAGTGCTCATTGCAATACATGCCCTCCTACATAGCAATCACTGGGCTAACCCATTCCCCAACCCACGCACCTCCCCTCTGAAACCCTCAGTATTTTTCCTGGAGTCCATAGTCTCTCATGGTTCATCTCCCCTTGTGATTCCCACCCCCCTTCATTTTTCCCTTTCTTCTCCTAATGTCCTCCATGCTATTCCTTATGTTCCACATATAAGTGAAACCATATGATAATTGACTTTCTCTGATTGACTTATTTAACTTAGCATAATCCCCTCCAGTTCCATCCATGTCAGTGGAAATGGTGGGTATTCATCCTTTTTGGTGGCTGAATAATTCTTTTAAATCCTACACTGTATATTTAATTATGTGCAATAGGAATGTCTCAAAGGATTTTCCTATGAAGGGTGTATCACTCAGAATTATACATACCGAACATCTACCTAGTGCTAGATTTTATGTTAAGTATTTTTCAAATGTAACCTCGTTCATTCCTTATTAGGTTGACACTATCTTCCTTATTTCTCAGAAATGTAGGAACTGAGGTTGATGAGGGTAGTGATGATGATGGAACAGAGAAACATCATTGTGATGTGATGATTTATAATAAGAAATATATATTTGATCTTCCTTCCATTTCTGGCACAGAACTCCTAAAACCCTGGAATTTCCTATAACAAGAGGAAGAGGTCTTTCATCATGTTAATGAAATGAATTTTGAAAAGCAACTAAGAATGGGGGCTGGTTGCTAGTGGAGCCAGCCTTGTGATTAGAACTTTCATTTCTACGCTCCTGACTCCTGGTGAAGAAGAGAGGGCTAGAGATTGAGGTCAGTCACCAATGGCCAAAGATGTCATCAATTATGCCCATGTAGTGACGCCTCCATAAAAACCCAAAAAAAAGTAGGTTTGGAGAGCTTCCATGTTGGTGAACACATGGAGATTCTGGGAGAGCGTTGCACTCAGAGAGGGCATGAAAGCTCCATACCCTTCCCACAGACCTTGACATATGCCTTCTAACTGGCTTTTCCTGAATTTTATGCTTTTGTAATAAGCTAGCAATCTAGTAAGTAAAATGTTTCTCTAAGTTCTGTGAGTCACTCTAGGAAATTAATCCAACCCAAAAAAGGGGTCACTAGAACCTCTGATCTTTAGCCAGTTGGTCAGAAGCACAAGTGACAAGTGACAAAGTGGACTCGTGATTGGCATCTAAAGTTGTAGAACCAAGTCCTTAATCTGAGGCATCTGACACTATCTCAGGGTAGATAGGGTCAGGACTGAGTTAAGTTATTGAACATCCAGCTGGTGTCTGAGAAATGTTTTGTTGGTGTGGGGGGGTGTTGGAAAAGGTCATTGAAAGGTTATGACCTCCAGTTGATCCAAGGGCTGGGCTCGGGCAATTAGAAGCTCTTCACTCATTCCTCTGTACTTGGAATGTATTCCCTGTCCACCATTTCCACAATGGGAGCCATTTTCAAGACGCAGCCATGAGAGAACAATGTGTCGCTGAGACCATCTGGATAGATGATAGGACCCCATTAAGAACTCTATATAAACTCACAATTTTGGCAGGGAGGTGTGGAGATCTACTTGTCTTCTGGTTTCCTATGGCAACCTTCATATGTAAGTTCTCTAGCTTATTAAACCTGCTGCCTTCCAATGTAGAGTGGTGCTCCTCTTTCTTCAGTTTCTCCTTGCCCTCCATTTACAGAGGCCAGTTTGCAAATGAACAGAGAAAAGAAAAACTCACACGTTGTAATTTGGTGTTGAATCTTAATCATTTGCCATGAGGATGGAACATATGCCCCTGAGAATATGCATGAGAATAAAGAAGAGATGAGATGGTACAACAAAAGTAATAATCACCAAATAGTTGATGCACTCTCCTCCAATTCCCAGACACCTGCACTAAAGTTGGAGCCATGTGACTAGTTCTGGCCAATGGATTGTAACTGTCTGTTTTTGTCCAAGAAAGGAAAGAGACATGTGTCTTCCCATCTCCCATCAGATGTCATGCTGCCCTTGAGGCCCAGTGTAATCTACAGTAGAGTTAGAAGGTGCAGAGGGTCACCTAGTTCACACTAGATTTCATGCAAATGAGTAAAAAAAAAAAAAAAAAACAAAAAAAAAAAACAAAAAAAACTTATTCTTTTATGCCCCCGTCTTACTCCATTTGGGCTCCTAAAAGAGAATAGTATAGACTGAGTGGCTTATAAATATCAAACATTTGTTTGTCACAGTTCTGGAGGCTGAAAGTCCAAATCAAGGTGCTGGCAGATTTGGTGTCTGGGAAAAGCCTCTTCCTAGTTCATAGATGGCTGTCCTCTCACTGTCTCCTCAATGGCAGAAGAAGGAAGGCATCCTTCTGGGATATATTTTATATGCACTAATCCATTCATGAGGGCTTCCCACTCATAACCTAATCTCCTTGTAAAGGTCCCACCTCCAAATGCCATCAGGTTTCAATGCCTACATTTAGGGGAGCCAGGGACACAAACATTCAGTCCACCACAGTCTCATAAATTTGGGGTTTCTCTCTCCTACATTAGCCCATTCTACTAATACAAGGCAAAGAATAATTTCATAAGCTAACAGGTCATCTTCTCTGTTGTAAAGTAGAGCCACAGCTACTTAACTGCCCAAATATATGTAGGTATTGAAATGGTTTCTTTTTACCTCACTCCTTGCCAAATTCTTTGCATTATGAAAGAATAAAAGGGGTTCTTGGTTACCTGCAACCTCTACAGGCACTGCACTCCCATTAAGTCAGCAACAATACCTCAGCCATGACAGTAATGGGAACACCTGTTAAGGCCTTCAGAGGCAATTATCCTAAAGTAAAGGTGACAGTCATTTGTCCAACACAGTGGATTTACAGAAGACTACATGTTCTTCTATAATTCAGCCTTAAACATGATGTGTTATTTCTCAGTCCCCAAAGGCCAAATTCTATTTATGTCCACCTCCACCGTCTGTCATTGCCACCATAGAACCTGCTAAATCCCCACTCCTAGGAGAGCTCACCATGCTGGCCCTGATGGCCAACAGGAAGATATCAAGTGGCATTTCTTTCTTTTCATTTTCATCTTCTTCTTTTTTCTTTATTTCTTTTCTTTTTTTTTTTTTTAAATAAACTGAGGAGACAGAGCCTGGATAAGTTTGTGGGAACTTGATACCCCCAAAGGAGTCTAGTTAGACAAAAGAGTGTCCTAAATAGTATTAAAAATGTAGAGTGAGTCAGTTCTATGTTTCAAAAGCAAAAGCTTCAAAAATAATAATGTCTTAAATTCAAGAGATTTTCTTGACCATACATTGACTTGTTGATAATTTATGGTCTACGGGTACTTGCATTGACATCACAATGCATGGCTAAAAATACAATGGAGATAGAGGTTTCTTATGAAGTTTCCCAAATATCTTGCCTAAATTAGGGATGAATAGTCTCAGCAGAGAAGAGGAGCCTCTCCTTGTGTCACAGTTGCAACAGCTGGCAGCAGAGAGCACCATCTATTGGATCTTTGCTGACCTGGGAAGAAAGGACCATTGGATGCAAGTTGACCAGAAAGAAAATGGAACCCAAAGAATGGTTTTGTCCATCTTTGCATCTTCACTCTTTATTCACCTGGTCCCTACTCTTCCCACCCCCAACCAGGACCACAAGGTGCCTGTGCTATGAGTTCCCATCCTACGTAAAAATAGCAACAGTCTAGCTGTGGGTCACTGGCACCCTTTAACAATATTGCTGTTAGCAATCATAAATGGTAATAGTAAAGCTTAGAGCATTCACTTTTAGATTCTTGGCTGAGACCTCCCCTGTAATAACAGATAAAGAGGAAATAAACAAAAAGGAGTTTAATAACACTCATACCTCCTGCATGTATGAGACATATCCAGGAAAACTGAGTACCTTCTTGAAATAGCCCAAGATTTCACCTTAAATACCATCTTCAACTAAAGACAAAAGAAAGGTATTGAGGAGAATAAGATAGAGAAGGAGAAATGGCAAATAAAAAGATGCTTTAGAGAATGGGTCACTGCCAAAGGCAGCACACGATCTCTCCCTAAAGGTCATTCTGAGGATTTATAAAATGCTTCTCAAAATTTTTCTCCCGGAGCAACACAGAATAATTTCTTCCCAGGAGTCCCATCCCCAGTGACCGAGGTTTCCACAAGGGGATGTCTGGTCTCTCACTCGTCAGACCTACACAAGCTGTCTCTATTTTTTTTTTAATTGTGTTATGTAAGTCACCATACAGTACATCATTAGTTTTTGATGTAGTGGTCCATGATTCATTGTTTGCATATAATACCCAGTGCTCCATGCACTCTGTGCCGTCCTTAAGACCCATCACCAGCCTCATCCATTCCCCCACCCCTCCCCTCTGAAACCCTCAGTGTGTTTCCCAGAGTCCATAGTCTCTCATGGTTCATCTTCCACTCCGATTTCTTCCCCTTCATTTTTCCCTTCCTTCTCCTAATGTCCTCCATGCTCTTCCTTATGTTCCACAAATAATTGAAACCATATGATAATTAAACAAGCTGTCTCTAATAAGACTCCCACTGGAGTTCCATACCACACACTCTGTAAAGCCCTGAATTAAAAGTACATTAGAAAACCACAAGCCCAAAATGGCGTCATTTAGACCATGTCACAAAAGCAGGCCTTAAAACATACTCTTTTGCAGTTCCAACCTCCCCCAGAAATTTAGTCTTAACCTGTCAGTCAGGAATTTTCTGATCAGCTCTGATGAGGTAATATGTCACATGGGGCCTTCTCCATCCCCCAAAGGAAGATGTGGTAATCCATCTAATAAGACCCTATCTAATAAGACCTTAACTGGAACTATTCTTTCTTTCTTTTGCTAATGACTTCCTTGCCCCACCCTCCTTCCTATAAAGGCTTCCATTTTGTAGAACTCCTTGGAGCTCTCCCCTACTTCCTGGTTGAGATGCTGTTGGTTCATGAATCACTTAATAAAGCCAACCAGATCTTCAAATTTACTCAGTTGAATTATTCTTTAACAAGTGGAAGGCATGGAGCTCATGCTTGAGGAAAGATGCAATGAAGTGAGTCAAGGTTGGCACAGACTATTTGAAGAAAGCACTCAGTTTTCCTGGGTATGCCCCATGGACGCAGGAAGTATACATGTTATTAAGCTTCTGTTAAGTTTTTCATTTATAAATCTGTTATTGTTAGCAGATCTCAACCAAGAACCTAGAAGAGTAGAGGGGAAATTATTTTTCCTCCCCTACATATTCTACAGAAAAGAGACTCTGTATAAACTTCTCAATATCTGGGCAGGCTACGGATGAGTTCTGATGAACAGAGTGAACACAAAAAGTACAGGAAGGGAAAAGTAGACAGGCAAAATAATGATTTCCTCTGGAGAAATGCACTGCTCAGGTTACAGATTACAAAGTTGGAAGGAAGCAGGCAGAACTCTAGAGACAGAGGAGGAAATCCTCAGACTTCTTTGAGAATTGTAGGCTAGTAAGTTAGGGGAGGGAGAAATATTTCCTTTAAGGATCTAAAGAAGAGTGAGTGAGGGGCATGGTGGAGCATGTCAGAAAATGGGGAGTAAGAAAATGTGTCAGTACCTGTCCCTCCCGGCTAGGAATGGGCTGTGTCAGATGATACTGCCTTAATCAATCGCAGCTGGTTTGGGGTTCTCATTAGATGCCTTTCACCATCAGGTTGCGTGCAAAATAATATTTAGTATCAGCTTTATATGTGCAAGACAATATAATATGCAACGTTGTGCATGTTACTTCCTTGAATTATAACATCCCTTCCCTTTGAGTTGAATTCTGTAATTATTCCCATTTTGTGAATGATGTCCTTGAAATTCAGCATGTGTGTAGCATCTTGCCCTGAATCTGTACATTTAAGCACTGTGAGACAGAATTTGAAGTCAGTACTGTCATACTAGATCCCATGCACATAACCACTTGAAAGTCACACTTGAGAAAGAGACTTTCTTTCATAAATCTGGAATCCACCATGCCTGGAGTAACTCTTCATACCTGTGTGCCCACTAGTAATAGTCAACTGACTTCCTACTATTTGCCCAATGTACATATCTGGGATACTGACTTGGTTTCCCTTGGGATATTTCACTTTCTCCCAACCCTGAGCACATGGATGCCCCCTGTTTTTCTTGGGGTTGGGATGATACAGGTAATATACAATATCACAGAAGGTGGACTACCTGTGACTGGCTTTCTTCTGGTGAATTTCCTCATAAAAGTGGACTATAAACCTTCATTTAGTTTAATCTGTGTCCTCTCCAAATTCATCTTAGGGGAAACAGAGCAACTTCAATATGTACCTTTGAGAAGGACTTGAGAATACGCTTTTGTCCCAAATCCATATCACCCTGCATGCACTTCAGGGAGACAGCTCTCAAGTCTCCAAGTGCTCTGACCACAGTGCTAGCCAGAGTGGATTTAAATTCAAGCCCTCACATACTTTCTCTTAGTGGCAACTCTCTTAACTTCTGTGAGCTTCATTTTTTTTGTCTAATAAAATACAGGTGAGAATATTGAACGCTGATAATTGTTACAGAGGCTGTAGACAAAATACACACAATAATACATAGTAAGCTGTTTTTATCTGCTGTGTCCCTTTCCCCTAATTATCATTCCAGTTCATCCACTTTCATGAGACCCTTGGAAAAATCCTTGAGGGACTCTATGAATCATGCCCATTTTTGAACAAATATAAAAGTTTCCCAATAGAGGAAAAAAGAACTTCCCTCTTTTTTTCCCTAGCAGAGATTACAATTTTCCATATATGTCCTTGGGCCCACACAAATTTACAAGGCTTTCTAAAAGTAAGTAAATCTGATTACCAAACTTGTAATCTTTTCATGATTTATAATGAAAAGCGTTTTCATGTGTTTCACTATTTCTTTTTTTTTAAGATTTTATTTATTTATTTGACAGACAGAGATCACAAGTAGGCAGAGAAGCAGGCAGAGAGGAGGAAGCAGGCTTCCCCTTGAGCAGAGAGCCCCATGCGGGTCTCTATCCCATGACTGAAGGCAGAGGCTTTAACCCACTGAGCCACCCAGGCTCCCCTGTTTCAGTATTTCTGATAGTTTCAAATCTAGAGGATCTAGTCTGGGAAATGCTTCATAGTTAATAAAAATTAACACTGATGAACCTCTTTTCTCATTAAAAAAAAAATTACGAAATGTCACTTCTTAGAAAATTTGGTGCTCAATAGCCCCACCTACTGGAAAAAGAAGCAGCGAAAAGTCTTTTCTGCCACTGTAGCTTTAGAAAAAAGATTTAACAGTTGGAGGGAAACTTAGGGACGAATGAGTCCCATTCTTCCTAATTTATGGATGAAGTTACTGAGCTTGGCTCAGATGGATGTGATTTCCCCAAACTTGCAAGTTCAGTCGGTGTTTGTAGAGGAGGATTTATATGGCTACTGTGAGGGTATTTCTTTCAGCTGCCGGCTGGCCAGGTCAGTGGGCATCAAACAATAGAGTGATTGTCTCTGACCATATCTTATGTTTACTTAGCATGCTAGAGTTTAGAAGGCATTTTCATAGATACTGCTCCAATTACACCTTATAATCACTCTGTGATTGTATGTCATTCCCCAACATCCCACAGCTGGTAGGAGACAGACCTGAAACAGAAACTCAGAACTCCGAGCTCTGGCTTTCATGGGAGGCGCAGCCTTGTTTTCTTTGTGCTTCTTTCCTTTGGGGGCCTGCGCAGAACAACCTCCAGGCAACTATGGGAAGCTGCAGTGTTAATTTGTCCTTTTGCCATTTTGATTCATTGTCCTACTGTCAAATGTCTACTCTGAGGGTGTCTCATTGAAGACAAATTAGGTTCAGAGACTGAGATTGTCTTTGCCAATAATTCACTCAACCCAGGGTTACTGTGGGAATTATAATTTGTAATAATAATATATTGCAAGCCAATAGAATTCGTGATAATATCTCTTAATAAGCCAATAAAGAAATAATATACAATTAAACAATAATAGATCAATTACACTATTGTTCCAGTCAAAGGAGAGATGAAAGAAATAAAATCCAAATTTAGTTGAGATGTACCTTTCTATGAGATGGTTTTCTGTAGAGTCACTCCTTCCAAAGTAAAAGTTGGGTATCAGTTTCCAGCTTACATCTCTTTCTTCCAAGGCACAGGGCACAGGCAAGGTGGGCTGCCCTAGAAGTTAGTGCCCCAGGGACTGTTACATGGCTTGTGCCTCTGTCCACAAGGAGAGGGCTTGCCAAGAAACAGAGGTCCTTTCTCCTGGGACTGCTGAATGGTTTCATACCACTGCCAGCTGGAAAAGGCCTGGCTGAAGCAGGGTAAGTGTCTCAGGATCTCCAGAGAGTGATTTAAGTCAACAAAGAGGAGCCTTGCCTGGGCCAAACACTTTCAAGTTGCTGGTCAAACCTCTTGATTTTAAAGGTTTAAAAGCCCATCACATGATGGACACTACTGCCATAACTGTGGGTGCCAATGATGTGATGGTCCTCTCCACTCCAGGCATGAGAGTGTGATAAGAAAGTACTAATATTCAGCTTTGAAACAATTTTGTCAAAACAAGTTATTCAAAACAGGTTCAGACCACAAAGAACTTTGTCCTAAACAAGCTTTCAAACCATGGATTTTATTTTATTTTTATTTAAATTCTTTTAGCCAATACATAGTACATCATTAGTCTCAGATGTAGTATTCAACAATTTATCAGTTTTATATACAAACCATGGGTTTTAAAGCATAAGGAGTTGGGGCACAAAGTGACAGAACCAATTGACACATCTCTCTGGGTGGTTATCAACACTGCTGGTAGAAGTTGCTATTTCTTGAATACATATATAGGGAAATAAATTGAGGAACAAAAAGAAAGAATAGGGGCACCTGGGTGGCTCAGTGAGTTAAGCCTCTGCCTTCTGCTCAGGTCATGATCTCAGGGCCCTGGGATTGAGCCCCGGATCAGGCTCTCTGCTCAGCAGGAAGTCTGCTTCTGCCTCTCTCTCTCTCTGCCTGCATCTCTGCCTACTTGTGATCTTTGTCTGTCAAATAAATAAATAAAATCTTAAAAAAAAAAAAAGAATAGGAGACAATATAGATAATGCATCTGGGACTCAAATCAGATACTTTTTTTTAATATGCAGGGATTTTTCCCTCAAATCAAGGAAAAGATACTTTCTGATAAAGGAGATTAGCCATATGAAGATTGACTGACATTTGATTTTGTAATTGTAACCAGTATCTCCACTTTCCCTGACCTCCCTCAACTCGGTCTAAGGAGCTGTGAGAATTTCCCTAATTTATTCCCCATCTGGAAGAATACAAACAGGAGAATAAAAGCAAACAATGCTAGATGTTTCTGAAGCATTTAACAGAAATGAGCACCTTCCTGTGCATTGTCTTTTTTATTCCTAGCAAAAGATCATCAAGGAAGGTAAGCCCAGTATAATTATTAGCCCTATTTTATAGACTGGTAAACTGAGTTTCCCAAAAGTTAAACAATTTAGACACAGAGAAGTAGGGAGCAGCTACATAATCTAACCACAATGTCTTCCTTACTGAAATTTAAAAATATACTGGTATTCTCTTATGAATGTTTTTTTCTTATTATACACAGAAGTTTATTTTTAACTAAAAATTGACAAAAAAAGTACTGAAAGGTTTTTTGGAGGGAATCTCATAATTACACAACATGTATTCATTGAGCACCTATTCTACTATGTGTCAGGCACTGATCTAGATGTTGAGAATATAGAGATGATTAAAAGTTAAGATTTCTGATCCATGCAGCTCCCACTCTTGAGAAATAATATAAAGACAATAAGCAACTCAACAAATCTACCAATAACTGCAAAGAACAAGATCAGATGCATTTGGGGTGGTATAGTGGTAGACAGAATTAGATTTAAATGAATTGGTAATAAGCAATCTGGTGGGAGAAAAAATGGACCAGAAGAGGTCAGGAAAGGCAGGCTGGAGAAGCAATATTTACCTGAACTGTAGATGACAGGAAGTTTGGTGTCATCTGCACTTAGGAGTAAAATGTCCTAGGTAGAAGAAGAGCAAGGTTTGAAGAAGACTCTAAGGTTTGAGTGAGCTCCATCTGAAAGAAGTTAGGGAGTCTGAAGCAATGTGATTTCAAGGGGAAAATGGCCAAGAGAGGTGTTCGGACAAAGACATTCCTGTCTTGAACTTTGGATTCTATCCCAAGGCTAATGGAAGGTTGTTGGAGAAACTCAAATGGGAGTGATATGATCTCTTTCATGCCTTAAAAGGTTATGCTGGCTGCTTGTGAAGAATAAATAGTGGGAGGTATGGGGAAAAGGAGAAACACAGAGTACACATAGGTGCTACAGCACTGGTTCTGGAGGGAAGTTTCAAGGGTAGGGATTAAGGTGATTCACATAGACACAAAGATAGTTATACTGCTTCAGAAAGGAAAGCTTATAAGATATGCTGATGGATCAGACCTGAGGAGTACAAGAACACTCTTAGGTCTTCAACTTGAGCAACCAGGTTGACAGAGGCACCATAGTCGGGTGGCAAGATTGGGATTAATACATCTTGGAGCAGGGGAAAGTGAGAATCCTTATTTTGGTTTGGCCCTGTTGTGTTTGAGATGCACGCTAACTATGCAAGTGGAAATGACAAATAAGTAGTTAGATGCCTGAGCCGAGAGCTCAGGGAGAGGTCAGGACTGGACTGGAAAGGCAAATTTGGGAATCATCATCCTATGGGTATTCCCTAAAGCTATGGTACTAGGAGAGCTAATTTTAGGAGAAATGGCAGAAAGAGAGAACAATAGGGTCTAGAAACCAATGTCTGGAGCACTCTAATATTCAGAAGTCAAGGGAAAGAGGAAGAGGTAGCAAGAAATTTGAGAAAGAATGGCCAGGAGGGCTGGAGGACTACTGGGGAGTGTGGCATCAAGGGAGCCCAAGGAAGAGAGTTCAAAAAGGAGTTGATTGTCAACTCCATCAAAGGCTGACGAGAAGCCAACTACGAGGAGAAAAGTTGCCAATGAGTAAGCTAGCATGGAGGCCTTGAGAAGAACCACAAGGCAGGCAACCATGGGATATGGAAGCTCTCCTGGGAGAAGAGCCAACATATGGGCCAGAAGTTTTTCAGGGAAGAAGGCAACAGGAAACTGCTTTTAGCTAGAAGATTCCGCCACACCAATAATGATGATCAGATTTTGGTATACTTTTTTCTCATTTTTAGATATGCCCAAGTCTTAGAGACTACACTGGATCTTTTCCCTTGACATTATGATGGCATCAGTTTACCAATCTACTATAGATTCTAGATACAGAGAATTTGTAATAGATACATAGTGTCCCACAGAACGAATCTGCCGTAGTGTGTATATTCTTTGAGCATGTGTGTTGC
Organism: Lontra canadensis; assembly: GCF_010015895.1. Lineage (NCBI taxonomy): Eukaryota > Metazoa > Chordata > Mammalia > Carnivora > Mustelidae > Lontra > Lontra canadensis. Next base: position 8,693,377 of record NW_022631043.1, read on the forward strand.
CTTTAACTTTTTGCTATTAGAAATGGATATTTTTCTGCAGAGGCCTTTACTCTGGACTCTTTCTTTGGGTCAATGTCCTATGTTGGCAAATTTCCAAAAGGCTTTTCCTAACAACTGTACCAATTTAAAATGTCATTCACAATGCGTGAGGTTATTTTATTCATTGTCCTGTCCTCACCACCCAGCCTGATTATCAGGGGGAAGGTGATATTAATAGGTGAATCAAGCACTATGGTGCTTTATTTCATGTATCTCATGATTACTTGCAACAATATTTTTGTTTGTTTGTTTTCTAGCTGGGACACATCTGTTTGTGTCCGGGGCTTGTGTATCTATTAGGCTCTTGGTATTTTGTTTTATTTAAATTGTCAGTCAGAAGAACCCTGACTTTTTATTGAATATAGTTTCTTGAGCTTGTCATTTATCTTACTATTTTAGTTAAGTGTTTGCTTTTATTTGTCACTTATGGAAGCTTTTAATTTTGATGTAATTAAATATGCTGATCTCCTGAATGCTTAATTATCTTAATGTGCTTTTTCTCCTTCACAGACTGTCTGTGATAAAATCTTAACCCCGGACTTCAAGACTGTCTTCCCCTTCTACTCCTTGGCATATGTTTGAGGAAAGCAAACTCATTTAATAATGTTGTTGATTTAGAGTGCTCATATATATCAGTCAAGAACCAGCTGTGCTACCAAAATAAGCATATAATAAAATTCCTTATAAGAGGCAAATATAGTAAAGTTTTTTTTTTTTTTTAAATCTATACTCAAAATAATGTAGGAGATCTCTTGGTTATTGAGATCAGTAACTCCCACAGAAGGAAGATTGTGTATTAAAGATAAACATACAGCAAGTAGAAGAGGAGAAGATGCATAACTCTGGGCTCTGTTAGTACAGTCCCACCAAGCTCCTGCTGCAGATTCTTAGGAATACAAGCCACATTTGACTGCGCACATACCATGGGTTAAATACTTGGCATACATTATCTCAGTGCTGTCAACAGCCCTTCTAGGTAAGTGTTACTACCTTCATTTTTCAAAGAGTGGCACAGACAGGATTCTAGGCCAGGTGTGTTTGCCTGCCAAACTCATTCTTTTAACCCCTAAGCTTTCTTTTTAATGTTGGCCCTGCCAGAGTTTCTGGATCTTGGCCCTAAGACCTTCCCTCAGAACACAAGTAGGGGGAGTGACAGGCAGAGGGAAAGGAAGAAGTAGACTCCTGCTGAGCAGGAAGCTCTGATAAGGGACTCAATCCCAGGACCCTGGGAACATGACCTGAGCCAAAGGCAAATGCTTCACTAACTGAGACACCCAGGTGCCCCAGACTTTGCCTCTTTCATGAGGGTCACTACAGGGATCAGTCTGAGCTCTCTGCTGCAGAACTTACCACAACCACCTTGGACTTCCAACATTCCCGTCTTTCATGACTCACTCTCTGGCACTGCCCCTTCATAGGGGACAACAGACAACCAGAACTCTTATAATCACAGGATTGCTTTTGTGGAACACAGTTAGAGATGTAGAAAATATTACTCTGTGAACTAAAAGTATCCTATTATGTTCAATATTGTTTTTATGGCAAATATGTGTGGTAAACGCCTCCAAACTCTTTGAAAATTGTCAAACTATATTAAAATGTTAGTAGTCTTAAGATTTTATATTTTAAGAGTTGTTTACAACCCTAGCAATCAACTTCATATCTATTTCCAGCTCTCTAATGTTGAGCACATTACAGGAATCATCCATTTAATCCTCTAAATATTAGTTTTCTTATTTCCACAGTACAGATGAAGAAGATGAAGCAGAAAATCAAATCACTTGCTCTATCAATAAGTGACAGAGCCAGGATTTGAATCCATGTTTGTGTAACTCTGTGCAGTACACATTGGCATCCCAACCCCATCTGGGGTTAATAGCAGCCAGGAAGTTCAAATAGGGACTTGCCCACACAGCCCATTCTCACCAGAAGACAATTCTTGGTGCAGTGCTGACTTTCCTCCTTCCAGTATTCCAGGGGTGAACTGATCTTGACAAACATTGGAGGGCCTATGGTCAGTGGCCAGAGTAGACCCCACATTCTGAAGAGGAGGAGCTAGAACAGTCTGGAAGATAGTGGCCCCAAAGGTGCTCAGAGGAAGGGCTGAAGTAATTGGGCATGTTTAGTCTGAAGAGAGACAAAGGGATTGAGTTATGGCAGTTTTCAGATGTATCAGATGTTATTATGCTGAAGATTGACCAGCTGTTTCTTTTCATCTCTAAGAATACCATCAGTGAAATCTGTATTAAGTGGCAGAAACAGACAAAAGGCATAACTTCCTCTCTTCATTGGAGAGAAGGTGGACAGATCATGGGGAGGTGACAAAGTCTTGTTTGGAGAAGCACATTCAAGTTCTTGGAAAGAACTTGTTCTGTCTCAAAATGTGTAGAATGAGTGACGTGACAATGTCCCTTCTAAGGGACCTTCTAAAAATTTAGAGATACTAAAAACTTTGTCAGAAATGTAATAATGATGATAAATAAAATCAAATGATGATTAAAGTGAGCAACTATTATTTTCTACCCAGGAACCGAGCTTCTTAGAGGACATCTCTTCCTCTGCTGGTTCTTTTGAGATCACCTCTCCTCCCATTTTCTTCATATGCCTGCAATGGGAGAAGCTCCCATAATGAGCTTAGCCTCTAGACATATATGGTTGGTCTTGAAGTTGGGCCAACAAGTCCCTTCCCTGAGATTATTGGGTTTGGAGAGGAGGGATTTACACCAGAAACACTGACCTTGGGAAATGTATAAAAAGTTTTGGAGCTTCCATTTGCCGTTAAGCACACATACTAAACGTGGAAAATGGAGCAGGGATGAGAATGGAGGGCACATTGCTTAAAAAGAAAGAAAAAAGTAGATAAATCAGATTCAGAAAGAGGAATAAAGATTATTGATCAAAGGTCTTAGTACTCTTCAAGTGCCCGGCTGTAATTTCTGTTGAGGTGCAGGCACATTCCTATCTCATGCAATCCTAAGACCATTTGTAATGAATCGTTCTTTTGCTTATGCCTGTCTGAGTTGGTTTTATGTCACGTAAATCCTAAGAGCATTTACTAATACTATAATAACAATGATGGTGAGAATCACTGAGACGGTAACCAGCACCAGTGATGTGATCAAAGTTTACATTATAATTTCTTACTTTTTGGCTTTGCATTTTTATAAATATCCCTTTGTTCTTTCTATACTGAAGATGTCATGTTGGGATAAAGAAGACTAAATTCAATTAAAGATCTCACTAGGAGATGTGTTAGCAGAACTAGAAACAAAAAATTAACTCTGATTCTACCTGACAGAGGATTCAATCGTTTTTGTGGAATAGAACATAAAATGATCCTTGGCTTTTACTTTTACTTGAAGCCCAACACAGCCCAGCCCCATATCTTGCTATTTTGTGTGTTGCTTAGGCTGTTGACTCTTCAAATATTCCTAGGTTCACCTGACCCCAGGGTGTTTGCACTGACTACTCCCTCTGTGTGGTACATTCTTCTCTTCATACTCATATGGCTCATCATCTCCTGTGTCTTCAAGTCTTTGCTCAAATGTCTATTTGTCTAAGGTCTATTTCTAACCCCCAGATAAATGAGTTACTAGAACTGATATATTGGGAGAATGTTTGACTCATCATAAATGCTGGGTATTTCAAGACTATGGGGATTGGGGCATTGCTGTTGGAGGGAGGGAGGTATACAATGGGGTTGCAACAAAATAATGATAATAGCAACAAAAGGATAAATTAATTCCCAGCCTTCATCAGTCAAATGCTATGCCCCAGCCACTATAAATCTCAAATGAACAAATTTAGAGGTCAAATCCACTAGGAGTATCTCCCATGTGCTCCCTAAGGCAGTCCTCCTGGCCACCATGCATTTGTTATCCTTCCCTCTGGCACCCCCAGCTTGGGATGAGTGCTTAACAGGTTCTTGCAGAGATATTTCCTGCACCCCAGACATGGCCTTCTGGCTGCGTTCCCAAAAACTTCTGACTAGGTTAAGTTGGGGGAAATTCTTCACCTGCTTGGGCGATTCCTTGGAAATTCCCCACCTGTTATAAGCCTGCATGGCTAATCACTGCCCTCTAAACCCTGGGTTCATTTATTTTCATTTTCCTACACTTTAAAAATCATGTAAAGTCCAGATCATTGAGGAAGCTTTTCCAAACACCCCAGTGACCAAGACTTTGTCATTACAGCTTTTTTTTTTTTCTTTTTTATCTCTATTGGAGCTGTTCTTCCATAGGTCTGGTGGTTGGGGGGGGGGTATGGGGATGAGAGTTGTTTGGGATGGAAGAAAATTTAAGGATGTTCACTGAGCTGCACTCAAAATTGCTTCTCCCTTTCACCCATAGTCTGAAGCAGCCTGGGTGCCGGGACAGCTTCCCTGTAAGAGTGAGTTTTTGACCCATGAATTCTGCAGTCAGGACTGCTGGGGGACCCTCACATTTCCTGGTGTTTTAAGGAGGAGGAAAAGGGGGTGAATTAACATGTGTCCTGTGTCTGGTCAAATACTGGGCTGGAGGCTGTATTTACCATTTCCTCTTCACATACACAAGGAAGTAGTTGACACTATACCTGTTTTCTCTGATGGACCAGATTCTCAGAGGGAGCTTGCCAAGGCAACTTAGCTAGGATGAGACCTGTCTCCTAGGTCCTGAACTCTGCACCACACTGCCTTCTACATTGTTACTGCTCTTCCCACGGGGAAGAAAACAGAGCCTGTAGCAGCCCTCCAGACAACAGGATACAATAAGGATTAGTAAACACCCAGTTTAAGAACCTATCTCATGGGATCTGGGTGGCCAATTCAATGAAGCATCTGCCTTTAGCTCAGATCGTGATCCCAGGGTCCTGGGATCCAAGCCGCTTGTCTGGCTCCCTGCTCTGAGGAAGTCTGTTTCTCCCTCTGCCTCTCCTCTCTGTTTGTGCTCTTTCTTCGTCTTTCTCTCTCAAATAAACAAGATCTTTTTTTAAAAAATGACAAACAAGGACACTGAAGCCTGGATAGGAATGCAACTTAGTTACGGTCTGTTGGCCAGCTAGAGTCTGAGATGGGATCTCCCGACCTTCCCTCCAGTGTCTGAGTCCCGCAGAGCCACTACAATGGGTGGATTAGGGACAGTACATGAAGAGGACATTTCTGTCCCTCTCTCTGAAAACTCCCAACCCTAACTTCACAAGTTGATTTGAGTCACACATTATGGCCCCATGAGCTACCAGCTTTCTCTTCCAATTTGCCGACTGCTGCATGCAGCTTTTGGGTCTGGAGGAGGGCTCCAGCTTGGCAAATGTCTAAGGAAACTACCAAGCAAGTGACTGAGATAAACAAGTGTTTATTTGCTCTTGAAGTGACCTTAATTACACCTGTCAAGAGATTTCCACTTGAGCAGATTGAACAACAACAACAACAACAACAAAAAAAAAAAAACTAGAGGGTGGGTGGACATACAGCACTCCAACTCTTAAAGGTTCAGCAATTGTGCTCCTGTAGGGCTCTTTTATCTGGGTTCCTGCCAGGCTCGGGTGCCACAGGACGCCAGGAGCAGGCAGAGTGGCGATGGGATTAGAGACAGGCCTCACTGGAGCAGGTGTCTTTTTTGTCACAGACACTTCTCTGTTCTGCTCTCCCTCTGAAGGCTGGAATGCCTGGGGCTCCTTCCCACAAGGCCCTGAATACTGAAGGCATTTGAGGATGATCTAATACAAATTCCAATCCAAGGCTGTCCCAGCTCACATTAACCCTAACAGGTCCTTTGGCCTCTGTTTGCATTTATCCCATGAGAACTCACTGTGGCACAGAAATGAGGGCTGAATGTCCACCAGACTGTCCATCTGGCATCTCCAGTGAGCTCTACCTTGTTAGTTATCAGGCTGAACACACGGAAGTACACTTTGGTTCCCTCAAGAACTCTTCCCTTTGTTTTTCATCTCCTTCCTCCATGCTTAGCTCCACTGGCAGTCTCACAGCTGCCGATCTGTGTGTGTTTGTTGATGGAACTGATGAATCACATGTATATGTTCAGCGCTAGAATCCAAAGACAGCTCTATCCCAATTGCGATGACATCTCTGTGACAGACACCATCTGAAGAGCCAGCAACTCCATGGGTCTCATGAGACACAAAACTGAGAATCTATGAAGGAGAAGATATAATCATTGTGTGCATGATTCACACACGCACACAACGGTTAACTGGTATGGGGTGAAGACTCTGTGTTCACCAAACCTTGCTTCATATTCCTCCTTCCTTAACCAACAGAATACGAGACTTCCCAGCTCTTTATACTTGGAAGAGGCTATATGACCATTTTTTACCCATGGAATATGACAGAAGTGACACATAATTCTTCCTGGTCGAATGAGTGCAGATACCAAGAAACTCTAATAGAGATACCAAGAAACTCTCCAGTCATTATTTTCTTTCACCAGAGGGAGTTGTCAGGTTCAATGCTGAGACGGTAGAACCTCCAGGAACTGAGGCTTTGGAGTGGCTGTGTCTTAGAACCCCACACAGCAGTCTGCACTGAACACAAGCATATACAGGAATAAACATATGCTCGCTTATGCCGCTGATATTTTAAGGTCTGTTCATAGCTGCAGCATAACCTAGCTTATCCTGACTAATGTGGCACTTGTTAAGGGTAAAATTGAAGTTGAGTAAAAGAAAATGTATGTTACTGGAGAAAAAATACATGCTTTAGAAAACTCCCCTTCTCAAAGATCACTATCTCACTTTCCCTAACCCTATAAAGTTATTTTTAAACTCAGATTGGTGGTGAAAAGGCCAAGCCCCAGAGTGAGGGTCCAGCAATCAGAACCCATTAATAAACAGCCAATTGGAACTATATAACATTTATTTCCTGGGAAACCCAGCATGAAATATTTTCTTATTAGTGCAGTTTTATACTCCCTGTTCACTTCTTAGACTAGAAATCTGTCACCTTTGACTTCTACATGTCATGAGCAATTCTCATCTCCTTTTCCTGGTCCCTCATGGGACTATTTGCTCTAATTTGGATTCGTTTCTAAGCACTTCTTTGGCAATAAAATCTGAGAGCATGTTAAGATATTTTCAGGGAGCAATAGGGCACAGAAAAAAGTAAACCCATGCACCATGCTCCTGTTTCAGGCACTTTGCCTCTGATTTTTGATTTAGACCTTCTTACTACCAGTGCGGGAGATGTCACAGCCCCCAATATGCCTACAAGGCATTTGAGACTCAGCACATTGAACCGACTGACCTAAATGACACAGGTCGCAAATGACTGAGCCAATATTCCAGTCTGTAAGAGTGTGATTCTAGGGAATCTAGACTTCAGTTCTTGTTCCTGACCTCACCTCCACCCAACTATCTTCAATGACAGGAATTTACTCATTCACCCATGAAACGAATGTTGATTGAGTGCTTGAAATTTAGAGGTTGCAATTCACTCTTCCTTTTATTGGATCTTCCCAATCTTCCCTTAAATTAGCTCAGTGTGTAGGTTACAATTTTAGGAGGCAAATGGCCTGGCTCCGTCCCTCATCTCAGTATCCTTTTGAACCTCAATTATCCCTCTGTTCAATGGGATGGTGAGGTGGGGAGCCTTGACTGCATTGACATCACAAGGTTCAAAGTGCATCAGACTGGTGGTTCAGCCTATAATATTGCTCATGCCCAGTCAGGGTCAGCATGTGCTGCCCATGCTGCTTGGTCTGATTTACTGGGGGAGAGAGGGAGACTCAAAGATAGGAGAAGACAGGAAAGGAGAGGAAACAAATGTTTGTCTTCAGTGACTTTCTCATACCATATAGAATAACTGGCAAAGCCCAGAGTGACTTGAAAGCAAGTTTGATCTCTGCTTGTGCACCGTTCAGCCTTCCTCACCTCAACTCTCTGAGTCACGTGAGTCCCATAAGTAAGCTGGGCAATATGGTACCTGCACGTACTTCTCTCTTGTCAAGACATAGAATAAAAGATAAAATTATGTAAAACAAAGTGATCTAGATTTTCAAAATGTCGGCAGTGTTATGTAGTCATAAATTCCTATTACTGTAGGGAAAAGCAGTAGCACAAGGTAGCTACCTAATGGAGTCAGAGAGATGGGCAGTTGAACCTCAGCTCTGATATTTACTGTCCATGTGATTTGGAACAAGTTACTTAAATCCCTTGATAAGCAGTTACTTTATCTGGAAAATGAAAATGCCCAGTGGGTGTTATTTATATTTATCTCAGAATTTTTGCAAGAATTAAATGAGAGAACATAGGCCAGTGCTGCTAGACAGAGAAAAGATCTAATAAGCCTCATAATTCTAATTCTTGTTCTAATGATTCATGCAAAATGCTTAGCTCAGTGCACATTACAACACTAACTAAATGCCAGCCCTAACTCTTAGTAAAGGGTAGGTAATTACTGAAAGGGCTGGAAATTCAGGCACCAACAGAGTGATGTTTAGTGACAGGCAATTCACTTTCCCTGGTTAGCTGAAACTTAGTAATAAGTTAGTTACAGGATTCAGAAATCATCATTGTCATAAGCTTATCAAAACCACTATCTCTTTGTGCAAGTAGGGTCTATAAATACATCCCAATTAGTCTCTGTACCTCTGGCTCTTCATGCATTTTGTTCATCTCTTTCCTCTTCTTGGGATGTCCCTTGCTTCTCCAACCAACTTGTCCTGCCCTTCTTCATGTCCACTGGATGACACATGCAATCTTTAAGACCTAAAATAAACTCCATGTTCCTATCCTCTTGTCATGCAACAAGAGCTGGATGAGTGTCCTCAGGCCTGAGTTAATAGCCCTTTAAAGGGCCATTCATGATAGCATCTCACATGATAGCATCTTACCTAATGTATCGTGACTTTCAGATTAATACAACGCATCAGCTGTGATTTTTAAAAAGGGAACAAAAATTCCTTGCAAATTTCCAAAAGAAAATTCTTGATTTGAGGAGGCATAGAAAACGTGAATAAAGAAAATGGCTAGCTGACGCCTTGTTGGAAATTGCTGCTCGATAATTATATGCAGGTATATGCATATATGTATGTACATATGTGTATATGTCTGCTCAAGAATTCTGTAAGGTATTCTGTTTTTTTTGTATGATAGAATTGCATATAGAATATTTTCTTGAAGGGTACTCTGATTAGATATTAGCCTCATACTATAAATAACAACTTAATACAAATGATAAGTAATCTTTGCTTGATTGTAACCACAAAGAAAATGCTAACATAGAAAGAGAGGAGATAATTATGTTATCTGTGTATATAGTGGAGAGAGGTTCTGGAAAAAAGTCTTTGGAAGAGGTAGCTTTGAAGCTGGATCTTAATTAATGGATAAGGGGTGTGTGTGTGTGTGTGTGTGTGTAAATGTGTATAAATGTGAGAAATGTGAGCTGGCAGGAGATTCCTGGAATAAAGAATGCAGTAAGAAGAGAAATGTGGGAGAACGGGAATGGGACTCAGTGAGGAGTGAGTTGAGTGACATGTTGGGATAAAATGCATGTCTGTATGCATTTATATGTATTTATGTCTGTAAATGTATATGCATGTGTGTGAGTGTGTGTGAGTGCACCTGTGTGGTGAAAAACACAACTAGAAAGGGAAATTAGAGTCTGAATGTGGGAGATTATTGGTACTTGACGAGTTTTCTAGTTTATTCTATAGATTACAGGTGTTAGTATTTTTAAAGATGGTGTGGCAAGATAAGAGCTGAACTTTAAATCTGGGAGTTGTATGGAGGATGGAATAGGGCTGGAGGAGGGGTTAGGAAATTAAGATAGTCATTAAATGAAATTTGGTTAAAAATATGGAAATTTTTTTATTTTTTATAATTGATATGGAAATATCAATGCTTTCAATCAGCAAACTAAGACATTATTAGCATGTTTAGTTTTGCCAGATATTTTGCGCACCCACTTCCTCTACCAGAGCCTTGGCATTCAGCACTGAGTCAAATGAAGAAATCAGGAACAAGTAAATTTCATTCCAAATATCTGATGCTTCAGGAATGAAATGGAAAGTACTGTAAGTGATTGTTTCTAAGGTGTTAATGCATTCTGATTACATGGATAAATGTTGAACTCCAAAGTTGGAAGGAGGGCTATCCTCCTCCCAGCAAAGCTTTGTCTTCTCAAAATCATGGTTGAAATTGAATTTCATTTTCTTACTGAAAACCCACCAAATGTAGAAAATGAATCAAAATAGAAAGCAACTTTTTAACAGAATTTTTAATTGCCATTTAGATGAATTGTCTGAGGATTACACGAGGTAATTAAAGTAAAACAATTTGTACATATGTTGTGAGCACTGGCTAGTTATTAACTGCTATTAATTATATCATTGTTATCATCATCTATAATCCAAATGCTTCATTCAGATTATGTGTCCTCTCTCGGGATTTTTCTCTTTAAATCTGTGATTGTGGAAATTGCTGTTTGGATTTCTTCTTTTTGTAGGAAGTGCTATATCTGTTTGAGGCTTCTCTCCTTGTTTGATGAAATGTTACCTCCTGTCTCCCAACATCAAATATCTTACTGCTGAAGTACATTAGGGATATCACCATTTAGTCATTTTTTTTTGTATCTTCTTTGCAATTCTTTTTTTTAAATCATTTTTTAAATTTATTTTCAGCATAACAGTATTCATTGTTTTTGTACCACACCCAGTGCTCCATGGAATCCATGCCCTCTCTAATACTCACTACCTGGTTCCCTCAACCTCCCACCCACCCACCTCTTCAAACTCTTCAGATTGTTTTTCAGAGTCCATAGTCTCTCATTTAGTCATTTTATACTGTCACCAGGGGTACAGTGATACACAACACATTCTCATTTTTTTTAAATTTTATTTTTTATAAACATATATATATATTTTTTCCCCCCAGGGGTACAGGTCTGTGAATCTCCAGGTTTACACACTTCACAGCACTCACCATAGCACATACCCTATCCAATGTCCATAACCCCACCCCCCCTCTCCAAACCCCCGTCCCCCCAGCAATCCTGTTTGTTTTGTGAGATTAAGAGTCACTTATGGTTTGTCTCCCTCCCAATCCCAACTTATTTCATTACTCTTCTCCTACCCCATTAACCCCCCATGTTGCATCTCCTCTCCCTCATATCAGGGAGATCATATGATAGTTGTCTTTCTCCGCTTGACTTATTTCGCTAAGCATGATACCCTCTAGTTCCATCCACGTTGTCGCAAATGGCAAGATTTCATTTCTTTTGATGGCTGCATAGTATTCCATTGTATATATATACCACATCTTCTTTATCCATTCGTCTGTTGATGGACATCTAGGTTCTTTCCATAGTTTGGCTATTGTAGACATTGCTGCAATAAACATTCGGGTGCACGTGCCCCTTCGGATCACTACGTTTGTATCTTTAGGGTAAATACCCAGCAGTGCAATTGCTGGGTCATAGGGTAGTTCTATTTTCAACATTTTGAGGAACCTCCATGCTGTTTTCCAGAGTGGTTGCACCAGCTTGCATTCCCACCAAAAGTGTAGGAGGGTTCCCCTCTCTCCGCATCCTCGCCAGCATCTGTCATTTCCTGACTTGTTAATTTTAGCCATTCTGACTGGTGTGAGGTGGTATCTCACTGTGGTTTTGATTTGTATTTCCCTGATGCCGAGTGATATGGAGCACTTTTTCATGTGTCTGTTGGCCATCTGGATGTCTTCTTTGCAGAAATGTCTGTTCATGTCTTCTGCCCATTTCTTGATTGGATTATTTGATCTTTGGGTGTTGAGTTTGCTAAGTTCTTTATGGATTCTGGACACTAGCCCTTTATCTGATATGTCGTTTGCAAATATCTTCTCCCATTCTGTCAGTTGTCTTTTGGTTTTGTGAACTGTTTCCTTTGCTGTGCAAAAGCTTTTGATCTTGATAAAATCCCAATAGTTCATTTTTTCCCTTGCTTCCCTTGCCTTTGGCGATGTTCCTAGGAAGATGTTGCTGCGGCTGAGGTCAAAGAGGTTGCTGCCTGTGTTCTCCTCAAGGATGTTGATGGATTCCTTTCTCACATTGAGGTCCTTCATCCATTTTGAGTCTATTTTCGTGTGTGGTGTAAGGAAATGATCCAATTTCATTTTTCTGCATGTGGCTGTCCAATTTTCCCAACACCATTTATTGAAGAGGCTGTCTTTTTCCCATTGGACATTCTTTCCTGCTTTGTTGAAGATTAGTTGGCCATAGAGTTGAGGGTCTATTTCTGGGCTCTCTATTCTGTTCCATTGATCTATGTGTCTGTTTTTGTGCCAGTACCATGCTGTCTTGATGATGACAGCTTTGTAATAGAGCTTGAAGTCCGGAATTGTGATGCCACCAACTTTGGCTTTCTTTTTCAATATTCCTTTGGCTATTCGCGGTCTTTTCTGGTTCCATATAAATTTTAGCATTATTTGTTCCATTTCTTTGAAAAAAATGGATGGTACTTTGATAGGAATTGCATTAAATGTGTAGATTGCTTTAGGTAGCATAGACATTTTCACAATATTTATTCTTCCAATCCAGGAGCATGGAACATTTTTCCATTTCTTTGTGTCTTCCTCAATTTCTTTCATGAGTACTTTATAGTTTTCTGTGTATAGATTCTTAGTCTCTTTGGTTAGGTTTATTCCTAGGTATCTTATAGTTTTGGGTGCAATTGTAAATGGGATGGACTCCTTAATTTCTCTTTCTTCTGTCTTGTTGTTAGTGTAGAGAAATGCGACTGATTTCTGTGCATTGATTTTATATCCTGACACTTTACTGAATTCCTGTACAAGTTCTAGCAGTTTTGGAGTGGAGTCCTTTGGCTTTTCCACATATAGTATCATATCATCTGCAAAGAGTGATAGTTTGACTTCTTCTTTGCCGATTTGGATGCCTTTAATTTATTTTTGTTGTCTGATTGCTGAGGCTAGGACTTCTAGTACTATGTTGAATAGCAGTGGTGATAACGGACATCCCTGCCGTGTTCCTGACCTTAGCGGAAGAGCTTTCAGTTTTTCTCCATTGAGAATGATATTTGCGATGGGTTTTTCATAGATGGCTTTGATAATATTGAGGTATGTGCCCTCTATCCCTACACTTTGAAGAGTTTTGATCAGGAAGGGATGCTGTACTTTGTCAAATGCTTTTTCAGCATCTATGGAGAGTATCATATGGTTCTTGTTCTTTCTTTTATTCATGTGTTGTATCACATTGATTGATTTGCGGATGTTGAACCAACCTTGCAGCCCTGGAATAAATCCCACTTGGTCGTGGTGAATAATCCTTTTAATGTACTGTTGAATCCTATTGGCTAGTATTTTGGTGAGAATTTTTGCATCTGTGTTCATCAAGGATATTGGTCTGTAGTTCTCTTTTTTGCTGGGATCCTTGTCTGGTTTGGGGATCAAGGTGAGGCTGGCCTCATAAAATGAGTTTGGAAGTTTTCCTTCCATTTCTATTTTTTGGAACAGTCTCAGGAGAATAGGAATTAGTTCTTCTTTAAATGTTTGGTAGAATTCCCCCCGGGAAGCCATCTGGCCCTGGGCTTCTGTTTGTTTGGAGATTTTTGATGACTGTTTCAATCTCCTTACTGGTTATGGGTCTGTTCAGGCTTTCTATTTCTTCCTGGTTCAGTTGTGGTAGTTTATATGTCTCTAGGAATGCATCCATTTCTTCCAGATTGTCAAATTTGTTGGCATAGAGTTGCTCATAATATGTTCTTATGATTGTCTGTATTTCTTTGGTGTTAGTTGTGATCTCTCCTCTTTCATTCATGATTTTATTTATTTGGGTCCTTTCTCTTTTCTTTTTGATAAGTCTGGCCAGGGGCTTATCAATCTTATTAATTCTTTCAAAGAACCAGCTCCTAGTTTCGTTGATTTGTTCTATTGTTTTTTTGGTTTCTATTTCATTGATTTCTGCTCCGATCTTTATGATTTCTCTTCTCCTGCTGGGTTTAGGCTTTCTTTCTTGTTCTTTCTCCAGCTCCTTTAGGTGTAGGGTTAGGTTGTGTACCTGAGACCTTTCTTGTTTCTTGAGAAAGGCTTGTACCGCTATATATTTTCCTCTCAGGACTGCCTTTGTTGTGTCCCACAGATTTTGAACCGTTGTATTTTCATTATCATTTGTTTCCATGAATTTTTTCAATTCTTCTTTAATTTCCTGGTTGACCCATTCATTCTTTAGAAGGATGCTGTTTAGTCGCCATGTATTTGGGTTCTTTCCAAATTTCCTCTTGCGATTGAGTTCTAGCTTCAGAGCATTGTGGTCTGAAAATATGCAGGGAATGATCCCAATCTTTTGATACCGGTTGAGACCTGATTTAGAACCAAGGATGTGATCTATTCTGGAGAATGTTCCATGTGCACTAGAGAAGAATATGTATTCTGTTGCTTTGGGATGAAATGTTCTGAATATATCTCTGATGTCCATCTGGTCCAGTGTGTCACTAAAGGCCTTTATTTCCTTGTTGATCTTTTGCTTGGATGATCTGTCCATTTCAGTGAGGGGAGTGTTAAAGTCCCCTACTATTATTGTATTATTGTCGATGTGTTTCTTTGATTTTGTTATTAATTGGTTTATATAGTTGGCTGCTCCCACGTTAGGGGCATAGATATTTACAATTGTTAGATCTTCTTGTTGGACAGATCCTTTGAGTATGATATAGTGTCCTTCTTCATCTCTTATTATAGTCTTTGGTTTAAAATCTAATTGATCTGATATAAGGATTGCCACTCCTGCTTTCTTCTGATGTCCATTAGCATGGTAAATTCTTTTCCACCCCCTCACTTTAAATCTGAAGGTGTCTTCGGGTTTAAAATGAGTTTCTTGTAGGCAACATATAGATGGGTTTTGTTTTTTTATCCATTCTGATACCCTGTGTCTTTTGATTGGGGCATTTTGTCCATTAACATTCAGGGTAACTATTGAGAGATATGAATTTAGTGCCATAGTATTGCCTGTAAGGTGACTGTTATTCTATATTGTTTCTGTTCCTTTCTGATCTACTACTTTTAGGCTCTCTCTTTGCTTAGAGGACCCCTTCCAATATTTCCTGTAGAGCTGGCTTGGTGTTTGCAAATTCTTTCAGTTTTTGTTTGTCCTGGAAGCTTTTAATCTCTCTTTCTATTTTCAATGATAGCCTAGCTGGATATAGTATTCTTGGCTGCATGTTTTTCTCGTTTAGTACTCTGAATCTATCATGCCAGCTCTTTCTGGCCTGCCAGGTCTCTGTGGATAAGTCTGCTGCCAATCTAATATTTTTACCATTGTATGTTACAGACTTCTTCTCCCGGGCTGCTTTCAGGATTTTCTCTTTGTCACTAAGACTTGTAAATTTGACTATTAGGTGATGGGATGTGGACCTATTCTTATTGATTTTGAGTGGGGTTCTCTGAACCTCCTGGATTTTGATGCTTGTTCCCTTTGCCATATTGGGGAAATTCTCCCCAATAATTCTCTCCAATATACCTTCTGCTCCCCTCTCTCTTTCTTCTTCTTCTGGAATCCCAATTATTCTAATGTTGTTTCGTCTTATGGTGTCACTTATCTCTCGAATTCTGCCCTCGTGGTCCAGTAGCTGTTTGTCCCTCTTTTGCTCAGCTTCTTTATTCTCTGTCATTTGGTCTTCTATATCGCTAATTCTTTCTTCTGCCTCATTTATCCTAGCAGTGAGAGCCTCCATTTTTGATTGCACCTCATTAATAGCTTTTTTGATTTCATCTTGATTAGATTTTAGTTCTTTTATTTCTCCAGAAAGGGCTTTTATATCTCCCGAGAGGTTTCTCTAATATCTTCCATGCCTTTTTTGAGCCCAGCTAGAACCTTGAGAATCGTCATTCTGAACTCTAGATCTGACATATTACCAATGTCTGTATTAATTAGGTCCCTAGCCTTTGGTACTGCCTCTTGTTCTTTTTTTTGTTGTGAATTTTTCTGCCTTGTCATTTTGTCCAGATAAGAGTATATGAAGGAGTAAGTAAAATACTAAAAGGGTGGCGACAACCCCAGGAAAATATGCTTTAGCCAAATCAGAAGATATCCCAAATCGTGAAGGGGGGGGAAGGGGATAAAAAGAGGTTCAGAAAGAAAAAAAAAAAAAGAAAAAAGAAAAAAGAAACAAATAAAAAAAGAAAACCAATAATGAAAAAAATATAAAAAGGAAAAAAATATATATATATATATTCGATAAACTAGTTAAAAAACGTTAAAAAAGAAAAGGGTAAAAGTTAAAAAAATTTAGCAGAAGAAGAGAAAAAAAATTGAAAGAGAAAAAAAAATTAAATTAACTGCAAGGCTAAAGATTCATGGGGAGAAAGCCAGGAGTTCTGTGCTTTGCTTTCTCCTCCTCTGGAATTCCGCTGCTCTCCTTGGTATTGAAACTGCACTCCTCATAAGTGAACTTGGTCCTGGCTGGGTTTCTTGTTGATCTTCTGGGGGAGGGGCCTGTTGTAGTGATTCTCAAATGTCTTTGCCCCAGGCGGAGTTGCACCGCCCTTACCAGGGGCCGGGCTGAGTAATCCGCTCGGGTTTGCTTTCGGGAGCTTTTGTTCCCTGAGCGCTTTCCGTAGAGTCCGGAGGACGGGAATGAAGATGGCGGCCTCCCAGTCTCCGGCCCGGAGGAGCCGAGAGCCCGGGGCCCCACTCCTCAGTGCGCCCTCAGGGAACAGCGCCCAATTACTCCCGTCTGCCTGGCCTCCAGCCGCGCTCCCAGCTCACCGAGCCTGCGACCGGTTCAAGGTAAGCCCGAGCTGTGAGCTCACTCCTCGGCTCCGTCTCTGTAGCCGGCTTCCCCGTTCTAATACCTGCGAGCTCTGCGACACTCAGCCACCCCCGATCCTTCTGTGACCCTGCGGGACCTGAGGCCACACTGGCCCCGCATGCGCTTCACCCCGGTTAAGCCTCTGGAGCGATGTTCCTCAGCGGAACAGACTTTTAAAAGTCCTGATTTTGTGCTCCGTGGCTCCGCCGCTTGCCGGGAGCCGGCCCCTCCCCCCGGGGTCTATCTTCCTGTCCCTTTGGATTCACTTCTCCGCCAGTCCTACCTTTCAGAAAGTGGTTGATTTTCTGTTTCTAGAATTGCTGTTCTTCTTCTCTTCGATCTCCCGTTGGATTTGTAGGTGTTTGCAATATTTAGATAAGCTATCTAGCTGATCTCCTGCAACCTGAAGTAGTCTCAGCTGCTACTTCTCCGCCATCTTGACTCCTCCCCAATACATTCTCATTTAATCATCTCATTATTTTTGAAATACATGAAAATTTTGACACTGAGGTCATACATTTTTCCCTAAACCTATTATTAGGGAAAACACTAAAAAAACAAATCTAGATTTCCTTATTGTCAGTTAAGGGCTTTTTGCAGTCTTCTGGACGGGACAGTGGCTTTTGTTAAAGCTGGTGTGAATTTAGTGCTGACTCTCTATCTCTACCCCTAGTGGTTAGCCCTGCACCTCTCATAAAGCCAGCGGTGTACTGGAACCAGCTCAGAAACTTTACAAGTCAGTTGTTACAAACAGCTTGAAGTCGGGCATGGTGGAAGTATTTTCACTACAGAATTTGGTAAACACTGCAAATTGGGGGTCACCCTACCGAAATAAAAGATCTGGCTGTTAAGCATTTATAAGCAAACCGGTGGAAATAACTTGGTAATTCAATGATGATGAATATCCATCCTGTTCAATAATCAGTTCCTGTCCTGTGAACATACCATCCAAGATTACATCTAAATTGTATTGTCAATTATAGAAAATTCCACAGAATTGATGGGATCTGAGAAAGCTCATAAAAATGAGAAAGACCTCATTTTTAGAATAAATGAGAATGACCAATTTAATGTTTGTAGTGAGAAGTGAAGTCTACCTACATACTTAATATTGAAATTACTAATTGGTAAAGAACAGTCATTTTAAGGTCATAATAGGACTTTTATGCTCATTTGCCTATTTTTTTTTTTAGCCAAATTAGTACTCTACCATTATTCAGATGTGGATAATGTTTCCTCCACTGTGAAAGTCTACCACAATATTTTCATGCTGGAGTTTGGAAAACTCAGTCCCTGTGCTGGGAGTTCCCTACCCTCGGCATGCCCCTAGTAAACACACAGGAATTCCACTAACATGACTATTTCATATATCATCATGAAATATTGAAGTGATTATTTGGGCCTGACCTTGGATTTGGATGACAATTGTACAGGAAGATGTGGATACTCTGCCTGAAATAGTCTGCATATTCTTTTCTTTTAATCTTTAAATGACTGATTTTTTCTTAATTTACTATTTTTTAATTAATTTTTAAATTTTTTTATAAACATATAATGTATTTTTAGCCCCAGTGGTACAGGTCTGTGAATCACCAGGTTTACACATTTCACAGCACTCACCATAGCACATACCTGCCCCAATGTCCATAACCCCACCACCCTCACCCAATCCCCTTCCCCCCAGCAACCCTCAGCCTGTTTTGTGAGATTGAGTCTTTTATGGTTTGTCTCCCTCCCGATCCCATCTTCTTTCATTTATTCTTTTCCTACCCCCCAAGCCCCCCACGTTGCATCTCCACTTCCTCATATCAGGGAGATCATATGATAGTTGTCTTTCTCCAATTGACTTATTTCGCCAAGCATAATACCCTCGAGTTCCATCCACATCATCGCAAATGGCAAGATTTCATTTCTTTTGATGGCTGTATAGTATTCCATTGTATATATATACCACATCTTCTTTATCCATTCATCTGTTGATGGACATCTAGGTTCTTTTCATAGTTTGGCTATTGTGAACATTGCTGCTATAAACATTCGGGTGCACGTGCCCCTTCGGAGTACCACTTTTGTACCTTTAGGGTATATAGTCTGCATGTTCTTTCATACCATTGGATGATCTCTGTCAATTTGTTTTTATAAATGCTGCAGCATATGTGTTTTTCAGTCCCAAAGAATGAAAAAGGAAGGAAATTATTATTTATTAAGCTTCCAGTATTAGGTGTGTACTTTACATGTAATAGTTACTAAATCCTCATTCCAGCCCTGTGAAGTACTACTGTCATCATTTTACATGTGTAGCTCAGAAAAGTTAAGTAACTCACCCCAAGTTATGCAACTAGTACATGGAATAAGGAATGTTAAGGGCAAAGAGACATGGGAGAATAAGAATGGGGAGTGTCTAGGGAATGATTTAGTGGTTAGTGGGGAAAAAATGCGTGTGTGTGTGTGTGTGTGTTCAAAATTTGTCCTCTTTTTTTTCTTAAATGTTTTTTAATACACCCATTTATTTGAGAGAGAGAACACAAGTGCAAATGAGGGGAGGGGCAGAGGGGGAAGGAGAGGAGAGAGAGAATCTTAAGCAGACTCCAGCTAGAGCCCGACATGGGGTTTGATTTCATGACCCTGTGATCATGACCTGAGCTGAAATTAAGAGCCAGATGCTTAACCCAGTGAACCACCCAGGTGCCCCTAAAATTTGTCCTCTTTAGAGGGCTACTGGGTGGCTCAGTGGATTAAGCCTCTGCCTTCAGCACGGGTCATGATCTCAGGGCCCTGGGATCAAGCCCTGCATCAGCTCTCTGCTCAGCAGGGAGCCTGCTTCCCCCTCTCCCTCTGCCTGCCTCTCTGCCTACTTGTGATATCTGTCTGCCAAATAAATAAATAAATAAAATCTTTAAAATAATTTGTCACCTTTGATTCCTTACATATTATATGACCGTATCAGACATATATTAAGCACTTACATGCTGTATTTTGTTTAAACCTAAGGGCAACTCTTGTTGGTATATTACACTTATTAGTACCTGTTAGTGACAAGGTCATTGGGGTTCAGAAAGGTTAATTAACTTTCCCTGAATCACACAGCAAATAATTAGAGGGTTTAATAATTAAAACACAACCTATCTATCCCATGCTATTTAAAAGACATAAATCCAAATAGGGACAATGCGTTTCATGATGATTTTGCTTTATTTATTTACTTGTGAATTGCCTGTCCCTCTCCCCACCCCAAAGTAATAAATTAGGAACCATACCCATGTTACTGAGTGGTGTAATCCCAATGTATAACACGATGCCTGGATCATTGTGGGCACACATTATGTAATGTTTGAAGACCTGTATGGACCAAAAGAATATAATTAAGTTAGACCACATTCAACAGCATTTCTTTCCCATATAATGGCTCTGCAGTATGGGACTGGATCAGAGGTTGGTAAATCCCACTGAGAGCCAAGGGACCTGACATGTTTGCTATTGTGCAGCTATAGGCAAAAGAAGGGTGTCCAATAGGGTGCAGCCAGCCCCAAAATCCCATGAGAGGGCACTGGTGACAGTGGGAGTCTGGCTGTAAACCACAAAGTTTCTCCCCAGAGAGAGGAGCATGATGTGAGAGGTTTGGTGGCTCGTCATCCATTTCTTTTATTGGCTATGTGACCTCTGCTTGAGAAAATGAAGACAAGACAGTCTCACAGTGACCTTGATTCTGCAAACTAAGCATCCTGTGTGAAAGGACAATGTCCAGATGCATAAATAGTTATCACCGGGCAAAGAGCAATGGAAGGAGAGAGAGGGAAAAGGGAGAGGGAGACATTCACCAAATAATTACTGCACACCAGACACTGGTAGGTTAGTTCATTTGCTATTCACGACAGACCCATAATGCGGATTTTATCTCCATTCTACTTACAGATATTCAGGTTCAAAGAGTAACTTTATCACTTAGCTACCAAATGGCAGAGCTGGGGTCAAATGCAGGGCACTCTGACTGCACATGATGGAAGAAATAGTTATTTGTGAGCACCCTTGGTGGAAGAGACTAGATACTTAGCTCACATTTAAGGCTCATAACTACATTGCGAAGTAAAAATTGAAATCCCTCTTTTATGATAAGAAATTTGAGATGCAAATGGCTTACCAGGCTTTGTTAAAGTAACAATTATAGGTGGTGCTCCCAGGATTTGAAGACTGGTAGACCTGACTCCAAAGCTTATGCACTTCCTCCCACCCACCCTGCCATACTCCTATTCTTGCATGTCATATATTTCAACAGACAGATTGTTGGGGCTCCTGGGTGGCTCAGTCAGTTAGGTATCCAATTCTTGATTTCAGCTCAGGTCACAGTCTCAGGGTCATGGGATCAAGCCCCACATTGAGCTCTGCACTCAGACAGAGTCTGTTTGGGATTCTCTCTCTCTCTCTGCCCCTCTCTGTGTTTGCACACACATACACTATCTCTTAAATAAATAAATAAATCTTAAAAAAAAAAAAAGTCAAATTGTCTTTTAAGACTATAGCTGTCTTTTCTGAAATTGCAAGTACTTCTAGCAAACTCGAAGTCTTAAAAGCTAATACCTGAGTCATGCATATGACCTCAAAGCACTTCTTTTATTAATGATGTCATAATTTTCACCAAACTTTCTTAAGTTCCATATCTGAGGAGTGAAAAAAAAGATTAAAACCACTTAGAGAGAAGCTGTGGCATATAAGAAGAGAATGACCTCTTTTTTCAGAGTGTAATTAAAAAAAAAATCCTTGCCATTTTAGAAATAACAAAAAAGTAATAAATCCTAACCTACACAGAATGTTAGATAGGAATTTGGAAAACTTGTAATGGATGTATGCAGATTTACATAGTGTGCAAGAACTGGTTTCCACCGTATTTACTCTCAGTAACACACTTAGCACACTTCTATACTTGGCAAGCTGAATTATAAAGATAATAGTACTTCTCTACAATGCCCACTCTAGGCCTCAGACAAAATGCTAAGTGTTTTCCATGCTTCGTCTCATTTAATACTTACAATAACCCTAGGACAAAAAGGGTTATTGTAACCTTGAGCTTGCCTGACATCAAAGGTCTGCCCTCAAAATGTGTACACCTGATTCAAACAGTCACCTAAGGACTCTTCAAATATTTGTTTTCCTTAGCCCTCTGAACTATTGGCCTGCTCTTAAGAGCATAATGAGTATACTCTTGAATGAGACAGAGAAAGGCCATCAACTGTCTGCATTAAGCGTCACCTCCCTCCACTGGACTTCAACTCTCTCATGTATTAAATGAAAGGATTTCTTGCGAAATTACCAGAGACTTCCTCAAGGAAATTTGCTTGCGAGGCAGCCAGGTGATGGAAAGTGGGCACCAATTTTCAGTCACCTGTCAGTGAGCTCTACCCCAGCTCTGCTGCTTTTCTAGCTGTGTGACCCCGGACAAAAGAGAGTGCATACCTACACGTTTTCATTTCCTCAGCTTTAAAACAGGAAGGAAAATACCTCACCCATGAATTTCTGTGACCTTAATGAAAAAAAATGTGTTGAAACTGTGCAGTGAATTTCCCAGGAACTCTGACCAGTGTGTGGAGGGCTTGTAGAAGCTCGTAAGAGCAAAGGGTAAGGGAGACAGAAGGCAAACTCTGGGATGAATCACCTAATGCAGACGATCGGCACATTAAGTGTAACCAGCCTCCTCTCTCCGGTTTTATTTCTGCTTTCTCTAAGAAGTAGAAGGAATGGAAATAAATGTAGGAAGGATGGTGTGACTTGAATTAGAAGAAAGAAGCCCTGAAGCAAGAAGATGAGGAGAGGCTGCCTCTGTTCCCTCCATTTTGCCCCCAGAGGAGACCCACCCTCCTCAGGCGAAGTATGCATATTCCCTGAAGGAACAGTAGTTGGAAACCTACTCAGTGCCAGGTCCTGCACGTGGTGGGAACTCAGACACTGCTCCTGCCCGGACCTCAAGGTCCTACAGGTGGAGACGGGGATACGAGCAAAACAAGTTTTCATTTTAGTGCAGTATGAACAAGTGCTCCTAAGGAGAGGGGATGCCGGCACGTAGCCCACCCCTGAGGGGCCCCAGACACAATGGCATGTAAACTGAGAGAAGGTATATTTTCTCAAATCCAAAAGGCAAGACCCTTGAGGCTTTGGCCTGAGAAGCAGGTAAATGGCCGGGAGAGACTTGCTTGGCAGGGTTTTGCTCTGGGTGTTTGTTTCAAGGTCTCTGGGGAACTCCAGAAGTCACATGACATCATCAGAAACAGTTGTGGTGACACCATAGGCAAACTGGGTACGGGAGGGGTTCACACTCACACATACACAGGTGTGAATGTGAGAGCAAAGTCTAGGTGTACAAGGCATATCTGGTAATACTTTTCTATTGGGAGGCCCCCGCCGCTCTGGGCTCTCACTTCTTTATCCACTTGGGTCATTCTTCTATCCCTTTGTACTTGGCCACTTTTTGTTCCTTAAGAGTGGTTTCCATGACCCTTTTCCTGGAAAACCCTTATTTGTGAATCTGTGCCCACGAGCTTATTTTGGCACACATTTCCAAGATCCACATCCTCTCACCAAAGGCCAATTTTATTGCAGCTTTCTCACACCTCCCTTTGAAAGCCCTTTCAGGCCCCTTCATTTCTTCCCACAACAGTGCACAAAGGCTGATACAGGTGAAGGATCGTCAAGAAGAAAGGTCAGTGGTTAATAGGCACAGCTGGAAAGGTTACATTAAACAGTCTTTTATATAAAGCCCCAGGCAGCTTTAGGAAAATGAAAAATGGCCCAAGAAAAAATAAAATGACCAGGTATCTCATGCAGAGCCTGCCTCTTGTGGAAGACACCCAAAACCACATTCAAAATGGTACCCTCTTCCATACAGGTTAGACCAAAACCACAGTATTTAATTACACACATAGACATATTTTATTTTAATTAAATTAATGCACACATGAGGTTTAAATAAACACACACACATATATCTACAAGCACATTTCATTTTTATTAAAGTAATATATGTACAAGGTTTCAAAGTACACACAAACACGCACGGTTGAGAACAGAGAGCAAGGCCTCTTTGCCCCATGCTTTATCCCTACCCAGCCCTGCATAGATAAGGACTTTTAATTACTTTCGTTTCTCTGTATTTTTTTCTAGTAGTTAATTAGCTTTAAATATGTCTATACATTTACTATCATTTTGAGATATGTTCCGTTAACTTTAGAGCTCTAGGATGCTTCTACAACCTTTTCTCCCTCTTTCTTTCACTGGGTGTTGGTCTCCCCCTTCCTTTCCTGGCCCCCTTCCCATTTTCCCTCACAGATATTTGTCTTAATTATGTTCTTTTTTAAAAATTTTTATTTATTTTTTAAATTTCTTTTCAATGTTCCAGAATTCACTGTTTATGTACCACACTCAGTGCTCCATGCAATACGTGCCCTCTTAATACCCACCAACAGCCTCACCCAACCCCAACCCCCACCTCTCCAAAACCCTCAGATTGTTTTTCAGAGTCTACAGTCTCTCATGGTTCATCTCTCCCTCTGATTTCCCCCAACTCCCTTCTCCTCTCCATCTCCCCATGTCCTCCGTGTCATTCCTTATGCTCCACAAACAAGCAAAACTTTAATTACATTCTTGCCTGTGGAATTGCATTTTAGCATCCATGTCTAAGAAGACCTGGATTATCTTCATCTCTTTTGTAAATCTTTCCGTGGCTGCTGCAGGATGAAGTCCAAGTTTCAGCAGAGCATACCCAGCCCTGTATGATATATTAACAGTCAGAGCCAGCTTCAAGGGTATCCTTTCACACAAGGAGCCTGGTACCCCCCTGATGGGGACCCTCTCTCCCTTCTCTGTGTTTTACACATGACACTTCCTTTCTCATTTCTGGAATTCCCCCTCTTCTTTTGCCCACCAGGAAAACTGCTCATTACTCAAGAATCTGCTCAGCCATGTTCTCCTATCCCCCACCTGCAGGTGGGGAATGCAGCCCCTCTCACTCATACTGTGCTCTACCTGTGTCCACTGTAGCCTCACCAGAGTGAGGATGGTTCTCTGTTTTGTGCTCAACTCCCTGCCTGGATGAATGATCTTAGAAGGTAGGCAGCATCCCCCATATTGCCTCCTACTCTGTCAGTTGGGAATGAAGTAACGAAGCTGTTGTGAAGAGACAGACCTAGATTCCTATTCCTGCTCTACTACTTAATTGGTTGCTTGACCTTCACTTTTCAAAGCCTGTTTCTTTCTCTATCAAGTGAGGCAAGAACACCAAGACAGCCATTAGACCTACTGTAAAGTTTATTATGCTTAATCTTTGGTGTGGAGATTCCTACATATCCCCAAACTCTGAAGTCGGGTGTGATGGACAAGTAAGTGGGACTTGGATTTCCCCCTTGGCGGGGAGGAGAGTGAGTGTATTTTGAATGCCAGAAGGAAAGTGAACCAAATATTTGTTGATCAAAAGAAGAACTGTGGTACTTACTAGTTCAGCCCTCCAAATATTTCTGGGTGTCCTTTTTTTTTTTCCAGGAAAATGGAAGGATTGCTCTTCCTTGGCCCCTTGAAGGTAGTCTGGCCGTGTCATTTGCTCTGGTCAATAGAGTGTGATCAGAAGTGATGTGCATGCCTTCTGGACAGAAGTGTTAAGAACTCAGGGTGCAATCCAACAGCTCATTCTCATTCCCACTGCTGAGCAACGGGAGATACTACATGTGGTGGCAGCTGCTCCAGCAGCCTGTTTTCTAGAGTGAGGACACTGTAGAACAGGGCTAGAGCCAACCCCTGATGCACTTGTTCATCGGTGAGAAATAGGTCTTCTAGTCACTGTTTGTTACGTGTGGTAGAAAGAATTCTAGATGGCCCCATAAACTTTGTGCCCTGGTGTTACCCCCATAATCATGGAATCTTATACAGGAAAAGGGATTTTGCAAGTACGATTAATACTAGTAAGTGGTTCAGAGGAAGATTATCTGGGCAGATCTAATTGAACCACACTGAGTCCTGGAAGAGCATGTTTCTCTGCCTTGGTGACAGAAGAAGTCAGAGAGATGTGAAGCATGAGGGAAATGTGGTGAGGAGGAGGTTCTCTGTGCTAAATCGGAGGGGCCGCATGGTAGGACCACCGAATAGTCTCTTGTTGCCTAGAGCGACTCCCAGCCAACACCAGCAAGGAATTGGATTCTGCCTTTGACTTGAATGAGCTTGGAAGTGAATTCTTTCCCAGGGCCCCAAATAGGAGCCCCACCTGTGTGACACCTTGGTTTCAGTTTATGAGACCTTAACCAGACAATAGAGGCTTGCCCGGGTCTCTGACCTACAGAACTATGAACTAATACATGGATGGGTTTCGAGAGGAAGCAAAGACATGACAGCACCATAACCTAGCTCAGACAGATTGACATGATTCAGATTTGGGGTGAAGGCCATTCCACAGTGACATTTTTGAAGGCAGAAATTGTTCTTCCTCAAAGCCTGTTCCTCCAGAGCCTAGAAAAGTGTCTGATGCATGATTTTTATCAGGCCGAGAGAACAAGATTTATATGATGTATGCAGCCAAGTACCTGATGTGTACTTAATAAAAGGTTTTTTTAATCATGTTCCAATTATCACTCGTGCAAACTAGGAAGTCTATCACAGCTCCAAGAAACTGTTAGAGATTATTATTTTTCTCTCTATTCCTTCCAAATCACATAGAAACATTTGAATAAATTAAGGGTGGGAATAAAAAGACTGCCTCTCAGGGAGTCCTAGACCACTTGTGTTTTCACCTCTTCAAGAACTTTTCCCCGAATCCTCAGACAAGGTGGGAGTCTTCTTGTTACATTTGTTTGAAGAATTCTCTAATTCTCTTTCAAAGAAATTTTTCTCAACTATAATCAGATAATTATTTGTATAATTGATTACTTAAAATCTGGCTACTCTCTTTGAGGACAGAAACCATGCTTGGTTGATTGGAATTGTTTCTCTATGAACTTGACTAGCTCCCGAGGTAAAATAAATGTTCGGTGCAAAATTCCAACAGAAAACAGAAGCAAGCCAGGAGGAAGCAGAGCCAATATTCAGTAATATAAATGCTATATAAGGCAGGACTTATTGTTCCGAAGATATGGATGTAGATAGAGGAATACCTACCAGCACGCTAAGAACATGACATTAGGTTGTCATCCTCTGAAGAGGGTCAAGCAAAAGCTAATTGTGTTTCTAGAGTTCCAATCCAAATGGTTGGGGTTCGGGGGCCTGAAGGACAAGCAAGGGAAGTCCAGATGGTAAATTCCAACCTTTAGATTGGGGTGGCACAGTGAGACTCATAGGGAAGCCTAGTCTGGAACTAGGCAGGCTTCCAGGCCAACTCATTCCAGAGAACATGGTGTCCATTCTAGTTGACAACTGGGCCCTAGCACCACAGAAACTAATTGATATGGGATCAGGGTATAAGGTATGGATCTGGAGAAGGGAATTAATTCAAAGACCCATAAGATGTTTGATAACCATAGACTACGCTTGTCTTGGACTGATTCTGGTCTTGGAACAGTTGAAACACTTGACATGTGTTGTCACAGTTCATTTACAGAGCAACTCCTAAAGATAAGTGCCAATATGATTTCCATTTTAGAGACGAGAACCTGAAGGACAGATTCTCAAGGTCATAAAGCCAGTGCCAAGGTCATAAGGCCACCCTGCATTCAAACATGGCAGTCTGAGATCTGAGCCCATACTCCTAACATTATGGAAGGGTGAAGTGGTAGAAAGGAGTGTGTGTGTGTTTGTGTTTGATGGAGGCTATAGTGAGAGTTAAAATCTGACCTTACCATTTTGCATCTGGGCCAACTTTAACGAGTTTATTAACCTCTGAGCATCAGTGTCCTTTTTTATGAAGTAGGCACAATTATACTTACCTCCAGAAGTGGTGATGAGGATTATATGATGATAATCATGACAGGTGTCAGACAGAGTGGTTTCTCGATATGTATGACATTCCCTCCCCACTTCACCTTTGGCCTTTTTTATAATACATGTATCACCCCAAAAAAGCTTTTATCAGCTGTGAAGAAGGTCCTCAAATCTTGCCCCAGCTGGGAGGGTCAGAGAAAGAGAGAGGTAAGAGAATCAAAGTTGCCTGCCTTACTCTTTCTGTGCCTGTTTGCTCGCTGTTGAATGAAGATAATAGTGCTTAGCTCACAGGGCTTTTATGAAGATCAAATGAAGTCATTTCTGTGAGCGTGTTCTACAGATGCAATGTAAGAGCATGTCAGATATCATTATTCATCCTGTTCTGTCTCATTCAACAGAATAAAGGCAGGAAGAATCCCAAAGCCTAAGCATTGTTAGGAGACAGATTTGTGTTTTCAATTGTTCTTCTTGGAAATTCCAGAAGTACTTTTAGCCTGAATGAGTATTGAAGTGATTTCAATTTCCCTTTAAATTCAGAGATGCCAAAACCCTGTGATTTAGGCTCCCAGAAACACCGTTGGAGCGGTCTGCCTGCTCTCAGTTTTAATCAAGTACTGATACTTAGCTCAAGGTGACGAAATCATGTCCTCAATCGTGGTGAAGCCTTTTAGCAAGAGAGGTATGCTTTCCTATTGAGAAACCACTAGGGTTTGAAGGTCCAAATTCATTATCATGGTCCCAAGGCCCTTCAAGTGAGATCTGAGAATTGTTCTGTCTCTATAACTCTGTTCTCATTCTCCAGCTTCCAGTCTTAAATCTATCTCCCCCAATCTGCTTGCCACTCAATTAATACCTCATTAAACCCAAAGTTCTATGCTTTTATTAAACTTTTCCCTCTGTCTAGAATGCTTTACTCTCACCACCTTCCCACCATCACACGTATACAGTATTTGTGCTGAAATCTTACCCACCTTTTAGATAGAATTCAAACAACCCTCTACTATAAAGTCTCCATTCTCTGTCTTACACTCAACCAAAATTTATGTCTTTCTCCAGTCTGTTTCTCTTGAAGTCATTTATCATGGATAGTCATCTATCCATTGCTCTTTCCTTCTATCCATCCTTTCCTTCTTTCCTCTCTCCATTCCTCCCTTTTTCTATTCCTCCTTCTCTCCATCCCTCCCACTGTCCCTCCATCCAACATCTAAGTGTCGTCTCTATTCTAGGCACTGTCCAATACCTTAAAGTCCCTAAAAAGGGTAACAAACAAATGAAAACACTAAGTCTCAGTCTTCAAATATCACTTTATTTAAGATTGAAAATTTCAAAATATTATGGTAACAGTTGAGGATGGAAAAAAATTTTTTACGGGTAAATCAAAGAAGACCTCAAATGGGGGGTGATGGCCACACTTAGCTGTTTTGAAAGAGGAGGAGGAAATTGCCACATGGGGCACTCGATTGCAGCAATTTTTATACTGTCACATGCTTACTTGTATATGTGGCTTCCTACCTTTGTTATTCTGAAAGTCTTTGGAGGCATAAATCATACACTGTTGTTCTTTCTTACACCCTTGAGGAATGCCTGCCGCATTGAAATGAATGAATGGATAGATACATGGTGATGTTTTAGGAAGAAGAGAATATTTTCTTTTTTTCGCATAAAGGAGCTCATGATGCCAAGACAGGAAGAAATCTAATCTTAGAGGCAAGCACTATAAAGCCTAATCCTATGCTACATTGTGAAGTAATACTAATTAATGCTTATTGAGCACTTAATATGTCCAGACATTTGCTGAGTGTTTTCCTTGTATAGTTATAATCAATCTCCAAAACAATCTTGGCACATAGGGATTATTATTATCTGTATTTAAGCTAAAAAACTGACAAAGAGATAAAAGAACTTGTCCCAAGTCACACAGTTGTGACTCTGTCGAGATCCAACTCGGGTTCTGGTTCCAAAGCCTAAGTTGCTGGCCGTTGCATATTACCATCCACGTAGTCCGTCCTCTCCAAGGGGCCAACCTCAGACACCATGGGGAATATTCCACCTTTGTAAAAGAGCAGGTGCAGCTCTACCTAAAAAATTGGTTCAACTTTGGGAGACACTATGAATCACTCTACTTGGTACACAAAACCTCTGGAATTTTGATTCATAGCATACTAATGGTGACATTCTTTTTTCCTTTATTTCTTTTTCTTTCTTTCTTTCTTTTTTTTTTTTTTTTTTTAAGAGAGGGACAGAAGAGACAGAGAGAGAATCTTAAGCCTGATCCCACGATCCTGAGATAAAGACCTGAGCTGAAATCAACAGTCAATTGCTTAACTGACTGAACCACCCAGGCACCCCCGGGTGACATACTCTGTATTGTGTTGTGGTTAAGCATTGTCATTGATGCTAGACACCCCAGAGTTCAAATACAAACTCTCCCATATTTCAAAGATCTCAGACAAAAATCTTTTTTTAGTCTATTCAGTTTACTTAGCTTACATTTCATCCCATATGCTACTACTATAATAACACCTAATGTGTTAAAAATAAATGAGATATGTTAAATGCTCAGTATAGTGTTTATTGCATGGTAAATGCTTAACAAATATTAACACTCAACATTATTAGCTGATATAGATTTATATATATATATATATTTTAAATATATAATACAAAAACTATAAAATATATGCATTATACATTATGTATTATATTATATATTTTTTCCTTTCATTTCCACCTCATCTTTTAGATGCTGCAGTACAATGTACTTATTGTGAGTGTAGTTTTTGAAGTCTGACTGCATTTGGTTGAATTCTGCTCTGTTTATTACCTTGGTGATCTTAGACAAGTCCTTGAACATTAACAAGAATGATAAGACTAGTCCATCTCATTGGCTGTTATGATGATTAATTGAGGCACAAATCACTAAATAAAGTACCTGTCAAATAAAGCAGATGAGAATACACTTGAGATACAAAACTCAGATCAGGATTCTTGAAACAGAGGACAAAAGGTAATGTGTGTTACTTCTTTAATGATTTATTGACTTCCTGTAGTAGGAAAGATTGATGCATTTTTGAAAGCCTGTGTATAGGGCAGGTAAGTGCACATTGAGTAGACCAGAGCAGAGAAGGATTGATCAAGACTGTAAAGCTCCCAAGAGGAGAGGAGGCATAGCCTTAACTAGGAGGAAGGATGGAGATTTTATGTTGACAACGAGAAGCACAAGACAAGAGGGACAGATATATGTAAGGAGAGAAAAGACTTAGGTGCCATGCTTACTAATTAGTATTTTATCCTGGGGTTACAGACAGACAATAATATCCTGGTTTTCTCTACTAGCCTCTCTGGTGCCTGTGCCAAGACTACCCTGGGAGTTCAAGAGAGGGCTGTTTTAGTGCTCCAGGTGAAGAAGAGTTGCTCAGGTAGTGGTAGTGGAAACTGTAGGACATGGCTGTCCCGAGACAGCAGAAGTCACTGCAACTTGATAACTGATTATCTCGGGTGGTGGAGCAGGGGTAAGGGAAGCCACTGAGGTTGCCTTCTAGGCCCTGCTTTGGACAGTGGTGGATGCCCATGTCGGGATGAGTAACACTGACAAGAAGAAGATGGTGGAGAAGCCTGTGGGGTACCCAATGAGAGATGTCCCCCTGGCAATTATTTATATAGGCCAAGAGTTAAGAAGATTCTGGTCTTGAAATAAAGACTTAGGCATAATGATTAAATACATGATAATTAAAGCCAGGTGTCTGATGGGGTAGCCCAGGGAGAGGATGGAGGTTGGAATGTGTAAATAATGGTAGGAAGGGGCCAGCAGAGATGAGGGAAGTGAAGACAAACTGAGAATAGAGTCAGTTCACTGAAGCAAGGCCCCTGAGAGTGGGATGGCATTTACAGTGCCCTAAGCAGATAAGTGAGCTTTCAGGAGTGAAGCACCAATTGTCCATTGTGACAAAACAGAATAAGGAAAAGACAGATGCAGGTCGAGGTAAGATGGGCTGTGATTTGTGGGATTTTTTAGGGAAGTAGGAGACAGGGTGATGTACTAAGACTAAGATGGGGAGGATTTGAAGGTCAGAGGTTTCAGAAAAAAAAATGGGTCTTTGAAATGGAAGAGTTCCAAGGCAGGGTGTGGAACTTGGTGAGAATGGGGTGGGGGGAGATCACATTTTAATTTCAGGATGACTGGTGCATGTGGTAGAGGATGACATGAGAGAATCAAGGGTGTTTGGTCACCTGCACCTTATGTCATCCATGATTTTAACATCTGTCTTGTCTTAGGGGTCTTTGAGAAACAGAACCACCAGGAAGAGGGATATGGATATAGATACAGAAATTCAGAAGTAGATGGAGATTTATTTATTATAAACTATTGGCTCACACAATTATGGAGACTGAGACATCTCATGATCTGCTGTCTGCAGGCTGGAAACCCAGAAAGACCAGTATTGTTAACTGGAGAGCAGATAGGTAGATGCTGGTTTCTGAAGCCAGGGAGTGCCAAGGGCAGGAGAAGGCAGATGTCCCTCAGCAGCGAGGCAGACAGGGGCAAAGCAACTTACCCACACTTTTTTGTTCTCTTCAGGCTCTTGATGGATGAGATGGTGACCACTTACATAGGGCCCCCAAATCAGGAGCTAAACGTCTTCCAGAAATATAGTCACAGGCAACTGAGAAATAACATTTGGTCATATATATGGCATCTTGTAGCCCAGCTGATACAGAATGTAACATCATGTGCCTCATGCATTGCCCAGGAGTATCCAGCCACCATCATAGAAGCTTTGTCTGATAATCACACCCACTTCCAGAGTATCTTACTCACATTCAGACTCAGCTTCTTGAAGCAGCCCTTGTGGCACATTTTAGAAGAAGTGAGAAGCAAGAGAGCCATCATGTTGGCTTAATATAGGTCTTTTCATTTACCTTTTGAGTAATAGGACAAGATGTAAATAAAGCTCTTTAGATTAATGCTCCACTGGATTAAGGTTAAGTTATCTCTGTATAGGTAACTAGAGGAGTTTAAGTCACTTAAAATCCTTACCTCCGTATAATCAAGAAACTCAGTCTTACTATGGCCTTTAATTCCATGGTCAATTAACACAAGAAATTGTACGAGTTCTCTGAGCTTTGTAATTAGGTCTGAGTCGGCATCCTGGCTTGGCAACTAACCAGCTGCGAGACTTAGGGCAAACTACTTCAAGGCAAATGTACCATAGCTTCATTTCTTCATCAGTAAAATGAGAGTACTGAGGTATACCTTGGAGTACTGCATAAAAGATCAGATAAATATATTTAACTTTTTAAAAAAATTTTATTTATTATTTAAATTTCTTTTCAGTGTTCTAGAATTCATTGTTTATGCACCACCCCCAGTGCTCCATGCAATATGTGCTCTCCATAATACCCACAACCAGGCTCACCCAACCTCCCATCCCCGGCATCTTCAAAACCCTCAGATTGTTTTTCGGAGTCCACAGTCTCTCATGGTTCATCTTCTCCTCCAATTTCCCCCAACTCCCTTCTTCTCTCCATCTCCCCGTGTCCTCTGTGTTATTCCTTATGCTCCACAAATAAGCAAAACCGTATAATAATTTACTCTTTCTGCTTGACTTATTTCACTCAGCATAATCTCCTCCAGTCCCAAACATGTTGATACAAAAGTTGGGTATTCATCCTTTCTGATGGTGGCATAATACTCCATAGTATATATGGACTACATCTTCCTTATCCATTCATCCATTGAAGGGCATCTTGGTTCTTGCCACAGTTTGGTGACTGTGGCCATTGCTGCTATGAACATTGGGGTACAGATGGCCCTTTTAAAGAAAACAGTCAAGAAGACAAAGAGGCAATCCATGGAATGGGAGAAGATATTCGCAAATGACAATACAGACAAAGGGCTGATATCCAGGATCTGTAAAGAACTCCTCAAACTCAACACACACAAAACAAATAATCATGTCAAAAAATGGACAGAAGACATGAACAGACACTTCTCCAATGAAGACATACAAGTGGCTAACAGACAAATGAAAAAATGTTCATCATCACTAACCATCAGGGAGATTCAAATCAAAGCCACATTGAGATACCACCTTACACCAGTTAGAATGGCCGAAATTAGCAAGACAGGAAACAACATGTGTTGGAGAGGATGTGGAGAAAGGGGAACCCTCTTACACTGTTGGTGGGAATGCAAGTTGGTACAGCCACTTTGGAAAACAGTGTGGAGATTCCTTAAGAAATTAAAATAGAGCTACCCAATGACCCTGCATTGCACTACTGGGTATTTACCCCAAAGATACAGATGTAGTGAAAAGAAGGGCCATCTCTACCCCAATGTTCAGATAAATATATTTTAAATGTCTACATTAGTACTGAGTAACAGGTACCTCACAATACCTTCTCTTCATAAAAAGAATAAATATTTATATAAAGAGGCAATATGCTCATAAAAATAATGTAAACACCTTGTTTATCTCTAAGAGAAGAAAATAATAACAGCTGAGTCATCATAAAGTGGAGGGAATAGATTTTTCCCCTGTTCTGGAAAACACACCAAGTTCTGAGGAGACAAATTTAAGCTTAATGCGGTAGTTTGCCAAAAGGGAAGAGATGTCCAGCTGAGACTCTTCGGCTGGCAACAGAATCTAGCTAGAGTTTGATGACATTTTCTTCTCTTTGATGTTTCATGTTTGTTTCATTCATTACATTATTTTTAAGATCACATTTCACTTACAGTAAGCAATTCGTAATTTCTGCTAAAGAGGGCAATTGGTGTTTATAGTAGAAAGGGGGCCTCTTAAAGAAAAACACTGAATAATAGTATTATGTCCAAGCATCCTGAAGATGATGCAGAAATGCCTCATACTTGGGAGATACTGCTCGCTGAAGGAGTATTCTGCCTGCTCTTCTAGCCCTCAGCTGCTATGGCTCTGCCTTCACAGGGGAGTCCTATGCCATATTTGCCAACTTGATGGCAGTGATTCTCAAGGTTAGTACAACTCCTCAAAGTGCATTTTGAGAATGTCTAGGATTTGCATTTTTGTTTTTTCCAGGAATTGGGCATACTGGGGGCTGAGGATCCTAGATGTTCTGTGTTATCCGGGACAGTCCGTCACACAAAGAACTGTTTTATTGTTTTACCTCCCATAGAATTTTCAAAGATACTGCTGTATAGTCATTAACAAACTGCTTATCATTATTACACACACTGACAGAACATGCTTTTCATGGAGTTAAGATAATTGCTGAAGAATGTAACTGCCATGTAAGGTAAGAAAAGATCTTAAGTTTTTTTTTTTTTTAGACTGTTATGAATTCATGATCATCCATTATTTATCTCATGATTTTGCAAGGAAGACTTGCAAAATATTTAATAAGTAAGTGAAAATTCGGTGACAAACAGTGTCAGGCAACCTGCCTCTCATGTGTCTTCCCCACTTTCTCCCTGGGTGATTTTGGGATCCCTTAACTTCAGAGCCTGTATTTCTATCTGCAATGAGAGAATTCTATGAATGTGTTGAGGGTTATATCAAACCCTAGAAATGCTTAACAGAGCAGAGGCACAGGATAAGCCCTCAAAATATGCCAGCCTTTCTTTATACATTGTAACTTTACATTGTTTCTTTACATTGTAACTTTATACATTGCAACTTTATATAATGTAACTTTATACATCATAACTTTATCCTTCTGAGCCTGGGCTAAAAACATTATCTCAGAGGATTGTTCAGAGAGTCTACTGATGTAATGTTTGTAAACTCAACAATGCTTGACAGGTGATGGATCTTAAAACGTTAACTTGCTTTTCTTCATGTGTGTTAATCCTAACTATACAGTTACACAATTCTTGTTTCTAAAGTCAGAGTCCTCAATAAAGTGTGAAGGGCATAGAAGGCCCTCTATATGTTGATCTTATCGAGGAATAGATGACAAATAATGTGTACACAACTCTAATACTGACATTGCATTTCTGAAACCCATATGACTCTTTTTTGTCTATTTGCAATGGGGAAAGTAAGTTTCAGATATAAAAATCAGATTAAAGGTCTTTAGGTATACACAATCTGCATTTTAGGTTGTGCATGAATTGAAATGTCAATCCAGAAAGTAATCTCAAGATCAAATGGAAAGGATGTGTATTTTTCCACTCAAGCCTCTTCAGAGCATCTGTGTTACTCACACACTTCACTGGAGCTCAAAGCACTGCAAATTACAAACGTGCTTTTACTGTGAAGAGTCTCAGATATTCAGTAAGTAATACAATCATTCATACTGCACTGTCACCTCCCACAAATCACCTGTCTTACCTCTGGAGCTAGCTATTGGTGGTGCAGAGGCTACCCAGATGGCACCGGTGCTGATTAGGGACCCCTCAAGTATAATGAGCTTCAATGATCGTGTTCTCTAGACTGCCTGTTCTCCTCTGAATTCCCACTGCCTCCTCAACCTTTAAGGCAAAATCAAAAAGCATCTATTCTCCGCTTAGACCTTAGTCTGAATCCTGATTCTAACATCAATTAGCCATGGAACATGTTCAGACTCTCATGGCTTTGATTTCCTCATCTGTAAAAGGGGGATCTCAAACCCATGCTATAATTAAATGAGATTGTAAATGAGAAATGAATAGCACATGACATATAAACCTTTTCCCAAAAAAGGCAAGTTTTCTCCCCTAGTGAATTTGTTTTTACTTTGAAACCCATCCCCTGACAAAGCCAGAAGCAACTGCTTCTTCTTATGTGTATCTCCAAAAGTCATCTGCACTTCTTTATTTGCACTTTTCATGGGTGCTCAACATTGTCTACATGACATAATAGTAATTTCTGCTCCTTCCCCTCAAATTTTCTGCAGTAGAGAGGAAGCTGTTGAAGGTGACCGTGTCTTATATTCCTGTATTCCTGGCCCTAGAGGTTTCTGGCATATAATGAAGACAAATATACGGTAGGTTTTTTAGATATGTATTACAGACATATAAGAAGAGCAAACAAACCATCAACAAAATTAAATATTCAAAAGAATGCATGGTGCCCAGAAGTATTAGACATTACCTTTACTTGTTTTTATTTTTTTAACTTTTCTTTATTTTTATTTTTTATTATGTTGTTATCCTCCATACAGTACATCATTAGTTATTGATGTAGTGTTCAATGATTCATTATTTGCACATAACACCCCATGCTCACCACAACTCATGCTCTCCTTAATATTCATCACCCGGCTACCCCCTCCCTCTTCCCCCCTACCCTCTGAAACCTTCAGTTTGTTTCAGAGTCTATAGTCTCTCATGGTTTGTCTCCTTTTCTGATCTCCCCACCTTTAGTTTTCCCTCCCTTCTCCTATGGTCCTCTGTGCTAGACATCGCCTTTAAATTACATGTCAGTGGATAGTTTATTAAAATACTTTTCTACAACTTTTACCACTTTCAGACAAAAATTAATATTCACAGTTGGTAGATAGTGAAACTGAGAAAGGCTATGAGCAGATGGCCTGGTGGGACTCTAGGAGGTTGCCTCAGTTAGGTTAGTGGTTAGTGGTTGCATCAATTACAACTCTTGAGGTAGCTGGGCGCAGAAAATGGGATTCAAACTATCTAGGTGAGATGGGGAGTAGCTGTTCATGTAAGATGTCCGGGAGTAACTCTAGCTTTGGGTGAGTCATGATCCTTAGTCTGAATGATATCACCAGGCTCTACTTCTTTGCACTGGATCCTCCAGGTGGAGCTTATTCACGGGTTCTGCCTGGTGAGTCCAATGGCTTCAGATTTGTCATCTTACAGCATCTGTTCCAGCAGAAGAAACCATTCACTTCCCTGGGCTTACCTACAAAAGTCAGAGAACGGAGTCTTGGGGATAGTGAATGGCCTAACTCTGACCATTTCTCTACCCCTGTGGCTGCTGGAGTTGAACGCATTGAAAGCACCACCTTGTCCAGGCCCCACACTTTGAATCTGGGAACAGGGCAGGTAGAGTCAGCTTTGTTTACCTCATGTATGTGGACCAAAAAAGGAATGATTGTTCTCTCATAGTAAAATCAGAGTATTATTCTCTAAATTACAGTACACTGATAAGAAAAAATATTAAAATTCTACTCCAGTGTCAGAATCAAGAGAACTCCCTTTTCACAAATGGAGATATATATCCAGGCCAACAGAATGGACTAAGGAAAGGACAATTGTATATATACACGTATTTATGCTTGTATATGGGCATATTTATATATAAATATATAATATGAATTTAGAAATATAAAAATTTAATATTTACATCCATAATGTATATAAATAAAGCATGATAAGGTGGCAGGAGTGCCACTGGGATGCAACATTGCCCAGAATTCTTATATCGTTAATTCCTTTGAATTAAAACCTCAAAGATCAGCAGAAAAAGTACAAATAAAATGGGTATATGAGGCCAAAAAACTAAGTATTCACCAGAAAATGATCATTTATATAGTTTAAAAATCCTTCGTCTGAAAATGATAATTGAAGACTGTCAAATAAGGGAAAGACACCAGTGACTACTAAGTCCATATATATCTTTTCAGGTAAAGAAGGCTGAAGATTCAAGGTCTCACCTATTATATAACTCTGGATTCTATTTGTTTCCCAAGTTATATTACCAGAAACCTAGTCATAATCTATGTTGCTTTTGTTTTCTGTAAACTTAGAAGTTAATATTCATTAAAGGTTAATATTCTATGTAATTCAAAGTTAATACAATTTATATTCATAATAGCTGTTATGCTGGCTTTTAATATTGGATCAATGTAATTAATAATTGCCTAAAGAACACTTATGAAATTTCAAGTAGCAGATCCATTGGTTGTCTTCACAAATGGTCCCTAGATAAGATCTTGTGAGACTAAGCAAGTTAAATTTCTCTATGGAATGAATGACAAGTCTAAGAATTCAGCTTTCATGAAAAATTCCTTAGAGTTCCTTTTATCAGAAAGGAAAAAAACTTCTGCATGATGAAAATGGTGTTCATAGCTGAGTTTAGTTTTAACTGAAAGTGGTCATTCACTCATTGAACAAATATTTATCAAACAATTGAGTATGATTTTAGAAAATATGAACATGGCAGTGCCAAAGACTAAAGTCTCTGCTCTGATAGAAATTTCATCTTGATGGGAATTAAAAGTTACAGATAAGTGCATAATATATATCAAATAACAAGAAACATATAGAAGAAAAGATGTGTTTAGCCTGGGTTTTTGCAGTACTCATTTCTTCCCTAATACCTCACTAACATCTTAATAAAGTTTCTCAAGGTTTATTATTACTCTGAATCTTTTGAAATATAGATTTTTGATTGTGAACTGCCTTATATTTTTTTGAAATTAGTCTTAGCATAAACATAAATATCTCCTTAACTTGAACCAAGTGGTTAGTTAGGTCAGTTCCTATTATATCCAATATAATGGACTCATACTCAAGAGATACAGGGATATGAATAATTGTGATTAAAAATTAATGTGTTGTGATAACCAGAAGAAAAAGGAATTCCAGAGACACAGTAGGGCTTTCTATGTAGGTAGAATGGCATACCCAAAACGCACTATTTACCTGTCCAGCACCTTTATCTGGAATGCATGGAGGTGAGATGGGGTGAGGAGGAAGCATTGGAAGATGCTAGAAAGTGACAACAATGGACAGATGGAGATGAGCCTTGAATGTCATGCTAACAAGCTGGGGTTTGACCCTGTGGGTTTAACATCAGCAGTAAAACCACAGCGAATAAAGGCTAATGAAACTGTAGGCACAGGATGTCAATTCATTGCTCAGTCTGCTCAAAGTCCTTGACTTTCTCCTAGCAACAAGCTGTCTTCATCAGCTTTCTATATTATAATGGACCTGGTTACCCCTCTGCCCAGTGTCACCACATTTCCCATACAATAAAAACCAAAGGCTTAGTGACAGATTGCAGTGCCCCACATAATCTGGCCTTGTGTTATTCCCCCCTTTCCCTCCCTTGATCACTCTACTCCTGCCACGCTCACCAAACTGGCACTTAACATACCAAAGAATCTTCCTCCTGTGCACCAGCCTTTCCTTTTACATGCAGTGCTCTTCCACTAGATGATCACCAGGCATGCTTCTTCAAGTCTTTTCTCAAACATTATCACTTGGTAGGGATTACCATATGCACCCTACTTAAAATTACAATACTCCTCTCCACTTTATGTCTTCCATATCCTATTTGATGGGTGGCCATAAAGATGATGCCCTCTGGTATACTATAGAATTTACTTCTATATTATGATTCTATTTCACCTTACCCCACTAGGATCCCAAATCCAGAAAGGCAGGGAGTTCTGCCTTGTTATCTTCTGCTGCACCCCCAGCAGTGAGTGGCTCTTGGTAAGAGTTTAGTGATTATTTGTTGAATGAATGAAAAGTTAAGTGGATCTCTCCAACTATACCTCTTTCGTCACAGTCACAAGTGAAGACTAAAGAATCACAGTTGCTTTCATTAGCCCTCCTAAATTCATATTTCATTACCATTCATGCTGAAGCTAATTTTTTAGCACACAAAATTCCATGGTTATGTTTCCACCATGGATGACGAAATTGCTAAAAAGAAAGGAGCTTGAGAAAAATGGACAAAAGTTTATGCATACTTTTGAGGTGGGCAGTTTTCATTGAATCATTTGTCCCCTTTTAATCAGGAATTGGTGGTGTACAAAAGTGCACAAAAGTTCACAGATATGAACGAACTCAGGGGGATCACAGAAATCAATGTGTCTCTATCCAAGGATGCATTTCCTGTATGTTCATTATCGTCATTTCTTAGACCCTAGAATCATTCATTAAGTGCTCAGTTTGATGGGCCTTTTTCTTTCTCTAGGTTTTGTAATGACTTTTTTTTTTTAAATT
This sequence comes from Lontra canadensis, assembly GCF_010015895.1. Classification (NCBI taxonomy): domain Eukaryota; kingdom Metazoa; phylum Chordata; class Mammalia; order Carnivora; family Mustelidae; genus Lontra; species Lontra canadensis. Next base: position 8,733,901 of record NW_022631043.1, read on the forward strand.
AACATATAATGTATTATTTGCTTCAGGTTGTATAATGACTTTTTCTCAGGCACTCATCTTCCCCATGTTCTTATTTCAAAATGATTATCTCATGCTTTTTTTCTTTCCAGAATAATGCATCATAGCACCAAGCCAATGCTATCTTTAGTCCCTTCTCTTCATTTTTGGAGGCAAGTAAGGATATCTTTATTTTTTTTATTTTTTTTTAAGATTTTATTTATTTATTTGACAGACAGAGATCACAAGTAGGCAGAGAGGCAGGCAGAGAGAGAGGAGGAAGCAGGCTCCCCGCTGAGCGTGATGCAGGGCTCCATCCCAGGACCCTGAGATCATGACCTGACCCGAAGGAAGAGGCTTTAACCTACTGGGCCACCCAGGCACCCCAGGATATCTTTATTTTAATTCCTCCCCCAGAAGTCATTTTATTTTGTTTTGTCTTACTGTTAAATATTGATGTTACTTCTTGAATAACTGAGTAAATGGTGTAGCCAATCCTATCTCCAAAAATCAGTTTAAAAACCAGACCACACTGACCAAAACGACTGTATCAGGACTCTGGACATTGATCAAAGGAAGACATCAAATTGAGAAGTTTTTATGCAAGAAAAAACTACTATAAAAAATCCACTAAACCTAGGTAAAAACAGTGATTTACGTTTCTGTTTTCCTTTGTGATCTTTGTGACTCGTGTCACCTCTCCTTTCCCTGGGTCCACTAGATAGAAGGAAAGTCTGTACTTCATCAGATAAGATTTACCTAATCAGTTAAGAGTTATTGCCTGAGTTTTATTTGCCATTTCCATACATCTGACAATAGGGCATTCCTCTTTTGGCAGAGCCAAAAATAAATAAAACACTGGAAACATATCCCAGTGTGGGTCACTTCTGTAAGTTTTGACTTCCTACCATAATTTGCCCACTTTCATTTACTCTTAAGAATCGTTAAGTCACTGCTCTTGAACTTTGTTCAGAGTTTTTATTTTTAATTAGTGGAGGGATGGGGTATAGGGCCTGTGACATTTCCAGAGCAGAACGGAAACTGCTAGATCAAAGGCTGGCAAACTTTTCTGCAAAGCTCTGTTAGTACACACTTTAGGTTTTGAGGGACATACATGGGTTCTGTCACATACTCCTTTTTTTAAACAATGCTTGAGAAATGTAAAAACATTCTTAGCTTGTGGGTTATTTAAAATATGGGGGAACCAGGTGGTGGGTATTAGAGAGGGCACGGACTGCATGGAGCACTGGGTGTAGTACAGAAACAATGAATACTGTTATGTTGAAAATTTTAAAAAATGATTAAAAAAATATGGATAGGATTTGCCCCATCATCCATAGCTTGCCAAAACCTACTTAGGTCTTTGACTTTTTTTTTTTTTTAATTTCTTTTCAGCATAACAGTATTCATTGTTTTTGCACCACACCCAGTGCTCCATGCAATACATGCCATCCCCAGTACCCACCACCTGGTTCCCCCAACCTCCCACCCCCCGCACCTTCAAAACCCTCAGGTTGTTTTTCAGAGTCCATAATCTCTCATGGTTCACCTCCCCTCCCAATTTTCCTCAGCTCCCTTCTCCTCTCCATCTCCCCATGTCCTCCATGTTATTTGTTATGCTCCACAAATAAGTGAAACCATATGATAATTGACTCTCTCTGCTTGACTTAGTTCACTCAGCATAATCTCTTCCAGTCCCGTCCATGTTGCTACAAAAGTTGGGTATTCATCCTTTCTGATGGAGGCATAATACTCCATAGTGTATATGGACAACATCTTTCTTATCCATTCGTCCGTTGAAGGGCATCTTGGTTCTTTCCACAGTTTGGCGACTGTAGCCATTGCTGCTATAAACATTGGGGTACAGATGGCCCTTCTTTTCACTCCATCTGTATCTTTGGGGTAAATACCCAGTAGTGCAATTGCAGGGTCATAGGGAAGCTCTATTTTTAATTTCTTGAGGAATCTCCACACTGTTCTCCAAAGTGGCTGCACCAACTTGCATTCCCACTGACAGTGTAAGAGGGTTCCCCTTTCTCCACATCCTCTCCAACACATGTTGTTTCCTGTCTTGCTAATTTTGGCCATTCTAACTGGTGTAAGGTAGTATCTCAATGTGACTTTTTTAAAGATGTATTTGTTTATTTGAGAGAGAGAGAGAGAGAGAGAGAGAGAGAGCATGCATGTAGGCACAGGGAGGGGAAGAGCAGACTCTGCACTGAGCATGGAGCTTGATCTCACGACCCTGAGATCGCAACCTGAGCCCAAACTAACAGTTGGATGCTTAACGAACTACACCACCCAAGCACCCCAGGTCTGTGCCTCTTTTATTTTTAATTAATTTGTTTATTTTGAGAGAGAGAGGTGGGGGTGCAACAGAAAGAGGCAGAGGGAGAGAGAGAATTCCAAGGAGATGACCTACTGAGTACAGAGCCCGACCTAGTACTTGATTCCACGACCCTGAGATCACGACCTGAGCTGAAACCAAGAGTTAGACATTGAATTGACTTAGCCATCCAGTTTTCACTTTTTTAAAAGTTAAGCCTATTGGGCACCTGGGTGGCTCAGTTGGTTGAGTGACTCCCTTTGGCTCAGGTCATGATCCTCAAGTCCTGGGATCGAGTCCTACATTGGGCTCCCTGCTCGGCAGGGCATCTGCTTCTCCTGCTGACCTCTCTCCTCTCATGCTCTCTCTCTCTCTCTCTCTCTCTCTCTCATTCTCTTTCTCTCTCTCTCTTCCTCTCTCAAATAAATAAATAAAATTTTTTTAAAAAGCTTATTACTTTGGGAATCACTGTAGATACATATGCAGTTCTGAGAAATAATACAGAAGAAGCTCTTGTATCCTTTATCCATTTTCCTTCACAGGTAACGTCTTAACATTTTATAGCACAATATCACAACCAGGATATTCATATTGATGCAATCAAGAATACGTCATTGAGGTTGTTTTTCTTTTTTTAATTGACATTAGTAGAGTCTTTAATGAAAGATTTCGGAAGGAATTCTGAGTTTGGAAAAGTCATTGAGTTTTAAATCTTTCTACTGATACTTTAAATATAAATATTTAAAGTTAAATGCTTTCTTCTAAACACTGTTGTGGCTGCATCCCATAAATCTTCATGTTTTACATTTATTATCATTCATTTTGCAATATTTATTAATCTCTTCTGTGAATTCTTCTTTAACCCACAGCTTAGTTATATGTATGTTGTTTAATAATATAAATTTGAGGACTTCTTCAGAATATCTTATTGATAGCTCATTTCATACAATTGAAGTCAGAGAAAACACTCTGTAAGATTTTAAACTTTCAAAAGTTAATTAAACTTCTTATGGCCCATCAGCTGGCCCATTTTAGACAGGCCATGTGCATTTCAAAGCTGCACATTCTGTAGCTCTGTGCAACTTAACTGTGAATGCCAGCTAATTCAGGTTGATTGACACTGTCACTCAGGTCTTCTGTATGCTTCTTGATATTTTTATGTCTTTTTTTTTTTTTTAATCTGACAGAGATCACAAGTAGGCAGAGAGGCAGGCAGAGAGAGGAAGGGAAGCAGGCTTCCTGCCGAACAGAGAGCCCGACGCGGGGCTCAATCCCAGGACCCCAGGACCACGACCCGAGCGGAAGGCAGAGGCTCAACCAACTGAGCCACCCAGGCGTCCTTTTATGTCATTTAAATGAAAGAAGGATATGAAAATCTCCCATTATGAGAGTGGACCTGATGCATTTCCACTTTTGTCATATCAGTTTTGCACATGAATTCTGAATCTTTGTTACTAAGTACAGGTAACATAATTGTTCTTTCTGAGAAATTCTACCCTTCATCATTAGGCAATGCCCGACTTTATCCTCTGTAATACTCTTTCTTTGGAAGTCTATTTTCTCTGAAATTGATACAGCCACCTCAGTGTTCTCATTAGTGTTTGCATGATGCACCTTTTGTCATCCTTTTATCTTCCACTAATTTGCAACTTTTATTTAAGGTACTTCTCCTATAGTCAGCATATTGTTGGGTGTTGAGTTTTTATCTAGTTTAACAATCTTTCACTTTTGACTGGAGTGTTTAGCCCACATTCAATGTACTTACTGATGTGATTGGCTTTGTCTACATTCTTTTTCATTTTCCCTTGAGGTTTGTTTATCTGTTGCTTCTTTCCTGTATTGATTTGTGTGTGAGTGTGTGTGTATGTGTTCAGTGTTCCATTTTATTTTTTCTCTCAGATTCTCAGACTTATTTTTAGCAGTCCCCCTAATGCTTTTTTTTTATTACCACATAATGTATTATTAGTTTCAGGGGTGCAGGTCCATGAATCATCAATCTTACACAATTCACAGCACTCACCATATCACATACCCTCCCCAGTGTTCATCACCCAGCCACCCCATCCCTCTCACCCCCCTCCCCTCCCACAACCCTCAGTTTGTTTCCTGATATGAAGAGTCTCTTATGGTTTGTCTCCCTCCTGGTCCCATCTTGTGTCATTTTTCCCTCCCTTGTCCCATAACCCTTTGCCCTGCCTCTCAAATTCCTCATATTAGTGAGATCATATGATAATTCTCTTTCTCTAATTAAGTAGTCCCTCTAATGTTAAAAATATACATCCTTAAGTTATCAAAATCTATTGAGTTAAAAAATGTGTAATTGTGTAGTGATGATGTTAAGTAGACTTATTGCAGAGATCATTTTGCAATATATACAGATATTGATTCATGTTGTACTCCTAGACAAATGTCAGTTATATCTCAAAAAATCTATTGAGTCAATATTGGACCACCACAGGCGACACAACAGACTTTCCACACCTGTCATTTGCACTATTTATTTTGCAAATGCAATTACCTACAATAACTACTTTTCTTTTTTCTCTTACCCTTGTGCTGTTGTTCTTTTATCTTTTATGTAAGTTATAAACCTCTTTTGGAAATACAAATATTTTTGCTTTAAACAATTAGTCATACCTCAAGGAAAATATCAGAATGAAAAATAGTGCTTTCTATTTATCCAGTTGTGTGTTATTGCTGGTAACCCTAATGTTCTTCTCTGTGATCAGACTTTGCACATGAAATCAAGGTACCTCAGTCTGAACAACATAATTTCACATTGCTTGCAGGGCAGGCCAAATGCCAATGAATTCTTTCAACTTTAATTTGATGAAAATATATTTATTTCAGTTTTTTAAATATATTTTTACTGGATATAGAATCCTGAGTTTCTAACCTATTTTTTCCATCATTTTAAAGATGTGAGTTCATCTTCTATTGACTTCAATTTTTTTTTTCCTGAGGAGAAAGAAAGAGATAATCTTATTACTTTTCCCTATATATAACTTGTTCATTTTTCTTTTCCTGATTGCTTTAAATTTCTGTTATCTTTGGTGTTCAGCAATTTGATTGAAGTATTTAGATACAGTTATCTCTGTAATATTTTCTACCTGGGGTTCACAGAGCTTTTGCATTTCTAAGTGAGCATTTTTCTTCAAGTAAGGAAAATTGCCCATCGTAATTCTTTCCTTCAGTTCTGCTCTAAACTTTCTCTCTTCTGCAACTCCTTTTTTCTGTCAGGCAAACAATTTAATATTGTCTACGGTTCCTTGTTGGTTCATTCATCTTTCCCCTCAATAGTTTTTCTCTTTCTTTTGAGATTGAATCATTTCTATTGCATTTTCTCCAATTTCACTGGCACTTGTTTGGATTATACTTGATATACACTAAAGTGAACATATTTTGAAGGCATAAATGAATGAACTTCCCCTTATTTTCACACTGATAAAACCACAGTTAAGAAAATGAATATATTGATCAAACTCAAAATTTCCCTCCCCGCTTTTGCCCATCCTTTCTTCCAAATCTAATGTTTTCTCACTGTCCTACCAGTATCTTTGAACAATTTTTAATTTTGATGAGAGGTTTAATATACAGATTATTAGTAGTTCATGCATCCTGTGTCTTTTATAAGATATTTTTCCTACTCTCAAGTAACTAAGATAGTATCTTGTTGTCTTCTAGAATTTTTATAATCTTGGCCCTTTCATTTAGGTATATGATCCAGATGGAGTTATTCTTTCATATATGGTGAGAAGATTTAATGATTTTTTTTCACACAGGCTTCCCAATTTTATCAAATGCTTTTATGCATCTGAGATGACCTAAGAATTTTTTTCTTTTGTCTCTTAATATGGTGAATTGTATAGATTTGCAAATGTTAAGCTAGTCTTTCCTTTTTTATTGTTATTATATTCAAGTAGCCAACATATACTACATCATCAGTTTTTGATGTAATGTTCAACAATTCATTAATTGAGTATAACACCCAGTACTCAGATAACTCCTACTCAGTCACGGTGCATTAAACATTTTGAATATTCTTTAATTGGAATCGCTAAAAAAAATTAAGAATATGTACATTTATGTTCATAAGGGATATCAATCTATAATTTTTTATTGTAATTTATCTTTCTGACTTTAGTATAAATTTTTTTCTGCTTTGATCTCTCTTCTGTACTTCAATTACACATACATAGACTGTCTGAATATATCTCACAGTTTATTTTTGCACTGCTAATATTCTTAGACTCTTTTTCCCCCCTGTTTTTTACTTTGGGTACTTTGTATTGTTATGTATTGAGGTTCATTAATCTTTTATTTCTCAAGGTTAAATATGCTGTTAATCCCATCCAGTGCATTTTTCATGCCTAGATGTTTGATTCAGATGTTTTTTATATCTTTGTGTTCTTAATATGTGCATGCTTTTCTTTCTTTTCTTTTTTTCTTTTCTTTTCTTCCTTTTTATTCCTTAATCCCCAGCACCTATTTCTGCCATCCCTCTTCCCTTCTCTCCTCTGGTAACCATCAGTTTGTTCTCTGTAGTTAGGGGTCTCTTTCTTGATTTCTCTCTCTCTTTCTTCCTTTGCTTATTTGTTTCTTAAATGCCACATATGAGTGAAATAATATGGTATTTGTCTTTCCCTATCTAACTTATCTCACTTAGCATTATACACTCTGGTTCCATCCATGTTGTTGAAAATGACAAGATTCCATTCTTTTTTTGTGGCTGAGCAGCATTCCATTGTATAAATATCCCATATCTCCTTTATCCATTCATCAGTCAATGGACACTTTGGCTGTTTCTATATCTTGGCAATTGTGAATCATGCTGTAATAAACATAGCAGTGCATGCATCCCTTCAAGTTAGTGTTTTTGTATTTTGAGGGTAAATACCCAATAGTATGATTTCTGGATCATTAGGTACTTCTATTTTTAATATTTTGAGGATCCTCCATACTGTCTTCCACAGTAGCTGCACCAGTTTGCATTCCCACCAAAAGTGCAAGAGGGTTCTTTTTTTTCCACATTCTTCACCAACACCAGTTGTTTCTTCTGTTGTTGATTCCAGCCATTCAGACAGATGTGAGGTGATATCTCATTGTAGTTTTAATTTGCATTTCCCTGATGATGAATGATGTGGAGGATCATTTCATGTGTCTGTTGTCAATCTGTATGTCTTCTTTAGAGAAATGTCTGTTCATGTCTTCTGACCATTTTTTTAAATTTTTAAATTTTTTTATTAACATATAATGTATTATTAGCCCCAGGGGTACAGGTCTGTGAATCATCAGGTTTACACACTTCACAGTACTCACCATAGCACATACCTTCCCCAATGTCCATAACCCCAACACCCTCTCCCTACCCACTACCCCCAGCAACCCTTAGTTTGTTTTGTGAGATTAAGAGTCTCTTATGGTTTGTCTCCCTCCCAATCCCATCTTGTTTCATTTATTCTTTTCCTAATCCCCAAACCCCTCATGTTGCCTCTCAACTTCCTCAAATCAGGATGATCATATGATAATTGTCTTTCTCCGATTGACTTATTTCACTAAGTGTAATACCCTCTAGTTCCATCCACATCATCACAAATGGCAAGATTTCATTTCTTTTGATGGCTGCATATTATTCCATCATATATATATACCACATCTTCTTTATCCATTCATCTGTTGATGGACATGTAGGTTCTTTCCATAGTTTGGCTATTGTGGACATTGCTGCTATAAAGATTCGGGTGCACATGCCCCTTCGAATCACTACATTTGTATCTTTAGGGTAAGTATCCAGTAGTGTAATTGCTGGGTCATAGGGTAGCTCTATTTTCAACTTTTTAAGGAACCTCCATGCTGTTTCCCAGAGTGGTTGCACCAGCTTGCATTCCCACCAACAGTGTAGGAGGGTTCCCCTTTCTCTGCATCCTTGCCAGCATCTGTCATTTCCTGACTTGTTAATTTTAGCCATTCTGACTGGTGTGAGGTAGTATCTCATTGTGGTTTTGATTTGTATTTCCCTGATGCTGAGTGATGTGGAGCACTTTTTCATGTGTCTGTTGGCCATCTGGATGTCTTCTTTGCAGAAATGTCTGTTCATGTCCTCTGCCCATTTCTTGATTGGATTATTTGTTCTTTGGGTGTTGAGTTTGCTAAGTTCTTTATAGATTTTGGATACTAGCCCTTTATTTGATATGTTGTTTTCAAATATCTTCTCCCATTCTGTCAGTTTTCTTTTGGTTTTGTTGACTGTTTACTTTGCTGTGCAAAAGCTTTTGATCATGATGAAGTCCCAATAGTTCATTTTTGCCCTTGCTTCCCTTGCCTTTGGCAATGTTCCTAGGAAGAAGTTGCTACTGCTGAGGTGGAAGAGGTTGCTGCCTATGTTCTCCTCAAGGATTTTGATGGATTCCTTTCTGACATTGAGGTCCTCCAAACATTTTGAGTCTATTTTCATGTGTGGTATAAGGAAATGGTCCAGTTTCATTTTTCTGCATGTGGCTGTCCAATTTTCCCAACACTATTTGTTGAAGAGACTATCTTTTTTCCACTGGACATTCTTTCCCACTTTGTTGAAGATTAGTTGATGATAGAGTTGAGGGTCTATTTCTGGGCTCTCTATTCTGTTCCATTGATCTATGTGTCTGTTTTTGTGCCAGTACCATGCTGTCTTGATGATGACAGCTTTGTAATAGAGCTTGAAGTCTGGAATTGTGATGCTGCCCACTAATGTTACCTGGGTAGGGAATGGGTTATTTTCTTGTGCTTTATTAAACTACTTAGAAACAATTTAACTGTTTCAAGCTTGATTTAAGGTTGTTAAGTGACTTAGTCCTTTAACTTATGGCTAATTCTATCTGATTATTGAAGTCTCACTGAGGCTGTACCTTTCTGATAGTCCATTTGCTATCCTCTGTGTTATAAGTTTTTCTTAGTTTGGTTGATAGGGACATGAACTACTATTTCTCTGTGAGTTTGGGGTTTGGGCTTTCTGCTTGTTTTCCAGTGATTCTTTCTCAGACCTTGTATTTTTTTTTTTTTTCTCAAATATGCTCTTTTTGGTTCTCTGCCAAAAGTGGGAGGATCCTTCAAGATCTGCAGAGCCTCTCTGTGTAATTCTTTCCTTTCATTTCAGGTTTCTTCTCTCTTGTAATTTTACAAGAAAATCCTAGATTTTTTGGCTTCCCCAAATGTCCAATTCTCTTTGCTCAATGCAGGGAGTCTGCTGGGCTTTTGAGGGGTTTCCCACTCCTTGAGCTGTGTTCTTGATCCTGTCTCTAGGCAGTGAGCCAGAATAATCATAGAACTTACTTTATTTGTTTCTTTTCTCCTAGAGTTTACTATCATGTGCTGCTGTTGTCCAGTATATGGCTACAAGTGTTGCACATCACTTGTTTAGTTTTTCAGTCATTGGAGGTCATGAGTACATTTGATGCCAGTTACTCTACCATAGCTATAAGCAGAAGTTTACCAAAAATCAAGGACTTTGTAATTTTTTTAAGTCAAACTGCTAGTTAGGGCTAAAGCTTTTACCAATATTAAAGAAAGCAAGGGATTCATTACTATTTAACTTAACTGAAGGGAATTTGATTCCTTTTGACAATTCAGAAAACACTGCAGTGTTTTTCCTCAATGTTGCATGATGAACATTAATTATCATTGTATTGTAGCTTTGAGGAAAATTGGCTAGGAATATTATGTTTATGATAATGTTGGGTAAGAAATTTGACTTCATATATTCTAACTGTTGCCCATCAATGATAACAAATTAGTGCATTTCTGTTCTTATTATTACATCCTTAAGCCAATTATATACTTGGTACTCAAAAGAATAAAATCACAGAGATGTTAAAGAGAGAGGCAATCTTAGGATCTGCTAGCCCAGTTCCTACAGTAATACCATCTACATAAGAAGAGAAAAGTCAGGGAAGACACTAATTTTTATTAAGTGCTTATTCCATGCTATATATCCTTGTATGTATTATTCCTTTGTAGCAAATTATTGCCAATTCAAAATATAGAAATATGCTCAGACAGAGCTACATAATAATAGATGAAAGGTATATATTTTATTATTTTATTTTATTTTATTTTTAAGGATTTATTTACCTATTTGTTTATTTAAGAGAGAGTGCATGCATGAGTGAGCACAAGCAGTGGAAGGGGCAGAGGGAAAGGGAGAGAAAGAATCTGGAGAAGACTCTCCACTGAGCACAGAGCCTGACATGGGGCTTGATCTCATGACCCTGAGATCATGACCTGAGCTAAAATCGAGTCAGATGCTTAACTGACTGAACCACCCAGGCACCCCAAAAGGTATATATTTTAATCTGTAAAAACAACCTAGATCTTTGCAACATATGAAAATAAAATAAAATAATGAGTTACTATTTGTTTATCATAACAAACTCAAGAGGTATCAATTATTATTTACCTTGGGAATGCTTATTCCTCATTACGTTTTCATGGGAAGAAAATTCCATTGGAGTCACACTCAAGAGTCCTTTTTTTTTGAACTGGTAATCTGATTCTAAAAACCACATAAAAATGCAAAGGAGTCAGTAAAGCCAAAACATCTTTAAAAAGAAAAACAAAGTGGGAGGACAAACACTACTTGGTTTCAAGATGAATTGTAGAACTACAGTCATCAAGAGAGCGTGGTTCTGATATCAAGACAGACAAATACATCAATGGAAGAAAGTGGAAAGTCCAGAAATAAACCCACACATGTATACACAACTAATTTTCACCAAAGATGCTAATGTAATTCAGTGGAGAAAGTACTGTTTTCTTTTTTTTTAATTGTTATATAATTTATGTCATCTGGTGAATTACATTGATTAACTTTTTAATAAGGATTTTAATTAATTTATTTTTTATTAACATACAATGTAATTATTATTAGCCCCAGGGGTACAGGTCTGTGAATCATCAGGCTTACACTTCACAGAACTCACCATAGCACATACCTTCCCAATGTCCATAACCCCACCTCCCTATCCCTCCCTGCTTCCCCCCGACCTTCAGTTTGTCGTATGAGATTAAGAGTCTCTTATGGTTTTTCTCCCTCCCGATCCCATCTTGTTTCATTTTTTCCTTCCCTACCCCCAAACCCCCCACTTTGCCTCTCAAATTCCTCATATCAGGGAGATCATATGATAACTGAAGGACAGTCTTCTTAATAAATGGTTCTCGGGTGCCTGGGTGGCTCAGTGGGTTAAGCCTCTGCCTTCAGCTCAGGTCGTGATATCAGGGTCCGGGGATCAAGTCCCCTGTCAGGCTCTCTGCTTGGCAGGGAGCCTGCTTCCTCCTCTCTCTCTTTGCCTGCCTCTCTGTCTACTTGTGATCTCTCTCTGTCAGATAAATAAATAAAATCTTAAAAATAAATAAATAAATGGTTCTCAAACAATTAGATATCCATATGTAGGAATATGAAACTTGATTCATATTTTGTGCCATATATGAAAAATAACTCAATATAGGTCATAGACCTCAATGTAAAACCTGTTACTTTGGAAAACCATGACAGGTAAATTTTTTAAAATGAGTCCTCATACAATTAAATACTTGTACTGCTCGCTAGCCAGAACTTAGTCACATGGCATCACAAAGTTGCAGGAGATGTTAGGAAATGGAGTTTCAATTCTGGGATGCAATGTGCCAGATAAAAATTCTATTACAAGGGGAGAAGAAATGAATGGATAGAGGCAGAACTGTCAGCCCTACTCCCAAATACTAACATAAATTAAAACTAAGGAAGATTACAAAGTGATGATGTTATTCTATATGAATTCTTAAATACTTTGGTTGAAATATTAACATAGTCCTTCTGTTATTTAAAAATTCATCTTATATTATGTACCTTAAAATTTAAAACAAAACAAAACAAAAATCCTGCCAATACTGTCCCATTGTAAGAACATTCGCCTCTTTTGTCATGTAACTTCATTATTGATCATCTCTTCTTCTGAACTTTGATTGTCATTCCTGCCTAAATAGTTTTGAACAGAACCTGGCACAAAGTATTTGCTCAATAGACATTTTTCTAATAAGAATATGAACAAACCTGACTGCCAAGAGTAAAGTATTGGTTCAAATAGAATTTTTTAAGCTACAACTCCATGGCAGGCATTGCCTGATATATAACACCAAAAAAAGTTCATGTAACCACACAGAGCAACTCTCTAAGGTAGGTGCTATTGTCTCATTTTTTAGGTGAGAAAACTGAGTTTGAGAGTGCTTTACTTACTTTCCCAAGTTTGTCATGCTGATAAAATGTGGTGGTGAGATGCTACTAAAAGAACATTGACCCCGGAGAACCTGGCAAAACACTATAAGTGGGTGAACTTGGACAAACCCTTTTTTTTTTTTAATTATCTTATTTTTTCAGTGTTCCAAGATTAATTGTTTATGCTCCACACCCAGTGTTCCCTGCAATACATACCCTCCTTAATACCCACCACCAGGCTCACCTATTCCTTCACCCCTCCAAAATTCTGTTTGTTTCAGTCTTTCATGGTTCTTCTTCCCCTCAGATTTCCCCCAATTCATCTTTCCTTTCCTTCTCCTAATGCCCTCCATGTTATTCCTTATGCTCCACAAGTGAGTGAAACCATATAATAATTGACTCTGCTTAACTTATTTCTCTCAGAATAACCTCCTACAGTCCTGCCCATGTTGATACAAAAGTTGGGTATTCATCCTTTCTGATGGAGCCATAATATTCCATTGTATATATGGACCATATCTTCTTTATCCATTCATCTATTGAAGGGCATCTTGGTTCTTTCCACAGATTGGTGATTGTGGCCCTTGCTGCTATGAACATTGGGGTACATATGGTCCTCCTTTTCACTACATCAGTATCTTTGGAAATAGATACCCTGTAGTGCAATTGCAGGGTCATAGGAAAGCTCTATTTTTCATTTCTTAAGGAATCCCCACACTGTTTTACAAAGTGGCTGCACCAACTTGCATTCCCACCAACAGTGTAAGAGGGTTCCCCTTTCTCCACATCCTCTCCAACTCTTGTTGTTTACTCTCTTGTTAATTTTGGCCATTCTAACTGGTGTAAGGTGGTATCTCAATGTGGTTTTGATTTGAATCTCCCTGATGGCTAATGATGATGAACATTTTTTCACGTGCCTGTTAGCTATTTGTATGTCTTCATTGGAGAAGTGTCTGTTCATGTCTTCTGCCCATTTTTTGATGTGATTATCTGTTTTGTGTGTGTTGAGTTTGAGGAGTTCTTTATAGATCTTGGATATCAGCCCTTTGTCTATAGCGTCATTTGCGAATATCTTCTCCTAGTCTGTGGGTTGCCTCTGGTTTGTTTTTTTGTTTTTTTGTTTGTTTGTTTGTTTTTTTTTTTTGTTTTTTTTTTTTTTGGACTACAAAAGCAAAGGAAACAAAAGCACAAATGAACTGTTGGGACTTCATCAAGGCAAAAAACTTCTGCATAGCAAAGGAAATGGACAAGCTCTTTTTTTTATCTGAACTTTATTTTCCTCTTCTGAAAAATGAAAGCTAAGACTGTGCTGTGTATTAACTCTATGACCATTTGGCAGCGGTCCAAAACAAAACAAAACCAAGGGCTTTCAGCTTTTTCCGTTGCATGTGGCTTAATGCCTTGATGTCTCTGCATAAGGATCCTGCTTTAATCCATCTTAGAAACCCCAATCATGGGGCAACTGGGTGGCTCAGTCAGTTAAGTGTCTGTCTTTGGTTCAAGCCATAATCTCAGAGTCTTGGGATTGAGCTCTGCTCCAGGCTTCCTCCTCAGGGGAGAGTCTGCTTCTCCCTCTCCCTCTGCCCCCCTCCTTGCTTGTGCGCCTCTCTGTCTAAATAAATAAATAAATAAAATCTTAAAAAAAAAAAAAGAAGAGGATAAATACCCAGTAGTGCAATTGCAGGGTCATAGCAAAGCTCTATTTTTAATTTCTTGAGGAATCTCCACACTGTTTTCCAAAGTGGCTGCACCAACTTGCATTCCCACCAACAGTGTAAGAGGGTTCCCCTTTCTCCACATCCTCTCCAACTCTTGTTGTTTCCTGTCTTGCTAATATTGGCCATTCTAACTGATATAAGGTGGTATCTCAATGTGATTTTAATTTGAATCTCCCTGATGGCTAGTGATGATGAACATTTTTTCATGTGTCTGTTAGCGATTTGTATGTCTTCATTGGAGAAGTGTCTGTTCATATCTTCTGCCCATTTTTTTATATGATTGTCTGTTTTGTGTGTGTTGAGTTTCAGGAGTTCTTTATAGATCCTGGATATCAACCTTTTGTCTGTACTGTCATTTGCAAATATCTTCTCCCATTCCGTGGGTTGCCTCTTTGTTTTGTTGACTATTTGCTTTGCTGTGCAGAAGCTTTTGATACAGATGTAATGAAAAGAAGGGCCATCTGTACCCCAATGTTTATAGCAGCAATGGCCATGGTCGCCAAACTGTGGAAAGAACCAAGATGCCCTTCAATGGATGAATGGATAAAGAAGATGTGGTCCATATACACTATGGAGTATTATGCCTCCATCAGAAAGGATGAATACCCAACTTTTGTATCAACATGGACTGGACTGGAAGAGATTATGCTGAGTGAAATAAGTCAAGCAGAGAGAGTCAATTATCATACGGTTTCACTTATTTGTGGAGCATAACAAATAGCATGGAGGACAAGGGGAGATGAAGAGGAGAAGGGAGCTGAGGGAAATTTGAAGGGGAGGTGAACCATGAGAGACTATGGACTTTGAAAAACAATCTGAGGGTTTTGAAGGGGAGGGGAGTGGAAGGTTAGGGGAACCAGGTGGTGGGTATTAGGGCACGGATTGCATGGAGCACTGGGTGTGGTGCAAAAACAATGAATACTGTTATGCTGAGAAGAAATTTTAAAAAAAAGAAAGAACGTAAAGAAAAGGAAGAAAGAGAGAAAGAAACTCCAGTCTTTTGTTCTCCATCATCCACATCTTTTGCTGCATCATGGTTCCATAGCTACATGTCCCTTACCCTCTTTTGCACAAACTTTGGGACCTTTGCCAACAGTGCTCCTAATATTTGAGAACCCAAAGCCTTGAGCAGAAACGTGTTTCAAACTGTGCAGGGTGTAAATGAATCTTTCCATTTTAAAAACTGACTGCAAGGAACACCCTGGGAAGAATATAATGGCAACAATCAGTCTGATTCTATGTAAAGAACAGATATGCATGTTCTTACCCCATTATTAGATATGCCAACAGGACCCTCAGGCCAGAAAAAAAGAAACAATAAATAAGGCGATGTATTGTGAAGCTCATGGCCTTGATAAAAAGCAGCACTGTGACATTTATAAAAGGTTCTTTTATTTTTTTTTAATTACCTTGGAAGGAAAGGAAATGTCCCTGGTTCCTCTTCTTTTTTCAAAGCCATTTGTACAATGTACTTCTGAGGTGTGGCAAACAAGGGTGAGGCAACCCAGGATTCTACCTTTGACTTGGCCTGTTGTGGTTCTTGGAACTGTTACAATCAGATTTTTTTTAAGAGTCTCTGGGTTGGAGCATACAATGTTTGTGAATTGGATAGGAATCAAATTAGCAGAAGAACAAGCACATAGGTTTGATTCAGAAGAGGACTAGGACGAGAGAAAGAACTCTGGACATGACGTCAGAAGACAGTGGCTGGCTCCTGGGCTCTGGGGACCTCTAGGACCATGAACAACTAACTTAATTAACTTCCCTCAGCCTCCACTTGGAGAAGTCGTTGGAAGGACACTTGGAAGTCAGACGCCCTGAAATTTTGGTTTATTAAACATAAAATAACTTCATACGTATTTTTCCCTGTAAAGATAATTTTAGCACTGATTAAACCCTCACAAGATTCCAAATATTAGACTAAATAAGTGTATTTTCACACTTTTTCTCAGTTTTACTGAGGTATAATTGCCAAGTAAAATGGTATGTTAAAAGATATTTAAAGATACCACATGATAATTTGATATGCATATACACGATGAAAGGGCTAGTTAACACATCGACTACTCACATAGCAACCAGGTTTTTGGTTTGGGTTTGGTTTTGGTGAGAATGTTGAAGTTCCTCCCCAAGCAAGTTTCAACCATACACTTAGTACAGTGCTTTCAACTATGGTTACCGTGTTATACATTAGATCCTCAGATCCTTTTTCTTTTACCTTTAATAAGAGTAAAACTTTGCACCCTTTTATCCCCCAGCACCTGGCAACCACTTTCCTACTGTTTTTATTAATTCAATCCATATCTTTATTTATATATATTCCACATATAAGGATAAATGCTGGTGTCTCTCTCTGCCAGGCTTATTTCATTTGCAACATGTTGTTATTTCTGTGTAATTTATTCTCTCATTTAATCTTTTCAAGAACCCTGAGAGGTAGGTATTCTCAGTCCCTCATGTTACTGATGAGACTGGGGCACAGAGAGGCCCCAAGGTCACACAGTGAGCCAACTGGTAGGACCTAGTTTTGGGTCTAGAAAATCTGAGCGACCATGAAAGGGTAAATAGGAGACTCCACAAACCACTATGGGGGACAGAAGAGGGAGGCTTACCAGTGTCCCACAGAGTATGTGTTGACATCCATGTGTCTATGTCAGGTTTTCTCAAATATTTCATTGATTGATTGTTGATTCATTCAACACTCATCAACACCCCCATACTGGTCATTTCCTCAAGTTAACCAGGTAGCCTTGGTGGTGCTGGGGTCTGTATAAGCATCTGAGACCTGCATTTTCCTGGTCCTAAGTACTAATATCTGTAAAACCAGGGCTTAAATAAATATGACAGATTATAGATAGATAGATAAATAGATAGGTATATATAGATATAGATATATTTTAATTTTTATTTAAATTCAATTTATTTAACTTAGAGTGTATTAGTTTCAGGGGTAGAATTTAGTGGTTCATCAGTTGCATACAATACCCAGTGCTCATTACATCAAGTGCCCTCCTTAATGCCCATCACCCAGCTACCCCATCCCCTCACCCACCTCCCAAGTAAATATTTAAAGGAAAAAGTTGAAAAATTATTTAAAACACCAGTTAAAGCAAACTCATCAAAAACTGCTCTTCTACCAAAAATCATCTTGAATATAAGCTCTGTGCTTTGTGGAAGCTCCAGACTCAAAGGTCATAAGTACTCAATAAATATCTGTTAAATTACATTGAATCCACTTTGAATTCCTAATGAAAGAATTTGGGCCCAAATTCAAGACGTATGTTGCCTGCACCAAGTTACACTCTCTCCCCACACATACTCCAGGGGAGAGAGAGCAGTAAATAGAAAGAAGGGGTCAAATGCTAAGATTATGGAGGGACAGGTGTAGCAAGAAATCTACCTTGAGGGGAAAAGTATTTCTCAGTGAAAGTAGGACAGAGAAACTGGAGGGACCCCATGGTGTGGGGGAGCTGGGATTTTGGCTCTTTTTCCTACTTCTCATCTTCCTAGGACTGGCACCTGCACCTTAAACATGCCTTAATGTATGGCTTCCTTGTCAAGGTCATGGAGTTAATGAGGTCTTTGGAGTCTTCCTGCATTGTGCAGAGCCTCTAAGGAGTGACCAGTTGAGGTCATCATGAACGTTTGTCAAGACCACTGACCTTGATGCTGAGACTCCTGGCTCCAGGGCACAAGTGACTTATGGAGGGCATCTGAGCACTCGTTCTTGTTTCAACCAGCTCCTGGATGCCTGACAGGACATGTCCATTAGAGTGCCATCTTCAGTAAAAACTCTGGACCCTAAGCAAAAAGAAGATTCTCTCTCCTTTCCTTTCTGAGTCTCCCAAATGCTCTGCCTATATCTGCACTTTCTCTTTAATGGACTCTCTCACACTTTCTCTTAGCTTGTGTTTGATTTCTATCCCTGGGAAGCCAAGGACTTCTTGGTTGCTCCTGCAGGACCCCCTCTGGGTCCTTGAACCCAGCCAGTTTGCATCAAAGTGCAACCAAGAGTCAGGCATTCACTAGAGTTATTGAAAGAAGTGACACTCCAGTCACAAAGCCAATTAAAGGTGAGCATTGCCCAAGTGGGTAAGTGGAGACAAGGCTCGGTGTATCCTGAAGAAGAGACTTTCCAGAATAGACCAGCAAGGGCAGAGTGAAATTGAAACACAAAGAGCTGATTCATTGTACCTGGAAGATGTCAAGGTGACTATCTTGAGAAAGCAATCCTCTGCTAATTCCTTAAGGAGATGTAGCTCTTAACATTTACAGCACATTGTCTTATGAAACCTTAGAATATGGAACATATATATATTTGCCTACATGAACCACATAAGAAGATATATTGAGCCTTCATCCCAGAACGTAGACAGTAAAATCTTAGTTACTTTTTATAAAATCTGGGGTGAAAGAAACTTTCAAAGCATCATAGACAGATACATGAACTGGATAAAATGTGACCTCACTGCAGACAGACTTAGTTGCAGTGTGCAGAATGACAAATTGTCTAAGAAGTTCCCTGATATTAAAGAATAAGACTGTTTCTCCCTGGATTTGCTACACACAACCCCTAAAGAGACAAAGGGTAGAAAATACCAAAGATAAAAGAACAATATAAGTGTAGGGGTGTCTGTGTGGCTCAGTTGGTTAAGTGGTCGACTTGGTTTCTTTCAGCTCAGGTCGTGATCTCAGGGTCCTGGGATCAAGTCACATGTTGGGCTCCATACTTGGCAGGGAGTCAACTTCAGATTCTCTCTCTCCCTCTGCCTCTGCCCCTGCTCATACTCTCATTCTCTCTCTCAAAAAATTAAAAAGTCTTTTAAAAAGTAACAGCTTAAGTGGGAAAAAAAAATGAAAAGAGATTTTTTTTTATTTTGATTTACCAAATTGAGAGAAACTAACTCAGAAAATGCTGCTTACAAAATCAAGCTAGGGACTCTAGCCTGGTGCATTTTTGACTCAAACACAAATTTACTAACTGATTTTGACTTGTTATTCAGCTTCTCCAAACCTCAATGATCACAAAGTAACATCAAATCTCACAGAGCTCTGATGAAATTTAAATGAGATGACAAGTTCTTAGGAGAAAGCCAGCAAATAATAACCACTCATTAAATGTCAAGGTTTCTTCCACTTCTTTTTCAGAATGCTTTGGTCCACATTCTGGATCAAAATTCCAAAGAAGCCTAATATCCAAATTATAATGGTTGTTATAACAGTTGAGTTTTATAACTTTATAAGCAGCAGTGCATTCTCAGGTAACTTTCAGAACATTTGTGAAAATCAAAAGGAGGAATCAATGATAGCAAAGATGATGTAAGATTGCTTTTTATTTCTTCTTGTATTTCAAAGCATTTTTTAAAGATTTTATTTATTTATTTATTTGAGGGAGTGATAAAGAGAGTACAAGTTGGGGACAGAGGAGAGGACCAGAGACAGAGGGAGAGGGAGAAGCAGACTCCCCACTGAGAAGGTAGCCTATCTTGGGGCTCCAACACAGGACCCTAGAATCATGACCTGTGCAGAAGCTTAACAGACTAAGCCACCAGGTACCTCTCAAAGCACTATTTCAGCTCTTATTTAGAAGGATTTCAGATAAATCAGGAGACTTGGGACAGGTCTGATCTTTCCATTTTACAGATTATATGAGTTGATTCAAAGCACATATAAAGTCCAGAAACTCAAAAGCCACTGTCAGTAAACGGTGAAGCTGGAGGTCAAATAGAAATGAGAGGAAGACATAGCAATTCCTGCAAGCTCATCTAAGAATTCTGGGTTCCATCTCACAGACGGGGCACTTGAAGCTCAAAGAGGATAAGTACAGTGTTTCGGTCCCTGGAGTCACTCTCCTTGGGTTCAAATCCCAGCTCCTACTCCTATTAGCTTTGTGACCTTGGACACATAAATTTAAATTCATCTGCAAACTGGAGATAAAGTTAATCTCTCTATTCATATACTGCTAGGAAGCTTAAATGAAGTATTTCTTTTTTCAAGATTTTATTTTAATTTATTTGAGAGAGAGCAAGAGCAAGAGAGCATGAGCTGGGGAAGGGGAGGCAGAGGGAGAATCAGACTCCCCACTGAGCAGAGAGCCCAACAATGTGGGGCTCAATCCAGGACCCCAGGATCATGACCTGAGCCAAAGGCAGATGTTAACCAACTGAGGCACTCAGACATCCCTAAAAGAAGTATTTCATATGAAACTCTAGAACAGCACCATGCACGTGGCAAGAGCTTCATAAACATCAGCAATTTTTGGTGTTACTTTATTCCCAGTGCCCATGGCAGGCTTTCCTTTTAGAGCAGCAGTTCCCAGAATGCAGTCTGGGTCAGCAGCACCAACATCATCAGGTACTTGTTAGAAAGTTAAAAAATCAAATTCTTAGTACTGTATCTGATCTCTTGAATGAGAAATTCTGAGGTAGGACTGACAGTCTGAGTACCAAGAGCTCTATAGGTGGTAAAGTTTGAAGACCACATAGAGGGAATCTATGAATCTTCTTAGATGCCTTCATTTTCCACCTGTAACTGGAAGGAGGATGCAGGTAGAGTCCTCATACATGTACCTAGTTTAATAGATGGATTGAGAAGACTCTGTAGGTCCAGCAACCCCACCCCCTCCAGACATGTCTACTTGTACAAAGTCTTGATTTATAGTTGGAGATATTCTTCAATCTATTTTCATATTTATCATAAACTTGCCCAGATTCATGAAAATTGATACATTGTTTCTCACTTACCTATCATATTGGGTTTTATGCTACATCAGTAAGACTGCTGGAGGAGAGGGTAAATATCTAACGAAACCTCATTAATATTTATTATTCTTCCATTCCTCCTGGCAATGCTTCCCAGGGGAACATGCTTTAACTACTCTCTCTGGTCTTCTTCCAGGAGAGTGAAGAAACACATATATTATTCCATTGAAAATGCCCTCTGGACCTATAATAAAGATCTCACCTACAGACAAGTATAAAGAAGAGGTATGTATCATCAAATTAGAAAGTAAAATACAAGAGTATTTTTTTCCCAGTAAGTTTTTTGGGTGGTGGAATAAAAGCAAGAGCACAAGTGGGAAGAGGGGCGGAGGGAGAGGGGAAGAGAGAACCTTAAGCAGGCTGCACACTCAGCACAGAGCTTGATACAGGGCTCAATCTCACTACCCTGAGATCATGACCTGAGCCAAAAACATGAGTCAGATGTTTAATGGGCAGAGCCACCCAGATGCCAACACTCCAATAAAAAAATTTTAGATGGGGACTATAAACTTTAAGTGAACATATAAAGAGAAGGCAGAGGTCCTACTATCAGATAACCTTGAAAGATATTTGAAGGAGAAACCACTTCAGAATTCAAGACAAATCTAATGTTCAGTCCCATTTCCAGCACCACAAAGCTTTGTAACTCTGAGCAAGTCAATTTTCCATTCTGCTCTCCAGTATCTCTACATAGAGAAATAGGAATTCTTACATTGACTAGTAGATGTTGCCAAACTTTTAAGGAACAAGTTTAGTTATAAATGATAGGAATATCAGAATACCATCAAGATGCAGGATTTTATTATCTATTTCAGGAAGTTAGACAATAAGAAAGTTTGTATGCAGTAGAAGGATTATAAAATTTGGAGTCAAACTTAGGTCCAAATTCTAGATTCATCTCAATGAACTATGCAACCTTGTAAGTCATTTAACACCTCTCAGCCTTATTTCTCACAATATTCCAACACCATTTCCTGGAGCTGTTTGATGTATTATTTGATGGCCTATAATTGTGTGAGACCCACACAATCACTGAAGATTAAGCATTATTTATTGAAAAGTGTTAAATGTAAATAAAAAGCAATATAATGTAAGGTAAAGTAAATGTTAAATGTAAGACAAGGGAGGCAGAATGGAGAACTAATGCTATAATCTCATTTGTAAGAACCTCACTCTCCTACCTCCAGGAGTAGATTACTTATTGTGGAGAAGAATGTGAACCGAGAGTTATAAAAAAGAACCTGATTTCTTAATACTTAAAAATGATCTCCTAATGGTATAAGTCAAGAAGTATTCCTGTTTAAAAGCTATCATCTGGGGCACCTGGGTGGCTCAGTGGGTTAAAGCCTCTGCCTTCGGCTCAGGTCATGATCTCAGGTCCTGGGATCGAGCCCCGCTTCGGGCTCTCTGCTCAGCAGGGAGCCTGCTTCTCCCTCTCTCTCTGCCTGCCTCTCTGCCTACTTGTGATCTTTGTCAAATAAATAAACACAATCTTTAAAAATTAAAAAAATAAAATAAAAGCTATCATCTTCCTAAGACAAAACCTAAGAAATGTGAAATAGTCCAAGACACTGATCTTGGGAATAATGTTTTGGGTGACCTTGGGCAAGATCTTTAAGCTCTTTAAGTCTGATTTCTTTTAAATGGATACTCTGCCTGCTTCCAAAGTTAATTGCGTAGGTCACATATAATCATGTTTTTATAAGCTCTGAATATAATGGTGAAAATCCTAACGTCATTGGGTTATTGTGGTGGTGACTGTGGTGGCTGTTGCTATTTTGGTTATTGCCATAAGAATACTATAAACAGAAGACAGGACAACATTCCACCTATATTTATAAATTATTCAAGGGGCCATAGACGATCTCTCTAGGTTGTCATGATTAAAACCACAAATCCTTCAAGTCTAAAACAGATTACATATTAATAGAAGAAAAATAAATAGAAGTCACAACATGCCTTTGTAAATGAATAAGGCCCATAAGCCTACTGGAATCACAGTCTCTGTGGGATGGAAGCAAGAGTGTGACCATTATAAAAAGTGGCCTATATTTTCCACTTTTTCACTATCCACACCCTTGCAGTAAGAGTCTGAAGTTCCTCCTATTGAAGAGTCAGAGTCATTTCCCCACCCACCCCTCAAATCTTGACTGGCCTTGTGATCTTATTTTGTTCAATGAGATGCAGTAAAATTTCCATTTTAAGACGAGGACTCAAGAGGCCATCAGTTTCTTCCTCTCTTGTACCCCTGTATGACTATATAAACAAATATGAGCTAGCCCAGTAGAGTATTAAAGACATCATGACCCTGAAACAAATAATACATTGTATGTTAATTAAAAATAAATTTAAAAAAAAGACCTCATGGATGAGAACCCATTTGTCCCAGCCAGTGCCATCCTCAGCCAGACTATAGACAATCAGTCCCAAATATATGGCAGTGCTAAGCCCAGGTCAGCAAAACCACTTGCATCCAGATCAGCTGACAGCAGACACATGAGGGAGCCCAGCTAAGGCTGAAAGAACCATTCAGCTGCCCCTAGACAATGTGAACGATAATACATACTTACTGCACTTACTGCTTTAAGCCACTGAGTTTTGAGATGGTTTGTTATACAGCAATTGTTAACTGATACAGAAACTTAAAAACTCTAATCCAATCTCTCACATGGTATCAGAGCCCCATCTCCAAGCTTATCTGGCCTTTGCTAGATTGTGATTAGCAGCTCGTCTTCTTTGATATATAGATCCTCTCTTGATACAGATCATTCCATCTCGGGGCCACTCTGACTACTGTAAGGCTTTCCTGTATGTTGAACAAATTCGGTACCCCAGAGAAGTGGAATGGGTCATCTATATACCTAACGGAAAGAATTTTTGATTAAGATTATAACTAGAAGTGTTTTGAGCCAGTCCTGTTTCCCTAGAGGATTGGGAAAGTTTGCTTTGTTGTGCCTGTTTTCACTTTATTCCACTTGGTCTGCTTTCCACCATGAATGGAAAATTAAAACATTCTGGAAAGTGTTTCTTTCACTGTTGCAGCCAAGAGATGTGAGAATCTTCAGAACTAAATCTGTCCTGGTGAAAAGAAGGAAGACAGCTTCCTATGGATCAAAGATGATGAGCTAGTAAAGACAATTACTAAGGATAACCTGACTTACCAACGTTTGAGAGGTGAACAGGCCATCTAGACTGTGAAGTTTCCTCATTAAGCTTCTTTGTGGACCTGGGATAGAGGAGATGCATTAAAAGGTAGGGACTTCTGCTGGCCCATCTAGTGACCATTTCCTGAGCTATGCTAACCAAGGCAGCACCTTTGACTGTAGATTGAGGCTTATCGACCAAACATTCCAGGGTTCTTGTGCTGGGTCCAGTTCTGGACAATCCCTCCTTCTGTATCTGGACTGGAAAATTTCTCATTCCTTGAATTCACCTCTCTATTCATTCAATTGGGCTTCTGCCTCAGTTTTCTATCTAGCATTCTACTTTCCAATCCTCAGCCTATTTTGCTTCCTTCATACATGGGACCTGTTTTTTTTTTTTTTTCATCTTCATACCTATAGCCATAGCTAGAGTCTGCTGCCAGTGAATAAGTATCTCCAAATTAAGACTTTGTAATGATGTGAGTATAGTCTAACCAATATCTGAGAACACAGTTGCCAACATTAATGTAGAGTGATTAAAATAACAGGATATGGAGAGAAACAGAGAAGTTTCTACCACTTTTATGTTACCTGTGGCAAGCCACTTGACCTCTCCAATTATTCAAATCCCTTCTTTTTTAAAAAGATTTCTTTATTTGTTTGAGAGAGAATGCTCACATAAGTGGAAGGTGGGGCAGGGGCAGAGGGAGAGAGAATCTTTAAGCAGATTTCCCACCATGCACAGAGCCTGACTTGGGGCTTGATCCCATGACCCATGAGATCATGACCTGAGTCAAAACCAAGAGTTGGCCGCTTAACAGACTGAGCCACCCACGCACCCCACATCCTTATTTTGTTAAGGATCATTATTACTAATCAATGAAGACACAGTAAAGAGTAAATGTGATACTGTAGGTAAGTCTCCTCACAAAGAGAATAGATATTCAATATCTAAGAGCTGATGTTGGTATCAGTATTAGAATTATTGCTAATATTGATATTATACTGATTACCCTTTGACAAGAAAGCTGTTTTTTTTTTTTAAAGATTTTGTTTATTTATTTGAGAGAAAGAGCACAAGTGGGGAGGAGGGGCACTAGGAGAGTGAGAAGCAAACTCCCAGATGAGCACTGAGCCTGGTCCAGGGCTTGAGCCCAGGACCCAGAGATCATGACCTGAGCCAAAGGGAGCTGCTTAACTGACTGAGCCACTCATGATCCATAAATCAAAACTATTTCTAATCCCAAAGCTTTCAGGCCTGGTTTTTCCCCATTTTAAAAGCTAAGACTGCCTCAAAACTGAGCTCATATGAGTTCCAGTGAATATAGTGGATGAAGGAGGGCAGACCCCTATACAGCTACTGCATTGTATGGAAGCAAGGCAGCTAAGTGCTACATTGTCCCAAAATTATTCAGAGTCTTCTGCGAGTCACAGTGCAATACTGGTGCGATACCTTGTACTTCAGGCTTTCCAGAAATCAAGAATGTGCAAACCATAGACATGCCCACATAAGTTTCATCAAATTAAAGCCTAGTTATATGAGTGGTGGAGTTCCAGCTTAACAACCCATATTAACTCTAAAATTTATATCGAGACACACCTAAACACAGCTCAGGGACTACAGGAAGACCTGGGAGGGAGATATTTCCTGAAGGACCAAGAGGCATCATGGAATATAATTTGTCTGGAAGGAAAAGAGAGCGGGAACATGTGTGTCTGCTCCAGGACAATGGGGCAGCAATAAGGAATTGTAGTGATTCCAGAATACAGCTCAGAAAATTTTTTAAAATGTCTGACAGACTTGCTCTCATGAACACACTCTTGGCTTTTATTTTAAAAAGAAGAAGAAAAAGAAGAAGACGGTGACTGCAATTAAAGAAGTAAACCAGCATGGACCATTGGAAGAACAAGTAACAAGAGCACTTTCACATTTCTAAAGAAGGGGTGCCTTCAGAAGAAATGAGAGATCCCAAGGCTTCCATCTGGACCCCTGGCCATGTCCCTGATAATGAAGATATGTGACTTCTATTAGTTTTTTAGCTTTATTGAGACATATTTTTGGTAATCATTTTGCAGTACCTAAGTGCATCAATGAACATGTTATACACCTTAAACTCACTCAGTGTTACATTTGATTAATCATTTTTTATATATCTGAGGTGATTGCCTACAGATACCCTATCAATAATATAAATGAACACTATAACTTTTTTATTATTTTTCCTGATTATATAAACAATATGTGTTCTTTATGAAGTTGTAGGAATAAAGAAAATTATAAATAAGTGGTTAGCATTTTTAAATTTGCTTTTAAAAGTAATGTGAGGGACACCTGAGTGATTCAGTGGGTTAAGCCTCTGCCTTCGGCTCAGGTCATGATCCTGGGGTCCCAGGATTGAGCCCCGCATCAGGCTTTCTGCTCAGCGGGGAGCCTGCTTCCCCCTCTCTCTCTGCCTGCCTTTCTGCCTACTTGTGATCTCTGTCTAATAAATAAATAAAATCTTTTAAAAATATATTAAAAAATAAAAATAATGTGAAATTTTTCTGTGTAAACAGGATACAGGAGACTTCCAGAATTACAGTACAATGACCAACAAGATTTAAAGTAAGAAAACCTTTATTTTTAGTAGAATTTCATAAATAATAATGTCCACATACCAAAAACATTGAGCGCTTGCAAGATAAAGAAAAAACTAGATTGGATTGAAGGAAGTGTCAACAGGATCAATACTTTGCCATATCTCAAGAAACAAGATGCTTAGGAATTGCAAACAGGCACCCACATGATCTCTGAGAGAAGTCCTCTATCATTCCCTTCATGGAAAACTTAAAACCCTCAGTTGGCAGAGAGGGAAACAAAGATAAATCAGGGGCATGAGGGAAAATACCATAGTCCAAAATATTCTGAAAATGGATGACAAGGAGAAAAAGGAGGAACTTTTCACATCTTTAAATTAATTTTTTCAAGAGTCAAGAGGACTTTAGGGGTACCTGGGTGCTTCACTTGGGTAAGCATCTGACCTCTTGGTTTTGGCTCAGGTCATGATCTCAGTGTCCTGGGATTGAGCCCCACAACAGGCTCCATGCTCAGCAGGAAGTCTCCTTGAGGATTGTTTCCCTACCTCTCCCTCTGCCTCACCCCCCACTCATAATATCTCTCTTTCTTTCTTTAAAATAATTTTTTTAAAAAAGGAGTCAAGAGGTCCTTAAATCTTTAAAATAAGAGCTTGCAGTCATAAAAAAGGAAATAATTTCATTTCAGGAAAGACTAAAGGAGGTGAAAAGCACATTTATCATAGTAAAAGGAAAATGAAATTAGTAAACATTAATTTGGACGGAAAGAGAGAACGAGTACACACAAATTACATCGGAATTCAAATTCAGAAATAAAGCCAAGATGGAATTCACAGTAGACAGAAGAAAGTAAATAATTTTAATGATAAAATAATAATAATGACAAAGAACCTCCCCAGCTTAAAGAAAAATACAAGACTTGCCCATGAGAAGTATGCACAGGACGATATTTACAAAAGGACACTAAGCCCAAAACACATCTTGTCCTGATCCTTCTTAAGTTCCAAGTATAAATAAGAAAAATGTCCTTCAGCCACTTAGGAGGAAAAAAAAAAAGACAAAACAGTTTCTCTACAGAGAAGCATTGGTTCATTTGACCCCAGAATGCACTTCTTTTTTTTTTTTTAAGATTTTATTTATTTATTTGACAGACACAGATCACAAGTAGGCAGAGAAGCAGGCAGAGAGAGGGGGGGAAGCAGGCTCCCCTCGGAGCAGAGAGCCCGATGCGGGGCTCGATCCCAGAGCCCCGGAATCATGACCTGAGCCAAAGGCAGAGGCTTTAACCCACTGAGCCACCCAGGCGCCCCCGCCAATCACAAGTGAACTTGTATACGTTTAAATATAATAATATAGTCTTTAACCCTACTTTAAATTATACATGATTTTCAATAACTCAGCTCACCTCTCAGATAATTGTTAAAGCTTAGAAAACCCAGGATGTCTCAAACAGTGTGACAAGTAGTTGTGATGCACAGCTAGACAGTGCCTATCTTTCTCCTCCTGGAAGACTGGGAGAGGTAAAAACATAGACAAAGATAAAACCATTGGTAGAATGCAAGGAGGATGATAGGCTCAAGTGGTCAATGGGATCAAGAGTAGGGGTATCTAAACAGATGGCAGCTGGGAGTGGGATGGTGGAGGGAAAACCTTGACACGGGTGATGCCTGAGCTACATATAAAAATAGATAATTAATAAATTAAAATCTGGTGTGGAGGTTAATCATACAAAGAAGGCACCAGCAAAGGGAGGGCAGCACACACAGAGAAACAAGCTTGAGTGCTACTGAAGGTTGATCTCAAAGGAGCAGGCAGTTTGATGGAGGTCCTTAATTATGCCCAAAATTCACTAAACCTCCATTTCCTCATCTGTAAGCAAAGACCATGCTAGCATTTTTGCAAAAATAAATGAATGTAATCTTCTAAAACTAGTGCCTGGCACTCAGCAAGTATTTAATGCTCTTACAGTGATGGTGGGTGTACTCTTTTCATCTTCATCGTCAGCATCTTCATCCTCATCCTCATCATCCAGTCCAGCAGATATAGATAGTTATATTTGAATTCCACCATTTCCACTTCCTGGTTAACCTTTAGCAGGTTGATATATTTCTCTGTGCCACAATATCCATCTTGAAAACAGTATGGAGATTCCTTGAAAAATTAAAAATAGAAACAGCTATGACCCTGCAATTGCACTACAAAGTATTTATCTAAAGGATACAAACATAGTGATTCGAAGGGACTCCTTCACCCCAATGTTCATAACAATGTCCACAATAACCAAAATATGGAAAGAATCCAGATGTCCATCAACAGATGAATGGGTAAAGAATATATACAATGCACAGTGGTATATTATTCAGGCATCAAAAAGAATGAAATCTTGCCATTTGCAACAACATGGATGGAACTGGAGGGTATTATGCTAAGTGAAATAAGTCAGTCAGAGAAAAACAAAAACCATATGATTTCACTTATATGTGGAGTTTTTTTTTTTAAATTTATTTATTTGACAGAGAGAGATCACAAGTAGGCAGTGAGGCAGGGAGAGAGAGAGGAGGAAGCAGGCTCTCCGCCGAGCAGAGAGCCCGATGCAGGGCTTGATCCCAGGACCCCAGGATCATGACCTGAGCCAAAGGCAGAGGTTTAACCCACTGAGCCACCCAGGCACCCCTTATATGTGGAGTTTAAGAAACAAAACAGATGAACATAGGGGAAGGGAAGAAAAAATAAAATCAGATAAAAACAGGAAGGGAGGCAAACCATTAAAGGACTCTTAACCATAGGAAACAAACTGAAGGCTGCTGGATTTGGGGAGGTGAGTGAGGAGATGGTGTAACCAGGTAATGGGCAATAAAGAGGGTACTTCATGTACTGAACACTGGTGAATCACTAAATTCTACACCTGAAACTAATAATATACTATATGTTAACTAAATTCAATTTAAATTTTAAATTTTTAAATAAAATAAAATAAGGCTAATCACGTTTACCTCATGAAATTCCAGTAGAAATTCAGTGAAATAATATATTTGAAATACCTGATACATAGAGGTGGTTTGAAGGGTACATATCCTTTAAAGTACAAAGTACTATACAAGTATAAAGATATAAGTGCAAAGGAAGTCAAGAGTTTGTTTGAACCCTATGTCTGAAAAACCAAGACACGCCTGGGATCCTACCCAATGTCTTCAAGTGGTCAGTCTCTTCAAGCTGACTTTTCTCTGTGCCTCTTTTCATTCTCCTTCCTTAATTCTAAAAGTCAAACACAAAGAACTCCTCAAACCTCCAGCTCATCAGGATCTCTCTCCCTCTGGCCTTCGTGTTGGTGATGACCTGATTTAGAATAGCCCCTAATTTCCCAGGACCCCAGGATTGGAAAGGCACCTCTCCTCAGGCCCAACAGGCCCTTATACCCCCATCACAACATTTACAGGCTATTTTGTGATTGGCTGATTGATTACCAGCAGGCTACATTGGACTAAAGACAGTGGTAACAGATTCGGAGTTGTTTTGTTCAGCTTTACGATACCCAGAACACTGTACAATATCTGCTAAGTAGTAGATTATCCACAAATATTTTGTGTAATAAATAATTAAACAAAAGAATTCCTGTTGAGTTTTTATTTTTTGGATAAGAATGAAATTTTTCTTAAAAAGAATAAAAATTTTTATCAGTTTGTACATGTCTATAAATTCATCATAAACACATACTCAAGTCATTTATCTCAAGGCTATATAGTTTTACACTCAAACTTCCCACTAAATTTGTGATTTCTTGGGTTTTCTTCCAGTGTTTCTATAATGGTGGCTTTAATGTCAGGTTTTCTTTTATTTTTAGTAATAAGTACTAAGTACTAAGTTAGTTTTATTATTTATGTTTTCACAATGTTATATGTGTTATTAATTCTTATACTGAAATGCCCTTTTAAGTGATTTAAACTATTTTAAGATATGTCCCTACACTAAATGAATTTCCTTGTAAAATCATCCAGGATGATTTTTCATGGAGATCATATTAATAAAATCAACTTTTATAGAACTATAAGGTGAAAATAGAAAAGGCTTACTATTAAAAGTAACATTAAAGGGGCACCTGGGTGGCTCAGTTGGTTAAGTATACAACTCTTGATTTGGCTCAGATCATGACCTCAGGGTCTTGGGATTGAGACCTGCATTAGGCTCCATGCTCAGCAAAGTCTGCTTGAGATTCTCTTCCATTGCCGCTCCCCACCACTGTCTAGTCATTCTCTCTTTCTCTCTCTCCCTCACTCTAAAGTAAATAAATAAATCTTTAAAAGTAACATTAGGTACACACATAGCATTGTTGTCTGTGTACTTTCTCCTCTATAGCTGTTATTTTTTTTCCCTAATAGTAGTTATCTTTCCCTTGCATTTTGGTAGAACTCCTCAAGTTTACCTCCTACATTTTGTGTGTTATTGTCACTTTTTCCCTTCACTATCTCCAATAGGGATTTTAGCTCTGCTGTTGAATTATTGGTTTCTTTGCAGCCCTTCCCTGTCTTGGCTCTCTTGTCTTCCCAGTCTGCTGTCTTTTATGTCAACTAGTTCTCTGCTTAAGCCTTTCTGATCCTGCTTTATAGAGGCCATCACTTCCCGCATTCCATCAAAGCATTTAGTGTCCTAACACTTTCCTCCAGTTGTTGTAAAAAAAAAATGCGTGTGTGTGTGTGTGTGTGTGTGTGTGTGTATATATGTATATATATACACACATATATATGTGTATTTATATATATATATATATATATATATATATATATATATTTGTATGTATGAAGATATTCTGGATGTTCAGGATTTTTTTTTCACTTGTTCTGCAGTACATTTCATGTTTATTTTCCACTTTATTCACTTTCAAGTGTGATAAGATTTATCTATGGTGTGTTGCCATACTGTGTATCTATATGCTAAGTGTTTGCCAGCCCCAGTTTCCAGGCACTGTTCATTTGGGAGATGGTTAAATGCCATTCTCAAAGAAGAAATGGAGATTATGCACCTCTAAAACCACCTGTAGGTGTGCTTAACAGAGACTGCAGTTTTTCTTATGCCCATTGTCTGGTTCATTGTCCTTTGAATCAATAGACTGCAGTGGGGACAAAAATCACAGAATAACCCTGCTAACAAGTCTCTTTTTCTGTTCTCACCCATGAGTCTTTAATGAAATGCTTCATCTTCCAAATACTGTATATCACTGCCAATTGTCTTTTTGGCTTTTAGCCATAGTTGTATTTTTGTGGTTTTGTTTGTTTGTTTTTAATGAGTGAGGGAAAGGGTGTAGTTCTTGAACAAAACAATGTTGAGCACATTATTGTCTCCTAGGCTCTCTGTTAGATATTGAACACACCATGATGAACACAATAGACAAAATCTCTGCCTTCCTTGAGTCCATAATTTACCTAAGATCTAGTTATTAAAGACATACAAATGTGACATGTCCCACCTATATTAGGGAGATCTAACTGTAGATTAATAAGAACAAAATAGAAATGATGGGAATGGTAGTTTTATCGTGACAGCTTTTAATAGAATATTCTACATAAAAGAGAGAGCTCCTTTTTTCGTTGGTTTAAGCTTTACATTTCAGAACCACAGACCATAAACTAAAGAATTTTCTACTATTTTTTTGTAGAAGGGTAAATTTGATGTGCTTCTATTGACTATATAGGGACTTGTTAAAAATTTTTTTCTATTATTTTAATCTCTGGTAATTTGTTAAAAGTGATTTGGATTCCAGTAATTTTTAACAGTTTTAAAATTTGATGCTGTTGACAAGTTTTATCTTTTTTAAATGCATTTTCTTAGATATTTTTAGTGAAAAATTGGAAGTAACTGCAGCAAGGAGTGATAGCTAGAAT
Source organism: Lontra canadensis (assembly GCF_010015895.1). Lineage (NCBI taxonomy): Eukaryota > Metazoa > Chordata > Mammalia > Carnivora > Mustelidae > Lontra > Lontra canadensis. The sequence continues at coordinate 8,766,521 of NW_022631043.1, forward strand.
CCATTTTAAAATTAAAGTGAGAAGTCATTTCAAGAGATGTTAAGAGGCCAGTTCTGCAGGGACTGGTGATAGATTAAATTGAGAGAGGGAACAATTTAACAAGACTCAGGTTTTGGCAAATAAATATATGGATGTAAACTCTAAGAGAAAGCCTAGGCTAGAAATAAGAACTTGAAAGTCATGTCCCAGTCAGTTGCCATCTGAAAGTTGAAAATCAAGAGTAGAAGACCCCAAAGTATTTATTCTCCTCACATGTTGAGTTTTGAAATACGTCAAAAGATAACCCAAATGAATCAAATTTTGCTCTGTGTAGCATGACTTAAATTTTTTAAAATAACAATAATGACTGAATTTCTCCCCTACCTTTCAAGGGTCTTTTGCATCATCTGTTTTTTTTTTTTTTTTTCCTTAACCACAACCCCTGCTCAAAAAAAAATCTCATTCACCTTGAAATCTGATGTGCTTTATTAATGTGGAACAGGTCTTTGGTTTCCCAACATTATAAAGTGGAGACTTCAGTTAGGAGGTGATGATGTAGCAGAGCATGGTACAAAATGCAGGGGTCTGGGACTTCCAACTGCTTCTTACCACCCTCCTTCCCTTTCATTGTCAGAGTCTCATCTCTTGCCCCCCTTATTATTATGACTGTCTCTTTTTGGTCTCTCAGAACCTTGCTTTACTCCTTTCCTTTTTTTTTTTTTTTAAAGATTTATTTACTTGTAAGAGAGAGAGAGAGCAAAAGAGCATGAGTGGGGGGAGGAACAGAGGGAGAGAATTTTTCAAGTAGACTCCATGCTGAGCATGAAGCAGATGTGGGGCTCCATCTTACGATCCATGAAATCATGATCTGAGCTGAAACCAAGAGTCATATGCTTAACTGCTTAACTGACTGAGCCACCCAGATGCCCTTATTCTTTCTAATCCATTCTTTATCACCTCTTATATTTACTCATTTGTTTTTCCTAATGTGGAATAATGAGCTTAAAGCTTGGTTCTCACCTTAACCATCAGGTAAAATCACCACAACTTTCCCCAGAGTCTTCCTCCATAAAAATGGGAAAAATTAGATTTCCTTGCCTTGCATCCCTCATAATGGAAAAGAGTAAAGGAGACAAAGTATATGAAAGTAAACACAAATTCTACACATACGATGGTACGTTACACTAGTTAGAGTAACACTAGCAGTATAAGAGAAACTCTGGTAGCTTAATAACTTATCAAAGTAAGATTTATTCTTCCCTCTGGTGGATAAGACTTACATTGATCCAAGGGTTCCTGGCTTCTTTCTACCCAGCTTTCCCGAGTACCTCATAATTCTTCAGTCTACTAGCAAACAAGAAAAGGGACAGGAAGAATCACCCATGGAAGGCTTTTAAGGGCAAGGATTGCAAATCATGTTTATCATTTCCCAACCAAGTTTCCAAACCAGTTAACTAGAATTCAGTCACATGATCATACTTAACTGGAGGTTCAGAAATTTTGTTTAACTATTTATATAGGATGAGAAAGAAATGGACTTTGGAGAACACACAGCAATCTGCCATTTCATGAACTTCCTATAATTCTACTGGGTAAAGGGGGTACCAATATAATAAATATCTGTCTCAAAGAAAGTCAGTCATTGGGATGAACCAAACACACAAATGACCAACTAGAATTTAAGATAAAACTAATGCTAAATTTAAGGTTCAAAGTGCTAAGGATTTATAGTATACCAGAACTTACTAAGAGCCTACTAACTGCCACAGCCATTTTGTGTACTTATTAATTATATACCACCCTTATATTTACAGAAGGGAAACACCCAGTTTCAGTTAAGTTGGATTAGTCACCAAAATCCAAATGACTATATATAATGGCAGATCTGCACTCGAGCCCAAGATGAAGGAGGGATTGATTTTACCTGGGGATTTGAGGGAAGAATGTTTGACAGGCGATGAAAGAAACATTTCAAATTGGTCCTGAAGGACAACTATATAACTGATTGAGTGAAAATTTTTAAAAGACAGGAAACAACATGTGTTGGAGGGGATGTGGAGAAAGGGGAACCCTCTTACACTGTTGGTGGGAATGCAAGTTGGTGCAGCCACTTTGGAGAACAGTGTGGAGATTCCTCAAGAAATTAAAAATAGAGCTTCCCTATGACCCTGCCATTGCACTACTGGGTATTTACCCCAAAGATACAGATGGAGTGAAAAGAAGGGCCATCTGTACCCCAATGTTTATAGCAGCAATGGCCACAGTCGTCAAACTGTGGAAAGAACCAAGATGCCCTTCAATGGACGAATGGATAAGGAAGATGTGGTCCATATATACTATGGAGTATTATGCCTCCATCAGAAAGGATGAATACCCAACTTTTGTATCAACATGGACTGGACTGGAAGAGATTATGCTGAGTGAAATAAGTCAAGCAGAGAGAGTCAATTATCATACGGTTTCACTTATTTGTGGAGCATAACAAATAGCATGGAGGACAAGGGAAGTTAGAGAGAAGGGAGTTGAGGGAAATTGGAAGGGGAGGTGAACCATGAGAGACTATGGACTTTGAAAAACAATCTGAGGGTTTTGAAGGGGCAGGGGTGGGAGGTTGGGGGAACCAGGTGGTGGGTATTGGAGAGGGCACGGATTGCATGGAGCACTGGGTGTGGTGCAAAAACAAAGAATACCGTTAACGCTGAAAATAAATTTAAAAAATTAAAATTAAAAAAAAAAAAAAAGTAAATCAGAACTTATTACTCCCAGCTTAAAAACCACTGATGCTTCCATCACTCTTGTAATGCAATCTAAACTGCTACCTGCACTGACTTGCAAAGCCTGTGTATCTGGTTTGGGACCACCCCTATGACCTCATCTTGCCCCCCTCCCCCACCCCTTGTCATACCATTCCAGTCGCTGACCCTTTGTCAATAACTCAGTTGAGCCAAGAGTACCTTAAGTTCCTTGAAATAGCTATTTCCTTTGCCTGGAATACTCTTGCTCCTGACCTTCAAGTGTCTCAGAGAGCCTTTTCCTGACACCTCATTGTTCTCTATTATCTTGCTCTGTTGTAATTCTCTTCCCAGCATTTATCATTATCTGATCGATCTCTCTCTCTCTCTCTCTCTCTCCCCCCTCTCTATGTCCTCCTTCCCTCCCTCCCTCCCTTCCTTCTTCTTTCTACCCTCTGCCATCAGAATGCAAACCCCTTGAAAATATGAAGCTCCCCTATCTTGTTCACTGCCAAGCCAAAACAATATGGCTCAAAATTACTTGCTGAATAAATGAGTCCTATTTTGACAGGTTGAGAAATGGGAAGAAAAAATATATTGAGATACAGAGATTGAGGGTAGCTTTGAGAGTCAAGGCGAGTTGTATATCAACATAAGGTGTTATGTACTTTCAAACCTCACATTTTTCTCTTAAATCTGAATATGACATATTCTCCTGTTTTATAAGACCCAGGTGTCTGTTCGTGGAATATTGTGTGCTGTTGGTGGAAGATTGTGTGCAATATCTGGTACTTGTTCTTTCAAAAAAGACTTATTGATGCTTGGGATAGTTCTAAAAAAGGACAAGGGCCAGTAGAGGCTGCTGTACAATTCCAAACTAAAAATATCAGGATTGTTTTGCCTTGAAATATTAGGTTGAGAAGAGGTGGGAACAAAATCTGAAGTGATTTGGAGAAAATAAACATAGTTTTATTCAGTAAAATCCAACATCCTATTTTTCAGGCTCCTATTAAACCTTGAGAGAAGGCACATTTAGGGCAAATAAAATATCATAATCCTTCATTTGCATTACACTATGTTTGTAAGATGCTTTTTTCTTGCTTTTTTCCCCTTAAGTATGCACACAACATCTGTATGCTGAGTATAATTATTCCTATTCTATAAACTGAGGCTATCAAGTCTCTGAGACATAGTTTGCCTGAATTTCTTGAGGAAAAAAATCCTGTCTAATTATCCTTTTAATTTTGTTTGTAAATTTTAAAAAGAAAGTTAAAGAATGTGGAAGGAAGCAAGGGAGAAAGGAAGCAAAGAAGGAAAGGAAGGAGGTAGGGTGGGAAGAAAGGAAGGGAGGAAGGAAGGAAGGAAGGAAAGAGATCAACAAATGTCTATTAAATTGAATTGGGTAAAAGTCCGATGAATCATAAGTACATTTCTTAAGAATGCCTTGTCACTGGGTACCCATTTCTTCATCCTTAATGGTGAAGAGAGATAATTTACTTTTTTTTTTTCCTCCAAAGTCCAAAAGGTACTCAGCCCTGAAAAATAATGAGCAGAATGAACTCAGAAATTTAAATTGTAAGCAAAAAGATGTTAACGTCTCTAAACTGAGCCTGGAAGAAATTAATCTTAGAAAAAAGAAGATTGAGAGCTCCTTGTTTCAACATCTTGACAAGATGATAGAATAACATAAGATCCTTTTCCTCAAATCAACCCTGTAAAATCTAAGCAAGAAGAGGGAAGCAGCAAATCCAAAACTGTTAGTTTTGGTTCTGGCCAAGATTGAGTAAGCACACTTCGTCCTGTCTATCCCACTCCATGCGATGAAAAATCCTGGACAGAATGCACAGAGTAACTATCTGAAGAATATTTATAAAAATAAAATAAAATTGGTAACAGGCAGACAGGGGAAGGAAACCAGAACTCGAAATAACACCAAACCAATGATGACTTTCCTCTTTTTCTCTTCTGGTATTTCTTAGCCTGGATTCAAAGACAGCTTAAAACTCCTAAGGATACACCAGATGTGAGCCTGTATTAGTTTGCTAGAGCTGTCAGAACACAGTACCACACACCGGGGGCCTTAAAAAAAAAAAAAAAAAAAAAAAAAAAAAAAAAACAGATTTATTTTCTCACAGTTCTGGAGGATAGATGTTCAAAACCAAGGTGTCAGCAGTGTGGGCTCCTTCTAAGGGTTGCAAAGGAAGGACTTCTTTCAAGCTTCTCTTTAGCTTTTGGGTGGCTGTCTTTTCACATCATCTTCCCTCTATATGTACTACTATCCAAACCTCCCCCTTTTTTTTTAAATCGTGTTATGATAGTCTCCATAAAATACATCATTAGTTTTTGATGCAGTGTTCCAAGACTCATTGTTTATGTACAACACCCAGTGCTCCAAGCAATACATGGCCTTCTTAATACCCACCACCAGGCTCACCCATCCCCCCATATCCCTCCCCTCTAAAATCCTCATTTTCTTTCTCAGAGTGCACAGTCTCTCAAACTTCCCTTTTTGTGAGGATGCCAGTCATGTTGGATTAGCAGAATCTACTTCACCTACTTCAGTGTGGCCTTATCTTAGCAGAACTAATTACATCTGCAGTGATACTATTTTCAAATAAAGTCATGTTTTGATGTGTGAGGGTTAGAATTCTGACATAGGAATTGAGGGTGGAGGTAAAATTCACCCCATAACAAGATTTAAAAAACAAACAAGAAAAAATAACACCTTTTCTTTCTGGTCCAGGATCAGGAAAGAAGGTTCCCATGGGTCAGACAGAATGATAGAGTCCCCTGATTTTGGTTTTGTCTTGTTTTTCCTTCTCTCCCACTCCAATCTCCAGGCAATCCCCTAGCAAATAGGAGGGGGAAGACTGGCAGCCATGACAGGCAGGTAGCTACACCTCTAAGGGACAATAAACCATATGGATGAGAAAACTGTGGCACTGAGAGTGGGAGGTATTCCTTCTTATCATTCCATATACCTTGGCTTTTTGGCTCCAATATAGACTCATTCTCAGGAAGTACATAGCGGAGCTGCGAACCTACAGTATCATTTCTTAGACAGAAAACAAATGTGGGGGTGGGGTGGGCTGAATGCTTGGATAGGATGGATGTTGGAAGCCAGAACTTACCAGGAAAATCACCAAAGGGAAACAAAGGGGTCCCATAAAGTCTATGAACTCTTGGTCTCAACTTCAAACTGTGCATTCATGGAGCTTGGTCCTAAATTGCATACAAAAGTCTTTGAGAATTGAACTATTAGGTAAATCCCCACCCAGGCCCCAGACTAACTGCCACATGATACACAAATGGGACAGATCTAAGTGAGCCACCAAAGTCTTTGAAAATTAAGCCTACATTGGAACCACAACCCAAAAAGAAGGCCAGTAGAAATTTGAGGCCTTACAGTAGGATAATTTCCTGCTGAAAGAAATAAAAAATATTCCCTATAGGATTTAAATAAGGCTCAGACCCTTGAAATATTCAATGTGTCCAAGATACTACCCAAAATTATAAACAGGAAGAATGAGGAAACCATAATATTTTGTAAGAAAAGAGTGTCATCAACAGATATTAACCCTAGCTGATAGAGATGTTGGAATTATTATAGGTAAAGGCTTTAAAGCAATTAATTTAAACATGCTCTGTGAAGTAAGGGTAAACACTTTAGAAATAAAAGAAATTTGGACGCTTGGGTGGCTCAGTCAGTTAAGTGTCTGACTCTTGATCTCACCTCAGGTCTTAAGCTCAGAGTTCCAAGTTCAAGACCCATGTTCGGCTCCAAGCTCGGCATGAAGGCTATAAAAGAAAGAGGAAGGAAGGAAGGAAGGAAGGAAGGAAGGAAGGAAGGAAGGAAGAGAAAACATATCACTAGAGAAATAAAAGTTATAACAAAGAATCAACTGGAAAATGCCAAACTGAAAAATAACATTTTTCACTGAATGGGCTCAATAGCAAAATAGAGATGAAAGAGGAAAAAGTCAGTAAACTTGATGATACATCAATAAAAATTATCAAGTTTGAACAACAGGGAAGGAAAATGATTGAAAAAGAAATAGAGCCTTAGGACTGGTGACACAATATCAAAAAGGCTAAGATGTTCTATGTCATGAGCTCATATGTCATATGTCATAATAGCTCCTGATGGAAAAGAGAAAAAGTGTAGGGAAGAAAAATCTCTCAAAGAGATAATAGCTAGCAGCAACTTCTCCCTAGAAACATCGCCAAAGGTGAGGGAAGCAAGGGCAAAAATGAACTATTGGGACTTCACCAACATCAAAAGCTTCTGCACAGCAAAGGACAGAGTCAAAAAAAACAAAAGAAAACTGACAGAATGGGAGAAGATATTTGCAAATGACATACTGGATAAAGGGCTAGTATCCAAAATCTATAAAGTACTTATCAAACTCAACTCCCAAACAACAAATAACCCAATCAAGAAATGGGCGGAAGACATGAACAGACATTTCTGCAAAGAATACATCCAGATGGCCAACAGACACATGAAAAAGTGCTCCACATCACTCAGCATCAAGGAAATACAAATCAAAACCACAATGAGATACCACCTCACACCAGTCAGAATGGCTAAAATTAATAAGTCAGGAAACACAGATGTTGGCAAGGATGTGGAGAAAGGGGAGCCCTCCTATACTGTTAGTGGGAATGCAAGCTGGTGCAACCACTCTGGAAAACAGTATGGAGGTTCCTCAAAAAGTTGAAAATAGAGCTACCCTATGACCCAGCAATCGCACTACTGGGTATTTACCCTAAAGATACAAATATAGTGATCCAAAGGGGATGTGCACCTGAATGCTATATATCTATATATAGATATATAGATATATAGATATATAGATATATAGATATATAGATATGTAGATATATAGATATATAGATATTGATTGCAACCATCACAAGAAATGAAAGTTTATCATTTGCAATGATGTGGATGGAACTAGAGGGTATTATGCTGAGTGAAATAAGTCAATTAGAGAAAGACAATTACCATTGATCTCTGATATGAGGAATTTGAGAGGCAGGGCAGGGTGTTGTGGGGGTAGGGAAGGGAAAAATGAAACAAGATGGGATTGGGAGAGAGAGAAACCATAAGAGACTCTTAATCTCACAAAACAAACTGAGGGTTTCTGGTGGGTGGGGAGTAGGGAATAGGGTGGTTGGACATTGGGGAGAGTATGGGCTATGAGGAGTGCTGTGAAATGTGTAAGCCTGATGATTTACAGACCTGTACCCCTGGGGCAAATAATACATTATATGTTAATAAAAATAATTTTAAAAAGAGAAAGAGGATGGCTAATATCTTCCCAAATGTAGCCAAAGACTTAAACTTAAGTAGTAATTATAACATTGAATTATTTATTATTGTTGTTATTACTGATATTTATTAAGCATTTTATCTGTTCTGGGACTTGTTTTAAGTCCTTTACACACTTATTTAGTCTTCAGGGAGTAACACGAAGTTTGTGCCCAAGGTCACAGAGGTATTAAGTGGTGAAGACAAGAAATAAATTCAAGTAGTCTATGTCCAGTGAACAAGCTCTTAACCACAATATAACATACTCTTTAACTCATCTAGTCAGCCAGTCTCTGCTCTGCACTTAAACTCTCAATGGCAATTACTTTGTTGTGCTGTACTATGATTTTTTTTTCAGCATAATAGTATTCATTGTTTTTGTACCACACCCAGTGCCCTATGCAATCTGTGCCCTCCCTAATACCCACCACCTGGTTCCCCCAACCTCCCACCCCCCACCTCTTCAAACCCTTCAGATTGTTTTTCAGAGTCCATAGTCTCTCATGGTTCACCTCCCCTTCCAATTTCCCCCAAATGCCTTCTCCTAACTCCCCATGTCCTCCATGCTATTTGTTATGCTCCACAAATCAGTGAAACCATATGATACTTGACTCTCTCTGCTTGACTTATTTCACTCAGCATCATCTCTTCCAGTCCCGTCCATGTTGCTACAAAAGTTGGGTATTCATCCTTTCTGATGGAGGCATAATACTCCATAGTGTATATGGACCACATCTTCCTTATCCATTCGTCCGTTGAAGGGCATCTTGGTTCTTTCCACAGTTTGACAACCGTGGCCATTGCTGCTATAAACATTGGGGTACAGATGGCCCTTCTTTTCACTACATCTGTATCTTTGGGGTAGATACCCAGTAGTGCAATGGCAGGGTCATAGGGATTTTTTTTTCCAAATACGTGTGGTTCCTGGTCTAGTATCTAATATGTGGAGGCTCGAAACATCAAAGGAGAGAAGAAAAACAATAATACAGGGTTGTCTTAGTCTGTGTGGGCTGCTATCACAAAATACCATACACTAGATGGCTTATAAACAATAGAAATTGTTCTGGAGGATGGAAGTCCAAGATCAGAGTGCCAGCATGGTTGGATGAAGGCTCTGATTGTAGACTTCTCATTGTGTCATCGGTCATCATGGAAGAACGGGGAAAGGAGCTCTCTGAGGACACTTTTAAAAGGGAATGAATCTTGTTCATGAAGCCCTTGAACTCATGATTTAATCCCTTCCCAAAGGTTCCACCTCCTAATACCATCAAATTGGGCATTAGGATTTTAGCATATGAGTTTAAGGGGGGACATAAACACTCAGACCATAGCTAGGGTGAAAGTTATTTGTGAGCCTGATTTGCTATCTAACTAGACTATATTGTTTTTTAAGATTTATTTATTTTAGAGAGAGAGATTTGAGAGACAGAGAGAAAGAGCATATGAGTGACAGGGGGAGGGCAGAGGGAGAGGGAGAGAGAGAATCTAAAGGAGACTCCCTAATGATTGTGGAGCCCAATGTGGGGCTCGATCTCCTGACCCTGAGATCACAACCGGAACCCAAATCAAGAGTTGGATGCTTAAACAACTGAGCTATTCAGGCTCTGCTGACACTCTTATATTCCAAATTATCTAGTATGCTTCTGGTACCTATAGTTGCTTAATTTTAAAAATTTTGTAGTTTGATGAAATAAGCACAAGAATACACCTACAATTAAAAAAAGAAGTGTTATAGAAAGATATCCTGCCTCTAGTGCTAACTAGTTTCTTCCTCTTAGGGAAGTCTAAAGTCGCTTAACCTTTGGAGACTCAGCTTCTTTTCTTAAAGCAAGGAGCAAATGTTCTAGTGTTCACCTAGGGTATATTGTGAAGATTGATGGGGTCATGTACATGAAATGCTTTGGAGAGCACTATTGCGAATGACATTTCATTTGCTTTATTTCATCACAAGGCAGACAGGAATAAGTGAAGCATATTAGAAAAGACTTGACAGGCTAGGGAGGGAGAGACTGATTCCAGCTGGGAGCATTGAAGGTATGTGGGTAAAGACTAAAACAAGCCAACAATCCAGGAAGGAGTTTTTTCATTAGAAAGGGAGGCCAAGGCCAGAGTTAGAGAGCTGTGCCCTTGCATGGCGAGCTCCCACCTCGGGAACTTACTTCTGACCTCTTCTTTCTCCCTGGAGCTTGGAAGAGATATGATCTCAGGGGATATGCTTAAATCGCTACAAGCATTTGGAACACTTCGTAATCCTAAGAGAGAGAACGCCACACAGATGAAAAGCAGGAGATGAGGGAGGTTTTGAGATGAGCAGGCTTTTTATAAAATATCTTTGATTTGTTATATTTTTTTAATGGGGGGGGCTTTTCTTTTCCAAAATGAACCAAATTAGATTCTAGTCCAGTTGGAGAAACTGAATGTTGTGTCTTCTACTCTGTGCTTTCACACAGATTTCATGCCAGTGTTTTCCAAACTTCAGAATTTTTAATAAGAATACCTAGAGGAGCATATTTAAGGGGGAAAAAAATAGGACACCCAGATAGCATCCCCAGGGTTACTGATGCAGAGCCTACTCCTACTTGGTGTTGGACCACAGTTCTTCATTGTGACACATGAACAGGTTCTCCAGATGTAGATGGTTCATTCTCACTTGGGACAAGACCAAAGCTCGGTCCATTCCAAAGCTGAGGGCATACTATACGGCACTCAAGGCACTTCCAGCATTGCTTAGGTTCCCTTCCAAGAACAGCAGCTTTGGAATGTCCAGACAGGGAGATTTGAAATCCATGTTGGACTTTTCCAAATTGCTTTATTTTATTCTTTGCATTTTATCCCACTCAGAAACAAGAGTTTAAAAAATGAGACCTTGGCTTTGCAAATGCTGCTGGCCCAAAGCCACCTGCATTGCCCCACTAGAGTCAACCCAACCCCACTGAGTTCTTTGACATCCACGTGGACGGTGAGCCCTTGAGCCATTTGCAGACAAAGATCCAAAGACAGCAGAAAACTTTCATGCTCTGAGCCCTGGGGAGAAAGGATTTGGTTATAAAGGTTCCTGCTCTCACAGGATTATTCTGGGATTTCTGCGTCAGGATGGTAACATCATACATCATAATGACAATAACAGCAAGTCTGTCTATGGTGAGAAAGCTGATGGGAACTTCATCCTGGCAAAAGTTGGACCCAAAATGAATGGTTCCCAGCTCTTCATCTGCACCACCAAACCTGAGTGGTTGGATGGCAAGCAGGGGGTCTTTGGCAAGGCAAATGAGGACAGGAATATTGCGGGATCTATGGAGCAGTCTGGGTCCAGGAATGGCAAGAACAGCAAAAAAGATCACCTTTGCTGACTGTGTATATATCTAACAAATCTGGCTAGTGTTTTATCTTAACTACCAGACTGTTCCTTTTGTAGCTCAAGAGAGCATCCCATCAACCGCATCTGCTTGAAATATCCTATAATCTTGGTGCTCTTGGTGCCATTCTCTGGGTTCCATGTTTTCCTTACTTCCTTCCAAGTCCAGCTGGATTGCAGAGTTAAGTTTATGATCTCAAAATAAAAACTAAACAACAACAAAACCAGATCTTATTAGTTAATTTTTACTTTAAAGTCACTTACGACCTTGGTCCTTGCACCACCCAGTCCAGGAAGCAGCATAATGATGGTCTTTAGAAAACAAGTTGAAGCCACAGTTTTGTTTTCATATCAAGCCAAATGCAGTATGTAACAGTCTCCTTTTCAATCCCAACCCCCACCAACCAAAAAAGAGAGGAAGAAACAAGAACTCAACAAATAAAATGAAAATTACCTCTCTTTTATATTTTGGTGATGAAAATGTTTCAAAGTGCATGGAACACTTGCAGAAATGATAATTGCCTCCTGTTTTCCTGGGGCAAGCATGGGGACATTTGGATTGTAATGGTCTAATCAGAGTTGTATAAACTGCAAGATAAACAATAAAAGTTCCCTGAACATCGGGGTTCTGTCTACTCTTTAAAGAGTTTGTGAGCATCAGATAAAGAAGACTAAGGACGTTTTTATTTCAGGCCTTAGGGTGGTAACAGTGGTCCTGTAATGAAGTTACATTAAGTCTGAATTTCCGGAAGTCACCTGTGAAAACTACTCTTGAAGTAGCCCATGGCCTGAGGTCAAAGATGTGCCTGGCTGAATCACATCTTTCCAGGAAAAACTAATTTCTCAGCCCTACAGCTCTGATTACTTCAGTTCTCCTTGTGGAGAGAGAACCAATACCAAAGAACATTCACCCAGGACCAAGGAATGTGCTGGGAACTTTACAACTGTCCCATGATTTCATTCACCCCATAGACCCATGGTACTGCTGTTACTACCTCTGTTTTATAAATGAGAGAACCAAGACTCAAACAGGTTACATAACTTGTTTAATACATACAGATAGTAAATGGTAAGATAATAATCCAGAAGTGCCTGATTCATGCCCAAATTGCAAAATTCCACTTCATGATCACCCAGCTGGAAAGTCTATATAACCCTGCCCCCATCAGTCTGAGTAGATAGTCCTTTTTTTTTCCCCATTGTAGCATGTTTGTAACTAACAGGAACCACAGTCTGGAAGATGTTGGGATTTATTTAATTTAATGAGTGAATTAATTAATTCATTCATTCATTTAATTGTAGGCTATAAGTTGGAGAGTAAAAACCACATCTAATGATATAACTTTTGGCATCAGACATAGCATCAGACTACATACTCTGGTTCTAACATTTAGCACCTATGCTTACCAGGCACAAGTTTTTGCCTGTTTTTGTTTATTTGTTTGCTTGTTCAAGTAGGCTCCATGCCCAGAGTGGAGCCTAACATAGGGCTTGAACTCACAACCCTAACATCGAGATTTACGCTGAGATCAAGAGTCAGATGCTTAACAGGCTGAGCCACCCAGGCCTCCCTGTTTTACATTTTTGAGCCACAGTTGTCTCATGTGTATGGGAATAATAGTCCTGCCTTATTGTATGTTTTAAGTAAAAACACGTGAAATGCATCTCAAATATACCTGTTACTTAGCACGTGCTCTACAAATAGTTTCCTAACAACTTTCTTTACTGCCATAGTGCTGGAAGCATAGTAGGTATTTAGTAGGTGCTGTTGTCTGACAAATACATTCATGTTGGAGGGGGGACTTGAAGGGACCCAGGAAACAACACTCTTCTTTCTCAACCAAGTTCTAAACCAAACAAAGAACAAGACAAAGGAATAAAGTTCATGGAGGCCAAAACACCTTGATTAGTGTTAAGATGATATTGAACAAGTCAGTTTATGTGTTTAGGGCAAATGGGCTTAGACTGAACTAAGACTGAACCCCACAATCAGGTACATTTACTCAATCTTCCACAAGCAAGAGTGCAGAACCACAGGCCTGCCAGGCTGAAGCTACAGTATAGTCCCTACAGGAGGCAGGAAGAAGGGGCTGGCCCATTGTGCCCAGCTTCTTTTGGAAGCCCACTTATCAGGTAACTCTTCCCTCCCTGCTAGTGGATGAGTAAAGAGTAGACCATCATCTAGAAATATCCAGGAAAAGGCTTTTTCATGGAGACCATGAGGGCAGAGGAAGTACGCAGCCCAACAACCTGAGTGATGGCATGAATGTCTGCATCCTTCCATTGCCCCAGTGTCTTGGTGCAACAACCTGGACTCAGGGTACCCAGACCCCATCCACCCTCCTTCACCAACCCTCTCAGCTGGGAGACTTACAGGAGCTAATGTGGGAACTCCAACTACACTTGTGAGGCCTGACTCTTTTCTTGTGATTTAGTCACTGGCTTCACCTTCTGTCCTCCTAACCAAGTCCTAACTCCATGCTGATTCTGAATAATTGGGACCCTACTCTATTCCCATGACTGAGACCTTTTTTATATGCTCTTTTTTATAACAGTCAAATTTCCCCAAGCTGGGGCCATGTTTGCTGATGTGAAGACTTCCTGATACTAATGTTCCCCAACCAAGTTTGTTAAGCCGGGAAAGCATGCTCTCTAGAGAAATGAAGCAAAGCCCAAAGAACAGAGGAATTTACATGATCAGAGAGCTGTGTGCTAGAACACAGAGCTTCTGACATCTAGGTCAATGTTCTTTTGAATCACTGGCTGAGAAATAAATGGGAGAGAAGGTTGGGCCTCATTCTCACCATTTGTGCAGCCTGATAATGGAATTCTATCAAATCCTGGGTGATGTCAGCAGATATGAAAACTGACCGAGCAGGAGCCTTTTTAATAAAAGAAAAGTCTCTGAGTCTAGGGTCACTGAGGACACTAAAAGACACTACAGTGTAACAGAAGAAACCTGGCACTCATTCATTCATTCACACATTGAATAAATATTGAGGGCTGTATGTGCCAGGCACTTTTGTAAATACTGCTCACGTAACCAAGATGAGGCCAGACAAAAATCCTTCCCTCGTGGAGTCTGCCTCCTTTCAGGTGAAGACATACAATACACCAAAAGAAGTCTAATATTGTAAAAAGCAGGGAATTATAAATAAGGAGTTCTGGGGGCAGGGGTGGCTATTGTATTTATTATTTTTTATATTTATTATTTAATGTTGGGCAGGTATGGTTGGCACACAGTGTTATATTACTTTCAGGTGTAGAATATAGTGATTCAACACTTCCATGCATCCCTGGTGCTCATCATGACAAGTGTGCTCCTTGATCCTCATCAACTATTTCAAAGGGTCGCTTTTTGAATAGATTAAACAGGAAAGGACTTAGTGACATGCTGCTATCTGGACAGAGACTCAAGGGGCTGATGGAGCAAACCCTGCAGATTCAGTTCTAGAAAAAAGAAGTAACAAGATCATAGGCTTGGAGGCAAGGGTGCTTGGTGTGTTTCATAAACAGGGAGAAAGCTAGTGTACCTGCAAAAATGTCAGAAGACTAGGTTAGCAAGACTAGACTAGAGAGAGAAAGTGGGAGGACATGGGGCAAGATAGGAGGACCATGGGTTTCACACCAAGAAGGGAGCAGCCAAAGCAAAAGTACTAGTTATGCTCTCTAAAAACAAAATCCTGAACAGGCATTAGGAGACTCTGATAATGTGTAGTTTTATGATCTTGGGAAGGTCATTCTTCCTCTCTGGAACTCAGCTTCCTCTTTAAAATAAGCAATCATAGGGTTTCCTGGTGGCTCATTCAGTTGGGCATAAGACTCTTGATTTCGGCTTAGGTCATGACTTCAGGGTTGTGAGATCAAACCCCTCACTAAGCTCAACACTGGGCATGGAGCCTTCTTGGGATTCTCGCTCTCCCAATCTCTCTGCCCCTCCCCCACTCCATAAATAAATAAATAAGCATTTATACAAGAACATCTCTAAGTTCACCTCAAATTCTGAACTTCTAAAAGTCAATACCTTTACCATTTCAGCTCAGGCAGAGGAGGAAACAAGGCCAGGAAGAGACCAACTATTAGGGAAAGCATCCTCAAATGTTTTGCAGTTTCTTACAAATACATAAGTAGAATTCAAGCTCTGAAAACAAATTAATACCCATCCCCCACCCCCAGCTCCAACCACTGACTGAGGGATTTCAGAATATTAAAAACAGCATGTGTTCTCTGCCCCTGGGTTTATTTTTTTAATTTCTGAATGCAAATATTTGAAAGGAGAGCTTGTGTCAGTGGAGAAGGGAAGGACCATGAATTCACATTGAAAGGGAAAATTCTAGATGGAATCACTTGAGCTTAAGTTACCACCTATATGGCAGACTCCCAAATCTTCACTTCAATCCAGACCTTCATTCCACATTCTAGGACAGTAAACACCAACTACCTCCACTTACATTTGAGAGGTTACAGGTCCTTCACATGGATAATGTCCAAAATTCAACCATCCCCCTACCCATAACACATTCAGTTGAATTGTGTCTCCCCACCATCCTGTGTTTCCCACCTGGTAGATGACACATTCGTTCTCCTGGTTGTCTCAGTTACAGGCTCACAGCCTGAGTAAGACGCTAGAATTTGGAAACCTCTAGATGCTTCCACCTTCAACATCAAATCCATTTGTTCAAGAAGTATCTATTAAGCACACACAGTGTTTCAGGAATCATGTTAGATGCCATGGAAAGTGGTTAGAAAAATAGTTATTTCATGGATATCCTGAGATGAGGCAAAGGATAAAGAATGGGCTTCTCATGGTTTGGGAACCTCAGAGGACACAGTGGAATTATTTGAAGAATTGAGTTGGGAAAGGGTGGGGGAGAATGAAGTACTGCACCAACCAGCCCGGGTATAAGAGCTCAGTGTATGTATGACAGAGAAGACAGGTTTGGACTTCTCCAGGGGCAGAGGTGGGCAAGAAAATGAATTCTGAGCATCTCATGGAGGACAGTGACCAGGCTGCCTCCTGCTCTGAGACCTATAGGTCTAATCTAGAAGCTTCACAAGAGGAGTAAGGCAGCATCCTACTTGGTTACTCTTTCAGGCACCTCTCTGGGGCACCTGTCATCAAATCTGCCTCCTACAACTTCCAAATCTCTCTACTTCTCTCCAAAACAACTATTCTACTCTAGATCATATCAGCACTTGTCTATGATGGGGTTCAGGACAGGCTGCTCCCAAAGATCCCACCTTGGCATATTGATTATTTTAAATTAAGGTTCCTCAAGAAGCAGCTGGTACAAGAAGGACATACTGACCCTTTTTTATCCTCCTGAAAGCAGGAAACAAGTTTCCCATGTGGAAGGTGCCAACCCTGTATCAGGGGAGAGAGAGAAAGAGAGAGACAGAGAGAGAATGTCCTTATCTCCAGAGACAGGGAATTTAGGACCAAATAGGCTATGTAAGAAAACCTTGTTACTTCCTCACTAATTTGCTACTCCAAGCCCAAACTTCTTTGTCCTGCTGATTCTTTACAAATGTATTGTTTCTCTGGAAGGTATAAAAGCCGCCTACTTTGGTCACTTCTTTGAATCTTGGGTTTCTGTGGTCCCCTGTCAGTATATTTGCACTCTAGTTATTCTCATGGGACTGCACTTTTAAAACTGTGTCTCTTTGAGATCTCTATTAGTCCTTCATTTTAGTCACTTTTACTCATCCTTCAAGTATCCAGTGTGACACCATTTCTCCCAAAAAGCCCACATGGGACACTTTTATAGGTGACATGCACCACGTTTCCTTTGTCATAATAATTGTCATCCTGTATTCTAATTGCCCATCTATCCCTTCTTCACCTACTGTTTCATCATGAGAACCTTAACATTCTTGATGCCTAAAAATATGTCTTATTCACTACTGAATGGTTGATCCCTAACACTTGACCTGGTGACATCAGAGGTACTCAATAACTACGTGTTACATTTGTTCAGCAAATGGTGGGAAGGGGCTGTCACTGATAGTCACGAAGGTAGCATTGGAAATTATACTAATAGGGAAATTATATCAATCTTGTTTTAATCCTAACTTCTTTATTCATAATCTGGATACATTTGGTTAAGCTCTGAGCCTCAGTTTTCTTGTCTAGAACAAAGGCACAACATTATGTACTCAGTAGGGTCAGCATGATTATTTAATGAGATAATATGTTAGACATCTTGCAATAATTACTGTTCCAAATCAGGCAGAGATCTTTTATTTTTTTAAATTGTTTTTTATTTAAATTCAATTAGCCAAGTTATAATACATCATTAGTTTTTGATATAATTTTCAATGATTCATTAGTTGAGTATAATACCCAGTGCTCATCGTATCTTGTGCCCTCTTTAATGCCCATCTCCTAATGCCATATTCTTACCTCTGAGATCTTTTAGATTTCATGGTATCTTTTCCTAAGATCTTTCCACATTTATTTTCTTAGTAAAGATTGCTCTTGCTTTTTATTACAGTCAGATTTCCCCCAAATAAGCATTTGAATCAGAGTCCTAGGAAGTGGAAAATCGGTAGTAGGTGTGATTTACTGAATGAAGTTAACTTTCTCTTGCCTCTTGAAATAGTTGTCACTGAGATTTCTGTCACCCTCCCCAAACCCAAGCTACTTTGTTCCTCTAAGTTTTAGGAAACTGCATCTGGATCCAGGAAATGCCAGTGGCATCAATGTCATCTTAGGAAGCTTAGGACAATGACATATGACACATGAAGTCAGGCAGCCTCTACCAGATTGATGGGGGGAGGCCTCTTCTTAACACAGAGGGCACTTGGTCTGGCAGTCCCTCAAGGCTGGTTTCAAGGACACCGTAAAGACAGGACAGAGGCAACCAGACAGATGACTTTGGACAGGGAGGGCAGTCCTTCCCTGGTAGAGATGAAACAGGCCCAGCATGTAGAATCAGAGTCACCAGGTGGATGGAGGAAGGTAGAGCAGTGGGTTCTTGAATCATCCTAAAGATTTGGCATTTATGGGAGCCATGGGCCATTTTTAATAAGAAAGATACAAACCCTGCAGAGACCATGATAAGGGTAGATTGGGGAATAGTATCTAGAGGCAGATGGGCAACATGATCTCAATCTAAGGCAACAAATGACTGGGTTTAGTAGAGAGAGTGGGAATGGAAAGCAGGGTTGGGTAGGAGAGAAAGGACAAAGAAAGAATCAATAGAGGTTGAAAACTGATTAGAGGTTGAGTTTAGAGAAATGAAGCCTATCTAGCAAGGAAAAAGATGGAACCAACTAACAAGGAAGATCAAGGCCAGAAGACACATCTGTACCAGTCACTACACCAGAAAGAGGCTGTGAGTTGACCACCAAAGGACAGAAGGTGCTTCCGTCCTCCCTGGGTGGCGACAGAGTCATATGGAACGGCATCAATACAATGTCACAACTTCTGGTCAGTCTGCTCTAAAATTCTGTCAAACCCTCCCTGTAGAAGCAAAAGACTGACAGAATGAGCTCTGCACTTCTTCATGATTTCTCCTTGCTCAGACTTAACCGATCTGGCTGTTGGAAAATGATAAACTGAGTCATGACAATGGCACAGGACCCTGGGGCAGCACAGAGCATGTCTATTTCTCAGGACTGATTTTATTTATGTGCACTGAAGGCTCTCAGGGTGTGTGGGAGGAAGGGAGTTAGAAAAAGAAAAGCGGAAAATCTAAGAAACTCAAAGGTGACATCCATTGCACTCCCTGCAGCAATGGGTCTATTTTTACATCCACCACATGGGGCAGAGGGCTTATGTTGTCATTTCAAACACCACTTCATCTTGACCAAGGCAGGATTATATGTGACAGCACTGAAATCAGAACATCTCTCCAGGCAGCAGAACAGGAGGACTTCTAATTGTTCTGGGTATCCAAAGTTACAGCAACCATCCCAGCTTGCCCCAGCTGCCTGCAAAAGAGAGATCATTAGTTCCCTAGACAGAAAACACTGAGGTTTCAAAAAATGAATAAAACATCCTACAAAACAATGCCCTCATTGTGATATGGTGTGTTTATGTTATAAAGGGGCTCAGGTCAGCCTTCACAGATACTAGAATGATCTACCCATTTTTTTTTTTAAGTATCAATAGAAACTAGGATCTAAGAGAGACAAAGAGAAATGTGTAAGACCAGTATCTTGGGGCACAGAGAAAAGGATTCTAAAAATAACAATCACTGCTTTGTGTACATTTCCTTTATTTCTTTATAAATACCAGTGCCTGGTGCCAGGTCTAGGACATTAATAAGTTTTGGTAGGCTGAATGCGTTAATAAAGAAATAATAGTCAATGTTATTCCCCTACCTGGAATGCCCTTTTCCCATATTTCTTTAACTAGGAAATTCCTAATTATGTTTTTTATCATATCACAAATCACATGTGAAATATCACTTCCTGGGAGAAATCTTTTCTGTCAACCAAGACGGGAAGTATCTCTCTCCATCATTACCTCTAACATAGCAATGGTTTACTGGAGGCACCATCAAGGCAGTGGTGTTTTTTGGGTTCTCTTATTTGTCTCTGAGTCACCTAAAGTCAGAAACCATTTCTTTTTCTCTTTCTCTCTCTCCCTCTCTCAAATGTCTGGTATAATTGGCACATCGTAGGTTCATGATACTTTTGGGTTGACAAACTGCTCTGAGAGACATTAGAGAAAAAATCCAGTCAGAGATTAATAACGGATACGGGGACGATGGAGAGGGAAGGGTCGATGATGAATAATCCCCGACAGGGGTTGCTTCTGCCTTCCAACACAACATTTCTTTCCTTGACACCAGTAAGTGATCCACGCATTCCTTTCAAGCCCGATATAATCTGTCAGCCATGATTTCCTGCAAGAAGGCTTTCTGCCACAGAGTTACAAATAAAAGATAAAAATGTGAACGATGTCTTCTGTATGGTAGTTGCCTTTTTTATAGTCTTCCCCAGTTGTTTCTAAAGCCCAAGTTTGTGGGTGGTCTTCTGGAGACCAGCTTTCTTGTCATGAGCAGGAACAAAGCTCTGAACACCCTCTCCAAAGGGATTCATTCGGTGCAGCCAATTAGATCCTATTCTAGGCTTCCCTGTTTACTCCTGAGTCACCATATACTTTTTGAAGTTTATGTGCAGTCTATTAGATGGATGACCACTCCCCTTCCATAAAGCAAGTGAATCAAGAGGCAGATTCTCTCAGCACTTTTCCTTAGAGACGTAAGTCACATGCATGGACTCATTTTGTCTTTTCCAAGGAATGACCCCTAACTCTGTATCTTCACGTCAGTGTGCTCCACACTATCTTCACTCATTGGCATATTAAATTCCACACATCTGAAATCTAACACATCTCCTTCCTTTACCCTGTCAAACCAGCTTCCCGTGTGGAACCCCTTATGCTCAGGTATGATGCCAGCTCTCTCCAGTCACCCAGGCTCAAAGCTAAAGGCTTGGAGCCTCTAGTGTCAGAGTGGAGGCTTGTAATGGATTTCCTTGTCACTAGTCTCTCACAATTTGCTTCCAAAATTATAGTCATGAAGCTCCATTTCTTTAAGTATAAATTTCAAACTACTCAGTCTGGCCTTCAATTCTCTGCAAAATTTACTCTTCGTTACCACTCCAGGCTATTTCCTGAAATATCCCCCAAGAACATTCTACTGAGTCACCATTTCCTGTTCCTGAAACAGACCCCAACCCTCAGATTTGTCATCCCAGATTAAATTGTCTTTGTGGTTCTTGTTCTCATCACAGTGCCTGGGTTACTTAAGGCCTTGGGTCTGATTCCACTTAGAGCCCAGGTGCTGGTTGCCAGTGTTTACCTTGACTCTATACTCAGAAGCTCACAGGCCAGGCCAAGCCCACTTCCAGCACTCGCTTGATTCCTAGGATCCAGAGCAAGGTGCACTGCCCAGGGTCACAGTTTGTCTAGATAGAAAGTTCAGAAAGTAGTCAAGTAAGGACATCCTGGTATCTAAAGATGAAAGTGGGATCATAAAATGAAGAAAGAGAAGCATGTTGTAAGATGAAAAGACATGAAGAAGAGATCTCAGACACATCTCTCCATCTGAATGAGTTAATGTGTACTCTTCATTACGATTGCTAGAGATCTAACTCCAACCAGCCTGAGCCATAAAAGCAAAGACTTAGCTTATGTCACTTAAAAATTCAGGGATAATACTTGGCTCCATGTTTGGTTGAATATAAGTATACAATAATGTCCTTTGGTGTCTTTCTATCTCTGTAGATAGGTTCTGCTCTAACCTGTGTTCTCCCAGGCTTTCTCCTGCCTGGGAGAACACAGCTTTAAGCTCCCATCCTACCAGTTCCGCAACTCTAGAGGAGAGGGCCTCTTTCATAACAGTTGCATCAAGTTTCAGAATTTTTTCTCAGTGAAATGCCTGAGACCCTATCCCTGTCCCTGAATTAATCACTGTGGCCAGGGAAAGAAATATACCACCAGAAAAATCATCGCACTGTAAGAAGGGAAAAATACTAGATGCTTGGTAGTAAAAACAACAGACGTCCACCATGATAAAAGAATCTAGAGGATTCAGAACACAATGCATGTTTGGAAGCCTGACTCTTGGGAATTGGGGGTGGTTCTGATCACTTGTAGATCCCAGGCTTATTCTCTTTCTTATGCTTTGGAACATGTGAGAAGGGTCATAGATGATGGTGAACCAAGGAAATATATTTTCCCATCTCCTTATATGGAAAACACACACACACACACACACACACACACACACACACACACACATCTGCCTCTGAGTGGAAATACATTCTACTTAGATCAATTATTCGTCAGAGGAAAATCTACGCACTGGTCAGCTGTCTGGGGTTACAAGTAAAACACTCTATCCTGGTCTAAGTGTTAGGATAGGAGAGTGAGACATGGTTATGAAGGAACAGCCTCAGAAAACTTTAAAAGACAAAGACTCTTCAATCCAGGTTGTTAAATGAGCCCACCAATTCACCCCATGCAACTTACTTACCTTTCAACCCATCGAGCTTCTGTTGGGGTTCTTTTCACTACAGCACCTTTGGTTTTGGTATAACCCCTCAACTGACCACAATCTAAAACCTTTCTCCTGCCTCAACTGACCACAATCTAAAAACTTTCCTGCTCTGTGCCGAGGACTGGGATCAAGGGGTCCTCCGATATCCCCAGCCCCACCTTAAGCCCTAGGTTGAACACATTCCAACACGTTTCTTCGAGGCTCAGGTCAAATTCCTCTCCCAATACCCTTATTTTGAGTTAGTTTCTCCCTCCCTCAAACTCCATAGCATGTTGTGTATTACCCTCTGACAGCACTTATCATGATCTGTGTTCTAATTAACGTTATTTATGTATATGTCTGTCTTCACTGATAGACTGTGAGCTCTCAACAGGTCCAGAAGAGCTCTTACTCATCTCCATATCCGCCACAGTGTCAATGCAGCCCTTTGCACTGAACAGATCCCCAACAAATGTTTGCCAGGTTGCTCAAACGAGTCATGTTAGTTCCTGACACAATATTTTTCAAAGGCCTCACATTAACTATAGCACTGCTTCTAACTTTTTAAAAATCCATGTTCCCTTTAAGAACTAAGATCTTATGCCTTCTGTTGGGATTGGAGGGGTCTGATAAATAATCATTTCTCCTCTCCATTCATGTTCTGAACCAGTTAAAGCATTAGACAAACAGTAAAACAGGTAAGGGTTTAAAGCAGCTTTATTGCTGTTAAAAAATGAATTAGGAAGTGGCTAAGGTAGATGCTTCCTAATTCTAAACATGGACTAATACCCTTTTGAAATGCAGAGCAGGGCAGGAGGAAAGCAATAAATTGTCTGTATTGTGGACATGGGGCTCCCAGGAGGGAAGCTGAGCTGTGGATGCATGTTCTTTCTTCTCCGACATTCAACAAGCCACTCTTCTTCCTATGAGGAGGAGAGACAGAAGAGTAAAGGCATGGCTTGAAGGTCACTGCCATGAAATTCTCTTCAGGTAGAAGAAAATATCAGGAGCAGCAAGGTTGCCTACAACAAACACCTTCCTTCATTAGTTCGTTCACTAAATTACAAAGTAAATAATTATTCATCACCTATTTTGTCCCAAGTATCATGCAGAACTTGAGATACAGACGTGAACAGAGTGGACACAATTCCAGTGTCCAGGAGCCTTATAGTGTGGAGTCATAAGACCTGATGGCAAACATCTCCATCACTAGGGAGCTGTGGAAGCAGCCAGACTGAGAGGCCCAGGAAAGCTTCCTGCAGAAGTGACATTTTGGCTGGGACTTGATGAACAAAGAGCTTTAGGGAGGTGAAGAAAACAGGAAGAGTGGAGACATGGGAGAGAAGAAAAGCGAAATTAGAGGAGGGAGTTCCGAAAAGGGAACAGAATATGCAAAGAACCTGAGGTTCTATGTCTATGTAGGTGTGAGAGACTCCATTCCATAGAAAGATCATATGGAAAAAGAAAAAAAAAATCCTCAATATCCTGGCTATTTTACCTCTAACTTCCGGCTTCCCCAAATATTTCAAAACTACATACAGAGGCTCATGATATACTTTGTATTGAATTTTCACCTGCTCTCCTCACTCTGCATCATGCTAAAATAAAAAGCAGAAAGTCCTATGGTGATTGGAAATATAAAGGGGTTAAGTGACAGCAATTCCAGAGAGAGAGTATGGCTGAAAGAGAGAGCCAGGGAGAAAAACACAAAATCATGAGGACTGGAGGCGGGAGTATCAGCCCTAAAATAATTCTTAAGGCAAAGAGATAATTTAAACTTGTAGTCATCCTTCATAAATCCAGCCAAACTCAAACAAAACTCACTTGGAGGTTTTGGCACTATTTTTATTCTTGCTCTGAAAAAAGTCTCTGTTATCAAAATCTTAATTATCAGAAGTATCTAAACATGAGACTGCAGAGAGACCAAAAAAGGCTCTGTTCTATTTTGCATTCCACTAGCTCTAGCTAGGCTGACCCTAATAGCAGTGATTAGTTAGCCATATATGTGGTACCACTGTTTGAGAACCCAATTCCCCAAATCCATCAATAATACCTAGATAACAACTATGATGTTCAAAGGCAAACACAGATGGCAAATGTAAACTCCTCCCACCCCGCCCCCTTGTTTGCATTCTCTCAATATCACCGCAGTATATCAAAACTAGAAGAAGCCTCAGAGACCATCTTGTCCTACCTCTGCATTGTCCATCTAAGACAATTCAAGACCAGAAAATTGATGTGATCTCCCCAGCACCCCACAACATGGCACTGGCAGGGCTAGATATAGCACCCAGACCTCTGCTCCTTGTTTAAGGTTTTTATACTCACTGGGTTTCAGTCAGTGCATAGAAAGAAACTTCAGAGCAGGCAATAACTATAGAGAACCATGTTAGCTGCATCATGGATTAAAGCTACGTTTGAAGATGAGTAGTCAAATGGGCTTAGTAACATTGCTTTGAAATGAATTTAGTTCCTAGAACTGCAGACTTCCTTTGCAGGGGGGTAGAATCTGCTCCGTTAAGGTAACTAGCTGGTAGAAAGAAAAGGTCAGAAGGCTTCCTTAAGGGAAAAGCATGCAGATCCCCCAAAGGAAAGCCAGAGTAAGATAAGCCATTTGTTCCAAACTCCTCCCAAATTCATCAATCAGATAGGTCAGCCCTCTTCTGATTGTTGTGGAGATGGGGAGCGATGACAGGTGGGACAAGATGCCAAGAACTTATTCTAATGAAGACCTTTTCATAGAAAACAAAAGGACAGGATAAAGGAGGAACACCCCTCTTCAACATTTCAAAATGACTTTTTTTTTTTTTAAATCTAACTCATAGAGCTTAAACATTAATCCAGGATTCCCAAGATATAGTCAAACCCTTAGGAGAGAAGACCAGCAATGTATCAATCAATGCTTGACTCCTTTCTTCATGAAGCCACTGCTTCAATACTAACCACTAATACAAACTATTAGGAGTACCTGGGTGTCTTAGTCAGTTAAGCAGCTGCCTTCAGCTTGGGTCATGATCCCAGCATCCTGGGATTGAGCCCCACATCGTGCTCCCTGCTCAGCAGGAAGCCTGCTTTCCCTCTCCCACTCTCCCTGCTTGTGTTCCTTCTCTTGCTGTCCTCTCTCTGTCAAATAAACAAATAAAATCTTAAAAAAAATACGAACCATTATACTTAAGGGTATCCTATGGGTAACCTGTAAATATTTTGCTTCCAGTATGGGTCAGATAGCCCTAGAATGTGTCAGACAGATAGTACTTGAAGTAGCTCCAAGGCCTTATTGTACCTAAAACTGAAAAATTCACCCCCTATTCTACTCAATGATGTCCAGTCTCCTTGTCTATGAGAGATCATCAGAAGTTTTGCAATAAGCTCAGACAGTGACTTAAATGATCCTCCATGTCTACAACAAGAAACCAGTGTTCAAAGATCAAGTATCCCTGCAGGTTAAAGTCCAAAGGAATTAATTCCTGAAACAAAGTGTTTGTCATTTTAGAATAAAGTTCAAAGGCCAAAATGTTTTAAGTCAAATCCAAATAAACTGAAGTACTTTCTCATTTCTTGTTCTTCACAATATCTCTTAGGACTCTTGATGCCTGGAGAAGGGAAGGATTCCTTTAGCATCTACATGTGGGTTCTTTTATTGCAAGTAGTGTATTTCTGTTAGGGTCTCAAAACTTGTGCAAGTCCAATCCCAAATCTTTCATAAGCATTCCTTTATAAGGAATCCAAAGACTTAATAAGGATGAAAATATTATTTTACCACCTGTAACACACCCATAAAATTTAGAAAGCATAAATCTCTAGTCTCTAAGTCGCTTACTTTTCTTCCAGTTGTTTCATTGCCCCAGGGGATAGCAGAGACTCAGAGAAGCATGAGCAGCAGGTGCACAGTGAGGTGAGTCAATCTATTTAAGCTCTCCAGAGTCTACGACCCATTCAGGAGAAATCTTCCATCAGGTGTTAATGGCATATTTTCTGTTACAAGCAGTGGGGGGAAGGGTTAAAAGTCCCACCAATCTGTACAACCCACCTTCTTCAAAGGCTGCATTTATGAAACTCTTGCCTTCTTCCAAAGTATATTTACACCCACTGGTAGAAGCGCCTCTTAATTCAGACCCTCTTCAGATGCTCTTGATTGTTTTGCCCACATTGAACTCAATATTTGACACCCTGAATGGAACTGATATCACAGCCTTTACATCATCTCTGTGAGCAAGCATTTTCATTTCTGAAGTGGTGGTTCTTGTTCCTTACTCTGGAATTCCTTAGGTCTTAAGAAATCTGGATCCTCTATTTCTTCTCATCCAAACATATGTTTCAGTTCAATAATCACCTTCGACATAGTTCAGAACCATGGTTGCTGCTGATGCGTCAGAAATGTTTGTTCTGGGGACCTAGTGAGAACCACTATGCCTGCCATGGGACCCTCAAGCCAGGCTTAGCTCAGCCTGAGTGATCCTGGTCTTGAATAACATTTCTTTCTGCAGTAACCTCGTACAGAAGCAAATTACACGTCTGGTGTTTCTGATGATTCCTAACTTTCTGTTTTTGCCGAGTATCATGTAAATGCTCAACTGAGTTTCTAACTACTTAATCTGCTTCATAGCTTGGCCACTTTCTTTCTCCAACAGTGACATCCTGCTACTTACTGGAATTGAATTCCTTTCTTCTTTCCTTTGAATTTTTTCTCTGCTTTCTGGCTAAGATATGTATTCATCCAACACCACCCTTTAAATGTTATCTCATATAGTTCTGCACAATGAGAGATACGAAATTAATAATTTCTGGGTCTGCAGAAAGCTTCTAACACAACAAATCTTGTCAGTTATCATTTCCTAAGTTAAACCATCCCACCCGGAGGACAGTATCAAATCAGTCTGTATCTCACCCAGGCTGGATTTAATCTATCATTATTTTGCTTAGATTCCTTTTAGTATGTGCTGTGGTATGTAGAATCCAAAAACAGTCCCCAGATGGGATGCCTGGCTGGTTCAGGTGGTGGAGCATGCGATTCTTGACTGTGGGGTTTGAGTTCTAACCCCATGTTGGGTATAGAGACTGGTTAAATAAATGAATGAATGAATGAATGAATGAATAACTAACTAACTAAATAAATCTTTAAAGGGGAAAAAAAAAACTGTCCCCAGGTATCACACCCTAATCCCTGAGACTATGAATATGATCTCACACTGGTGATTAATGTTGCACTACATGGCAAAGACTTTCTGAAGATATAATTAATGTTACTCATCAGTTGACATCACGTTAATCAAAATAAAGATTATCTATACTATCATGTGATTATCTAATCACTTAAATGCAGAGAGTTAGCTGTGGATGGTAGCTTTAGAATCCTAAATTGAGAAATATACCAAACATGTTTCCTAATGGTTTCGACAACAGCTGCCAGCCCACCTGTAACATCCATGTCACTGTGAAATTGATCCAGAAGTTCTCTTGAGTGTATCCTATTGATTTCTCTTGTTTAAGTTTTTTTTAATTTTTTTTTTATTTTCAGCATAACAGTATTCCTTGTTTTTGCCCACACCCAGTGCTCCATGCAATCCGTGCCCTCTCTAATACCCACCACCTGGTTCCCCCAACCTCCCACCCCCCCACCTCTTCAAACCCTTCAGATTGTTTTTCAGAGTCCATAGTCTCTCATGGTTCACCTCCCCTTCCAATTTCCCCCAACTCCCTTCTCCTCTCTAACTCCCCTTGTCCTTCATGCTATTTGTTATGCTCCACAAATAAGTTTTTTGAATCACTTACATGTCTCTCCTAGTCTTCAGGGGATGTTTTCTGGTGTCAGTTCTTTATATGGTCGCCTTCAGGGATCCCGGGCATGCTGGCGCATTCATTCCAGGCTGCCTTCCAAGATTTTGCCTCTTTCCCTCTGTTATATTTCTTTGTACACCTGTCACATTTTCTGATCTAATAACAACTAAAATGGCTTATTTTTAATGCCCTCTTTTAAAGCAATTACACCTAGATGCAGCTACTTTTACCTTTTATATCTGCTTATCATAGCCCTTAATATCTCATTTCCCTTTCATAGCTGCCTGAATGTTCCTCTAAGATGTTAACATTGTTCCTAAGGAGCTGTCTCTCGGCTTTAATGGGGTTTCCTGTGCTTGATTTTTGTTCTTCCACTGCTCCTGTTGAGACTGTAAGACTAAAGCAGGCTAGTTGAGATATTCAACTTCCTCCTTGGTTTCTGAAATAAAATTATTTCTAGATGCCAAATATTCCAGGTGCAGGTGATCTTTTTAATTGCTTTCCCAAGCTCTGGATTTTTACGAATTCCTTCCAAGGGAAGAGCTTATTTTCCTTTACAATTTCCTTTCCTTTCCATTCCTTTCCTTTCATTTTACCAATTTACTAATAAAGTCTATCACAGTTCCATGCATAAAGCCACAGTTTTTTGTCTTGACAAACCGAAGATCTGGTCAGAACTCCAAAATGAACAAACTTAAGACTATATAGTGGAGAGCAACTCTCTAGAACCTGTCAACAAACTGCTGTTTATCAGGGTTTAGGATTCTGGGTTCCTCCATGTAGCCCTGGTACAGCAGAGAATTTAGGGCAGCAAGTTTAGTGGTATTACCTAGGCCTGCAATAACATTTTAAAGTGAAAGTTTTACACATTAGGGTCTATAATCTATGTAGAATGTAACTGCCTTTACAGTTTAAAATGACCACTTACAGACCTTGGCTGCAGACCTCAGGAAAAGCAGAAATTATGTGCAATTTATCAAGACCAAAAAGTTCTAGTGTCTGCCTCAGCTGGTCTGAGATCGTAATGCAAGTCCTATGGGTGTGGTTTAAGGTTAACTTACAGCAGCCCAAAATAAAGATCTAAATAGCCAGCATATTCAGAAGTCTGCCTGTGACTGTAGAAAAAGCCTCCAGAAGGTCAACTGCACAAGCATAAAACCGAAACCATCCCCATAGTACAACACAAGTCAATGCAAACGTCAGAACCTCCACTGGCACCATGATCAAGACCTCTGCACCCAGAGCCATATCCCTGGCCAACAAACCTTCTATTGCAACACCTTTTATTTTGCCTCCAAGTGTCATTTCTTATCTGTGGTTCAAGATCATCTGCTTTTACCAAATGACAGGATTTTTTTAGTCAATACATAATACCTCACTCTTTTCTAATCATGGAGCCCAGCAAGATGTGAGCTCAGGATTGGAGAGAAAGAGACCAGAATATCAGCTTCATTATTGGCAGAGGATGTATTTATTGTCATGGCTGCCACATTTGTCCAATAGCCTTGCTAACACCCTCTAAACTGAACTTACCCACAAGACACTATTTCCCCCTTTGACATATGAAGACTGTCCCACTCAAACTGGGGCATCATGGAGAGCATGGACTAGAGGCTTCCTCTTCATAGGCAGGACTATGTCCCCCAAAAGAGCCAGGACGGACTATGAATGAGCAATTCATCAATCCATTCAATTATTCTTTTTTTTTTTTCTTGAGGATGGAGATGGAGAAAGATGTCAGAATGTTACTCTATATGAAGCACTTTCTACACGAAAATGAAGCCAAGGAGGAAGGAGATTTGCCTCCAAAAAGAATCATATCATTTTAGGGTGTTTCAAAAGAAATTAAATAATCATATAGATAGAGCTGTGCTTATTATTGAATGTCTGCTTTTAAAATTCAGAGATATGAGGACTCAAGAAACCATCTAGCCATTCATCCATTCATTCACTTAAGCAAGACTTACTGAAAGCCAACAATATAGAAGGCTTTCTTCTTTTATTTTATATAAATAAATCCTCTCTTCTTCAACTGAGGAAGCACAGAACTAGAGAGCTAAAGCAATTTTATGTCACCCAACACATCAGGGATAGAACTTAGAACCATTCTTGCAAGCATCATGACAGGAACAGGCTAAAATGCACCATCAGAAGTATTGCACTCAGTGCGAGCCTCCTCCTCAGGGTCATTGGCAACTGCTGTGACCCAGAAGAAAGAAATCAGAGGAGTAAGGGAAAGGGTGGAAAATATGTCATGTGAGAAGTGGAAGGAAGGAAGCTGTGGTGGAAACATTCTTCCTCTGGTGTCAGATGACCTGTTTTCAAGACACAGATTCAGTCATGTGGAGTTGCTACAACACTGGACAGCTCCTCTGATCTTCCTGAGCCTCCATCCTCTCCTCCATAAACTGGAGACAACATTAGCATTGCTGTCATTGCCCTGGAACTGCAGTGAGAACTATATGGATGATTTATGTAAAGCTGATGTAAATATTTATTTTTTTAATTAAAAGCTAATGGAGCTAAGATTGTTTAGCAAAGGCAAAATAAGACTGAGCTGAAGGATATTTGAGGTACTTTTATGACAAAAAGAAGAAAGAAGAAGAAGAAGAAGAAGAAGAAGAAGAAGAAGAAGAAGAAGAAGAAAACTCACTAGCCATCTGTTTCTTAGACACTTTTCTAAGTCCTCCTTCTTTCTCTGCACCATCCTACCAATCCGTGCATTCCAGAGCACAACACAGTTTGGAGGGCAGATCAAGGACATAGATCATGAGCTGGGATCCAACTTGAGTCTGCCTGGTTGGCTCGAAACATAGCTAACTCTCCACCACCGGGATAAAGAGCAAAGTGGCTGGGGGTGTGGACTCCTTGAGTTTGCACCTGGCTCTGCCTTTATAGCTATGTGACATAAGCAAGGTAATTAATCTCTCTGTGTCTCCTGATCTTCGTTTGTAAAATGGAAATAATCATTGGCCCACTTTGTCAGGTCACTATGCAAGAACACATGAGGTACTGTATGTTGGGTGCTTGAGAATGCATGATGTAAATACCACTAATATTGAGGAATGCTTTGTCAGAAGAGAGATTGGACTAGGTGACATTCTGTTTCCCTTCCAAGCCTCAGATCCTAAGTATACTTTTCTTTCCCCCTACCCTATGTATATGATCAGGCAAAGTCCTCCCAGAAGCATCCTGGAGCTCAGCCATGTACCTCAATCAACACTGATTTTGATCATAGCAAAAGGAATTTGGAAAAGAACATAAAGTGCTAGGCGCAAACACTGATTTATAGAAATAGACACACTAAAGCCAGTTCTGAGAATCTGCTGATCTATTTCATATATTTAGGGATTATTCTATCTCTTCTTTTAGACTGATCAAACATTTATTGCCCCATCCAAAGAGGTCTGGGTGCCAGGAAGCCTGTCCTGAAGCATGCCAGACAGCATATGTAATCACATCCTGATGGTGGAGATAAACCTCACTTGGGGTGTGAGGAGGGGACAAGTCTTGACATGAAGTTTCGACAGGGAATATAAATGAGAGAGGTGATCTCTTTTCCAAGTTCCATGGGGATTGGGTGAAGTGATGAGAAAAATCAGTGTTTCCCCTGAGCCACACACTATTCAATATTAACATGGTTTCAACTTAATTAGCAGTAACTTTCTCTTTAAGATGTTAAGTATTTTTATGATTAAAACCAATAATCACAGAGACGGAGAGATGCAGCAAGGTCATTCTTACAGAATATTGATGAAACTGTGTATCTTTTTGAAAGGTGACAAGGTCCTATATATGAACCTCCATAAATGTATTTTGACCCCTAAATCCTATTTCTAAATAATTAATAATGCACATGAAGAAATATCAGGATGTACAATTGTCTGTGACAGCCAAAGCATGTGACAATGGGAAAAGAAATGTTCAGAAATGCAATACCAGTGAAATAAATGAAGGTACAT
This sequence comes from Lontra canadensis, assembly GCF_010015895.1. Taxonomy (NCBI): domain Eukaryota; kingdom Metazoa; phylum Chordata; class Mammalia; order Carnivora; family Mustelidae; genus Lontra; species Lontra canadensis. Next base: position 8,798,635 of record NW_022631043.1, read on the forward strand.
CAATAAGAAGGAATAGCAGGTAGTTGTTAGATGGATGATCTAGGAAAAAAATAATGATTCAAGAAGTCATTATGAGCACTTGTTCAGTGAAATGAGCAAGTTATTAAGGAGTATGAGCTGCACAACCGTGATGGTGTACACTCATTTACACAGAAAAAAATAAAAGCCTAGAAGGGTGGATGCACAACTAAAGAATAGAGTGGTCATTAGGGGAAAGTGGGATTCAGACAGTTACGTCTTTTTTCATGCTTGCATGTGCAGTCTAAATTATTGCAAATAGATTTCACAAGTACCACTCCACAACAAGAAAAAAATCAATAACCAATTTTTATAAAGGCCAATCAACAAGTACATTTTATGGGCAAAGGGGACACACTGTGGATTTGCAGAAGATGGATATGCATTACCCCAGTAGCCTACAAGAGCCAACTGAGCCATCCGCATGCTTTAACTGCATCTCTGTCCCTCGTGGGATAGAAGGAGACAGGGTTCTGAAGTTGGAATTGGTAATCAGAAGCCCCAAATCACCTCCGCCACTTGCTGACCATGTGATCTTAATCTAGCTAAGCTTCAATTTCCTTATTTGTAAAATGAAGATCAATATTCCAAGCTTTGCTGTGAGGACTCACTGAGAAGATAATTTTGGAAGCAACTGGACAGGAACTACTCATCATTGGACTGCAATCCATGTGAACTGTTTGACTTCGCCCACCAATCTAAAAAACAGGTTGAGGTGACGTTCAACGAGGTACAGCCGGAAATGCAAGGGTGTGGTGGACGAGCCAGGAAGCGAGCCCCCTCCAAGACTTCAGCAATAATAATGGCATTTACACCATGCATTCGCAAGCGAACTGTATCTGCTCAAGACTTTTGTCGCTGCTGCCTTTACGGGACAGAAGGCAGAAGCACCAGTTAGCACTCTGAAGGGCTGCTACCTCTGCCAGAGGCAAAAGGGAAAGGTGGGGAGGCTGCCTTTGTGCCTGTGGGCTCCAGGAAGACACTCCCTTGTCTGTGCTCCAGGGACCAAGAGGCAGACGCTTCACTGGGTCACTCCACATACACAAGCTCTGCACTGGGACAATCCAAGGCCAGGGTCTGAGCAACCTGAAAGCTGCTGCAAGAAATAAATCCTTGATGGGGCTTGCCGAAAGCCGACTTCTGATTCACACCTGTCTTCCAAATCTCATAGCAGCACAACCACTCTGGCAGAAACTAAATTTAGCTGAACCCTACTTAAAGGGAGTTGGGGAAATATAATTTATAGATGACCAATTTTACAAAAAATATATAAATAAATGAAAGTATACTGGAGAAGGTTGGAGGGAGGTTGAGGGCTGACCTGCCATATCCACTAATACTCCCCCAGGCCCTGGCATGAGGTGACCTTGCCCTGAACCCTATTTTTAGAGGATCCTGCATATCACAAATACACATAAAAAGGAAATATATTAAAGTGCAATGTGTGCACCCTTGTCTCTTGGGATCTGATACTCAGCAACCACACAGCACAACCCATAAACTCAAACATTAGCTGTCATGTCTAACACTGCTCAGGACCCACGGGAATGTTTCTCTTACCATATATTCTGGAAATGAGAGATGCCAAGTCCAAATGCCATGAAGATTTGTGAACAGAGGTGGACACAAATTCACACAAAGGACCCGAGGGGTGAAAATGCCACAGGAAAGCAAAAGATAAATTAAGCACATCAATTTTTCCCCTTATGAATGCAATAGTCCTTGGTCATAATCAAGCATCAGTTTCCCAAGAATGCCAAACATTCGTTTTGGGGGAATCTCTTTGTACTCCAATGTATGTTTTCAGAGATACTCAGAATTACCTGAGTATTTCAAGTAATTGCACATGTTAATGGAAAAACATTTTGCAATATTAAACAATGCACCTCCTGCCTAAAATTGTGTATTCTTAAACTTAGATGTAGCATGCACAGAACATTATCCTAATATTTTATATTGATAACCTAACAGGCACTGGATACAAAAAATGTGACAATTCTGTTTTCATACACATATTCAATAAAATCTAAACACATTTAAAAATAAATAACTGTATTTGGATAATTTTGCTGAGAATTTTTGATACTAATCAATTTTAATTATAGTTTCCATTTTAATTTTAAAAAAAGCAACATGGAATATTTTATAAGACAATGTTTTAGAAACATATGCAAAATAATGTTAAATTCTCAAACGTGTATAGTTTATGAAAATGTAATTTACATTTGAGCTTGCATTTAGCTTACATTTTCTGGAAACACACTCTAATTTTATACACTTTGACTAGAACTCTATTTCATATCTTAATCTTATAATGTATTTTTGTCAACAGAACACTAATAACATGAAAATTTTTATTATAAAAACATAAAGAATTATTTTGTTGAAATGGAGTCAAGGAAAATAAATTTCATGGAAAAAACATATACGTATTTATTTATTTATTTTTAAAGATTTTATTTATTTATTTGACAGACAGAGATCACAAGTAGGCAGAGAGGCAGGCAGAGAGAGAGAGGAGAAAGCAGGCTCCCTGCTGAGCAGAGAGCCCGATGTGGGGCTCGATCCCAGGACCCTGGGATCATGACCTGAGCCGAAGGCAGAGGCTTTAACCCACTGAGCCACCCAGGTGCCCCCATATACATATTTATAAATTATGAATCTCAATATTGATGGTCCATCAACAGGGTCCATAGATGAGAACAATGACAATTGAATTCAGTTGCGGGCTGGTATTTTGCTGACTTCCCCTCTTTGTTCTACTTCCATTCTTTGGAGTCATGGAAAAGACACCCACACTTCATTGTACCACTGTACCCAACAGGCCCTCCAATGCTCAAAGAAAGCAATGCGAGCTCCAGAATCTTCTCTTCCCCAGGTCTGATTCAGGCTCTGCATATACTCTCCATCCATCCTCCAGTAGGTCACTTCACTGCTATTTACAGCGAAAAGCCCTCAAGTACCGTGAGAGACATTGAATTCTAAGGAACAAACTCAGGGTTGCCGGAAGGGAGGTGAGTTGGGGGAGGTGGGATAACTGGGTAATGCACCTGAAGAAGGGCATTTGATGGAATGAGCATCAGGTTATAAATGCAACTGATGATTCACTAAACACTACCTCTGAAATAAATAATACACTATATGTTAATTAACTGAATTTAAATAAAATAAAAATAAGTTTTTAAAAAGAAGCCTTCAGAGAGTACCTAGTATACCCTGGACATTGTGCTTAAGCACTGAACATAAAGACATGAAAACACATTGCTCTTGCTATAAAGACATCAAATTCCAGCTAAGAAAATCCTGGGCAGTCTCCTTTGCTTTTTGATAGCTATTCCTTTTAAACTAAATGGCAGATCTTGACACAAGGATACCCTAGATATTTCCCTCTTATTCATTCTAGTGTTAAGCAGCCTTTGACAAAATACTGTTAAATTATTTTTATTTTAAAACAATTTATTTTATTTTAACATAATGTTAAATAATGCTTAACAATATTAAGTAAATATTGTTAAATTAACAATCTTCTTGCTATAAAATATTGTCAGGGGTATGTCAGGGAACTGGAGATTCTAAGACGGACAAAACAGTGTCCCGTTCTTAAGAAGTTCAAGGATAAATGCTACAGAGGTAGACACGAATATGTGGTAAGTTCAATGGCAGAGGCCAGTATATGATATTATGGGCGTTTTCTCCCAACTCACAAATACTTTCACCTTATTCCATATTATCCCCAAGCTGCTGACCTATAAAGCCAATTTACTTATATTTACTCTTAGCACTTTCTCGCCTCCCTGAAATCCCTCAGGCCACTGAAACCTTACATCTAGCCCACTTTCCACTTACATGGCGCTAACCAAGGTCACCAGTGACCTCCTTGCCAGAAATCCAATGAGCACCTTCATTTTTTGCTTTAATTTACACAAACATGGGCCTCCTTCTTGAAATACCTTTTTCCATTGGTTTACCTGACACCACATCCTTCTAGGTTTCTCCAGCTTTCTGGTCAACCTTTGTCAGACTTTTGATTTCCTGTTATTCTGCTCATCTCTTAAACCTCAGTCCAAGATAGGTCTCCCATATGTGTGAGTCATAAATGTGCCTGATGACTGCCACCATAAATATGCTGATTGTGACCATAAGCACTCTGGGTGGTTATGACCTTAGATATACTGAATACCGACAAACCTATATCTGACCAGAAACTTTCTCCTAAGTTATGACATATATATATACCTGACAACTCAGCACCTCTTAGATGTTGTTCAGGCCCTTTAAGCTCAGGCTAAATGAGCCATTTTCTACCCTAAAGTGTTTCTCCCCCATGTATCCTATCTTAGTGAAGGAAGATGCCATCTACCAGGACCCGCATGCCAACTTGACCTTTTAATCTCTTACATATATTCAGTCACCAACAACTATCAATTTTTAAAAAATACCTTTTATTATTGAAGCACAATTAACATGCAACGTTACATTAGTTTCAGGTACGTGACATATTGATCTGCCAACTCTATACACTACTCAAAGCTCAGGCAATGAGTGTAGCCACTATACAATGTTACTACAATAGTATCAATTATATTTCTTATGCTATACATTCCATCTTCTGACTTATTTATTTTATAACTAGAAGTCTGTACCTCCTAATCCTTTATCTATTTTGCCCATCTCCCCAGCCACCTTCCCTCTGGTAGAAGTTATCAATTTCTACTCTTAAAAATGTCAACTCTCCACTCTACTGTTATTATCTTTGCTCTGGCTACCAACCTCCTGTTTCATGGAGTAAGACACTGGTCCACTGAACCACACTGGTCCACAAAGCACTGATCTCCCTGTGAGAGAGGGTAAAACCAGGGTTTTATGCCCTTCCAAATGATCCACCATAGGTGGTTAGAGCCATCTTTCAAAAGTGCAAATCTGACCATGTCACCTTATCGATTAAAGCTTCTGAATGACTCCCATTGCCCTGCAGCATAAAAGAACAAAGTATGCTGGGAAATAATAAGAAATTGGGTACTGCAAGAACATGAAGTTCAACAAGAGGATAGTCAAGCTGATAGAAAAAGCTAAGCACGCTATACTTTGAATCGTTTTAATCAGGAACGGATGCTGGATTTTGTCAAATTTTTTTTCTGCATCAATTGAGAGGACCATGTGTTTCTTCTCTCTTCATACCCAACTTTTGTATCAACATGGACAGGACTGGAAGAGATTATGCTGAGTGAAATAAGTCAAGCAGAGAGAGTCTATTATCATATGGTTTCGCTTACTTGTGGAGCATAAGGAATAACATGGAGGACATGGGGAGATGGAGAGGAGAAGGGAGGGGGGAGATGAACCATGAGAGACTATGGACTCTGAAAAACAATCTGAGGGTTTTGGAGGGGTGGGGGGTGGGAGGTTGGGTGAGCCTGGTGGTGGGTATTATGGAGGGCACGGATTGCATGGAGCACTGGGTGTGGTGCATAAACAATGAATTCTGGAACACTGAAAAGAAATTTTAAAAAAGAAAAAGAAAAAAAAAGAAAAAGAAAAAGCTAAGCACAAGCTGAGCTGGAATAAGGAGACTGTCATTGGAGTATTAATCTGCAAGGGCATGAAAACAGAACTGAAATAAATCAGAACTGATGCCAGTTAGCTCACATTTTCACCTAGAACCTATAGAATTGGAGAAAATTACATTTGTTCCACTCACACCAATAAAATTGTATTCTAGAGTAGAAATGAAAAACACCTCTTACTGATATTTTATGTTTTATCTCTGTTTAGAAATTTGTAGCGTGGCCCTGAAAATTGCTTTGTGCCACTAGAGTCAGAACCCCCAGTGCCTTGCTAGCCAGGTGACACTGACTCCGAGCTGTTCTGGCCACCATGCGGAAAGCAACTACCACATGGGGCATTGCTGTGTTGATAGAGCCTGCGCAGCTCCTGTCGCTGGAGAGGTGAAAGAATAATGTCTCTTCTTAAATAAGATGGAAACTGTGTGCCTGCTATAGGAATCTATTTATATCAAAGTCCAAAACAGAGAAATCTGTAGAGTCAGAAAGTTGCTTAGAGCTTGGGAGGCTGGGGGCATACAGAGTAGGTAGGTGACAGCTTAAGGGTATGGAGACTCTTTCTGAGCTGATGAAAATGTTATAAAATTGAGTGTGCGAGGCCTGGGTGGTTCAGTCAGTTAAGCATCTGCCTTGAACTCAGGTCATGATCCCAGGGTCCTGGGATTGAGCCCTGCATTGGGCTCCCTGTTCAGTGGGGATCCTGCTTCTCTCTCTCTCTCTGTTCCCCAGCTCCTGCTCTCTCTCACTCTCACTCTGTCTCAAATAAATAAATGAAATCTTTAAAAAATTGACTGTAGCTATGATCGTACCATTCTGTGAATAGACAAAGCACCCATGAATACTTTAAAATGAGTGAATTAAAAAAAAATGAGTGAATTATATAAGTGGACTATATCTCAAAGTTTTGATTCTAGATATTAGGAAGTAATAAAATTATTATAATACATTTTAAAGTACCATATTTTAGACTTTTCACCTTTTTTATTTAAATTCAATTAGCCAACATGTAGTACGTCATTAGTTTCAGATGTATAGTTCAATAATTCATCAGTTGCATATAACACCCAGTGCTCATCACGTCAAATGCCCTCCATCAGGCCCATCACCCAGTTACCCTATTCACCTCCCCATCCAGCAACCCTCAGTTTGTTACCCATAGACTTCTCACCATTTTTTTTTAATTTATTTATTTGACAGAGAGAAAGAGATCACAAGTAGGCAGAGAGGCAGGCAGAGAGAGAGGGGGAAGCAGGGTCCCCGCCGAGCAGAGAGCCCAATATGGGGCTCGATCCCAGGACCCTGAGATCATGACCTGAGCCGAAGGCAGAAGCTTAACCCACTGAGCCACCCAGGTGCCCCAACTTCTCACCATTTTTGAAAGGGCTTTATAATGTAAACTTTCTTCCCCTGTTCAATTTCAGAACAATTTGTTTGCTATACTTATCTTCTTTGTAACAGTAAGTCAGTTAAAAGTTTAATTATGATCTTTAAAAAAACTGACATGATTATCTGTTTTTGGGGTGTTGAGTTTGAGGAATTCTTTATAGATCTTGGATATCAGCCCTTTGTCTGTAGTGTCATTTGTGAATATCACCTCCCATTCCGTGGGTTGCGTCTTTGTTTTGTTGACTGTTTCCTTTGCTGTGCAGAAGCTTTTTATCTTGATGAAGTCCCAAAAGTTCATTTTCACTTTCATTTCCTTTGCCTTTGGAGACGTGTCTTGAAAGTAGTTGCTGTGGCCGATGTCGAAGATGTTACTGCCTATGTTCTCTTCTGGGATTTTGAACAATTCCTGTCTCATGTTGAGGTCTTTCATCCATTTTGAGTTTATCTTTGTGTATGGGTTCAAACCATGGTCCCAGGTGGATGAAACTGGTCCAGTACCAAGCCACTCAGCCACCTTTTCACCTGTAAAAGCAGTCTAGAGAGAGCTAGATAGTTGCGGAGAGGTTACAGGTGGTGGCAAACATGAGGAACAGGCTGGCAATGGCCAGGTCGCCAGATACACTCCTTCAGCAAGTCGAAGGGTTGTCCCATCTCAAAATATCCACAGGCCCTAACTAACCAATGGGCTACTTCCAATTAGGCCCAGTTACCAAAAAAGGGAAAATTCTGTAATTTGCCATCCCTCCACATCTTCCCTCTTTAAAAACAACCCCCACCCCCTGCCTGGTTGCAGACAGCCCCTCCTCTCCTGTCCTGCTCCCTGCTCCTTTGCAGTGTGTTCAATAAACCTCTATCTCCTTTTTTCTGTCTCAGGTGACTCCTTCCACCCACCATCCCCCACCCCATCATTGCCCTACACTTGAGGGGCCCCCATTCAGCCAGAAGAGACACCACATTTCACAGTTTCTTCTGAAGTTCCAGACCCGTACTCCCTTTTCCATAGTTCAGAATGACAGATACACCTCATGTTGCCTGACTGCCTTTGCAACTTCCATGTCTGTGTAGAGTCCCCTTGCATAAGTCTACTAAATTTGATATTCTCCTGTTAGTCTGTCTTGTGTTACTTTGATTCTTAGTCCAACAAGAAGGACCTTTGAGGGGACAGGAATTCTTGCTCCTGACAAAGACACAGATACTTCCTGTATACATGGGACAGACCCAGGAAAACAGAGTAACTTCCCTAAATGGTCCAAGCCACCACCTTAAATATCACCTTCAGCTAAAGATAAAGGAATCTCTTTCAGGGTGCAGGGGAGCCAGTTACAGGAGGCTATCAGGGAAAGCACAGTAAAAGAGGGAAGTTTGTTATGCAGATTTAGATCAAGGCCATCCTCACTGATAAGAGTTTCTCCAGATTTAGTCATCCTTCTGGTTCTGGTACAGAGAGGAAGATACCCTAAGGAAAGAGGTTTCTCTTACAAATGTAAACATGTCTTACTAAAGAAGTAACTTCTACTCAGTCAGTATTCAGGGTTTTTCCTGTGTCTGCTGCCTCCTGAAAGTAATCAGCCTAAAAATAATTCTTATGTCAAAGAGACATAGTGTCAACAGGGCTAAAATGTTCTTGGAGGAAATGAGCAATGGCCAGTGTCTTGTTGGTTAGAAGAGTCTAGTTTTTTTTCCTCATCTTACTCTATAGGAAGATAAAGTGGGAAAGGGAGATGAAAAAGGGCACAGGAATGAAGGCCCATAGTTATCACAGATGTGTGGTGAAGGAATTGGTGGGAGAAGAACATCTATTACTGAAGGTAGCCTTGGACTCAGTTGCAGAAAAAATCAAGGGAAAACCAAGCTAAAGGTAATTTGTCCATGTGGTTTTGAGCTACATTTTAAAAAAAGGTGTTTTAAAAATGCAGCTTTTCATTTAAAATGCAAAAGGATGCAAGATTTAGTGGGGATTAAAGTGATTTATTGTATGGCAACAGCCCTGGAAAATGTTTATTTACAGACAATTATACACATCCACACAGGGACAATAATAACCTGCAAGAGAACATGTCCCACATGGGTTCATTAGTTCCTGTGTGTTCCTCTAGAGCCCTACTCTTCTCCTAGGTTAGGCCTGTGTGCATGATGAGTGGCCAGGTGGACACTGGGGTTTCCAGGCCTTCTCTGACACACCCTTATCTCCCTCCCAGCACCCCTGAACCTTTGGCTGGACACCACCAGCCCCATGGACCTAGGAAAGAGCCACCTTCCAAAACTGGGGCAATACTTTACCTAAGTAAAGTAATACTTTACCTATCCTCATACAATTATTAAAAGTACTTGAGGGATGGGGCACCTAGTGGCCCAGTTAGTTAACCAACTGCCTTCGGCTCAGGTTGTGATCCTGGAATCCTGGGATTGAGCCCCACGTCAAGTCTGCTTCTCCCTCTGAGCTCTTCCCTCCCTCCTCTCATGCTCTCTCTCATAAACAAATAGATAAAATCTTAAAAAAAAAAAAAAAAGAAAGAAAGAAAAGTACTCCACCAGCACCTGGGTGGCATAGTCAGTGAATAATCTGACTCTTGACTTCAGCTCAGGACATGATCTCTGGGTCATGAGATAAAGCCCCGCATGGGCTCCAAACTCAATGCGGAGTCAGCTGGAGATTCTTGCTGTCCCTCTCCCTTGGCCCCTCTCCCAGCTTACTCTAAATAAATAAATTTAAAAAATCTTTTCTTTTTCTTAAAGTAGTTGAAAATTTTTATCTGAATGCAGTTCACACAGTGTTACATTAGTTTCAGGTGGACAGCATAGCGATTGGACAAGTTTATGCATTATGCTATGCCCACAAGTATAGCTACCATCTCCCACCACACAAACATTATTATAATATCACTGACTGTATTCCTTATGCTGTTCCTTTTATTCCTTTGCCTTATTCATTCCATAACTAGAAGCCTGCATCTCCCACTGGCCTTTACCTATTTGGCCCGGCCCCCTAGCCCCCACCTCTGGCAACCATCACTTTGTTCTCTGTATGTATAGGTCTGATTCTACTTTTGGTTTATTTATTCACTTTTTTTTTTTTAGATTCCACTTATATGCACCTGATGTTTATTCCAGCCTTATTGACAATAACCGAGATTGGAAAGGTACTCACTTTTCAAGAGCATCTAGGTTTGGGTGGTAGACTTTAGGATCCCTCAGTCCTTATCTCTGATCCAAATAAGACTGAGAGAAGCCATGTGGGACTTCCAAGATCACCCATCTGACAAATGGGCAAGCCCTGAGTGAATGCAGAGCTGTCTTATTCTAAATGCCACTGCCTTGGAACCATCACAAGCAGGACCAACCCTTTGTGAGAATGAAGAAGTCAACGAATAAGAAGGTGCTCTGCAAACTGAGATAACATGCAGTGCTTGGACAATGTGCTCTTATTAATAATCCATCCTCTCTCCTCTTCTTCCCAAGCCCTGGGGTTGGGGGACTAAGTCATAGAAGATACAGCCCTGAATAGGCTGAGAAGCCACAACAAGCTGTGACCAGGAAGGAAGAAATTTTCTCACACGTAAGCCAAGACAAATCCCTTCAACAAAGAAAAACCATGAAACTCTGATCCTGAATGACCACATATGTCGCTGAAAAGGAAACAGAGCAGAGGCTCCATGCTTCCTGGTGAGGAACACAGTCCCTCCATTCATGAGGTGCAGTGGGACGTAGCACCTGTGAGAGGAGGAGGAGGAAACATGGCACTTGTCCCAGAGAGAGAGGAACCCATCCCATGAACAAGCACTGCCTCCACAGGTGGAAAGTGTCTACTCAGGAACATTGATAATCTAGACCTAATGGAGTCCTGTCACAGCAAGGGCAGGGAGGGGCAGGGAGGAAAGATGGCTGGAGACCTTTTTTTTTTTTTTTTCTTACCTCCACACACACTTGGTAGCTTTTTTTTTTTCCCCCAATGTTATCAAGACATTGACACACATTGCTGTGTAAGTTTAAGGTGTGCAGTATGACGGTGTTTGAAACACCTATGTTATGAAATGATGCCCACAGTGAGTTTACTTAACATCCATCACCTCATACAGATACAACAAAAGGAAAAAAATTATTCTTTTTTTTAAAGATTTTATTTATTTACTTGACAGGCAGAGATCACAAGTAGACAGAGAGGCAGGCAGAGAGAGAGGAGAAAGCAGGCTCCCTCCTGAGCAGAAAGCCTGATGCAGGGCTCCAACCCAGGACTCCAGGACCATGACCCTAGCTGAAGGAGGAGGTTTTAACCCACTGAGCCAACCAGGCGCCCCTAAAAAAATTATTCTTGCAATGAACTCTTAGCATCTACTCTATTAACAACTTTCCTGTATACCTCCCAGTGGTATGGACCATAGTACTCATATTCCTAGTACTTACCTACCTTCTAACAGGGTGCAGCTTTTCAGCTGATGTCAAAACATGAATGAGAAAACATATTATAATTGAGCACTTGCTTTAGGGCAGGTGTTGCTCTCATTTGATAAGCATGTGTGGAGTTCCTAGTATGTTTCTAGACACAGATTAAAGCATGTCAATGTGCAAAACAGATAAAGACCTCTGCCTTAAGAGGAGTTTTGGTTATGGAGAGGGGAAATATACAGTTAACAATAAACACAACAGACCAATACATCTTCCAACTTGTAGCAAGAGGCAGGTGACACTTACCTAAAAAGAACAAATAAAACAGGTGAGGAGATGGAGAGAGAGTACTAGGGAGGGAAATGTGGTATCTAACTTGGTGGTCACCTTACGTTTCACTGAGAAGGAGACATCTGAGCAAAGACTTAAAAAGCTGGGAAAATGAGGCAAGGTACTGCATGGAACAGAGGGTTCTAGGCAGAGGGAACAGCTAGGGCAAAGGTCCTGTGATAGCCACATATCTGGGATCTTCAAGCAACAGTGAGGAGGCCAGGGAGACTGATCAGGGAGAGCAGGGACATGAGGAATGTAGAGTGGAAGAGGGTCAGAGAGGAAATGAAGGTTTTTTTCATGCAGGGCCTTGTCAAACATTGCAAAGTCTTTGGCTTTTATTCTGAGTGAAAATGGAGCACCAGTACAGAATTTTGAGAAGTGACATGCTCTAACTGAAAATTCTGAAGGACAACATTATCTTCTCTGCTCTAGGGGACTCACAGGCAGGAGCGGGGAGACTTGCACAGAAGTTACAGCAATCCCTGCGGTCAGAGACTGGGAGGGCTTGGCCATGGCCATAGCAGTGGATTTGGAAAGAGTGGTGGAACTCTGGTTGTATATTGAAGCAGACTCAAGGTTTTCTTATGTGTAAAATGTGACGTGTGAAAGAAAAGAGTCAAAGGTGACTCCAAGGATTTGGCCTGAACAACTAGAAAAATAGAGTGGACAACCACTGATGTAGGGAAGGATGTGTGTGGAACAGCTTGGGGGAAATCAGAGCATCATTTGTAGACATGTTTTGAGATTAATGAGATCATTTCTAGACATGTTTTGAGATTAATCTTCAATGTTCAAGTAGAGATCTCAAGTAGTCTGTTGTTTCTCTGAGCCTGGAGTTTGAGGAAAGTTTCTGGGGTGGAAACATCAATTTTCTTTGCTTATTGTTTTCATTCATCCTTCCTCATAACACTCTAAGGTAGGTAGTATTCCCTCTGTTTTGTTCCAAAGTGGTTGTGACTTAGCCAAAATCATATAATTAAGGAGGGATTATGGGCTTTTGATTTCACATCTGCCTTCCCAAAGCCCGTGCTTTTTGAAAGCGTCTTCAAGAGAAATCAGTCCCCTCTTTCTGTCCCCTTTGTTTCTTTTGGTTTTATCCCTGTGATTTAGTTTATATTAAGTTCTATTTTAGAATCACAGAGTATCCCTCTATCGCTCTAAGCTACATAGGTCCTGCCTCCCTCCAAACAACCTGATCAGGACTGATGACCATCAGGAGAACCTTAAAGCTGTTCAACCCAAAATGAGGACTTAGAAAAGATAAGCTGGAGGCAATAAGAGATGAGAACTCAAAGAGTAAGTGGGGGAGTTGACAAAACAAGGTACTGACAAGCCTTAAGAACATGAGGGAAACCAGATGTATCAACAGAATAACTCTCACCCTGTGACACCCACCGCTCCTGTCTCGTTGCAGGTGAATTTCACAACATCTGTATATCAGGGAGCACACGATCTCAGTGAATGCATCTGTACATTGAATTCATGTATCCCAACAGCGCGTCATGAGAGTCCCTGTACGTGTGTGTCCCCCTGTTAGACTTAGAGCTCCTTTAAGACTAGTGCCTTCTCTGTTTTATTCTCCTTTGTGCCTCCAACGTCCTGTCTGACACTTGGCTTGGAGCCCATGTAACATGGACATACGGATGACTGAGATGCTAGATGGGCAGGAATTTGGTGCTAGAGTTTCCTGAGGGAACATTCTGGAAAAAAGAAAAATCATCTGAGTTAAAATGAAGCATTTTGTTATTCTACTTCAACATGATGGGTAGCAGATTTCCGCGGACATGTATTTGCATATCTTTTTCTTAAATAGTCAGACCAATTTACATACATTTGTATATTCCATTCAAAGAAACTTGCTGTCAGTATGTAAATTACTCAGCACATCCAGTTCTCCTTTTCTTCCTTCCATTTTTCTCATTTTCACTGTTTCCTTTTCATACTTAAAAATGTATATTTTATGCAAATTCCCTCCATATTCTGATAGCACCTTTCAAAGGCATATATGACTTCAAATGAAATTATATAATTAATATTTGCATTATGTATATGTGTGTATGTATGTGCTCTGAACTTCTATTAAAGGAGCCACATCTTTACAATTTAGTATAAAATATGTTTTATTTCATTTCCACTTCCAGCTCAAGCACAGAATTTTATATATGAAATGAGATTCCCCAGTGAAGCTTCCCGGTCAAACTCTACCACTAACCTGACAGAAGTTGTCAGACCTCTGTGACTCTCTATTTCTTCTTTAAAAAAATGAAGAGATGGATCTCTAAGATGATTTCCAGGTGAAAGATTTAGCTACAAACGTTTTCACTGCAGCTAGTGCAAACCTTTGGGAGACACACAAGCTCAGGGACAGAACAGAAAACCTGTTCACAGCAAAAAAGCTTTCACTTACTTGTGGAACATAAGGAATAGCATAGAGGACATTAGGAGAAGGAAAGAAAAACGAAAGGGGAGAAATCAGAGGGGGAGATGAACCATGAAAGGCTGTGGACTCTGAGAAACAAACTGAGGGTTTTAGAGGGGATGGGGTGGAGGGATGGGTGAGCCTGGTGGTGGGTGTTGAGGGCACATATTGCATGTGACGCATGGCATGAGTGTCCTATGTAAACAATGAATCTTGGAACACTACATCAAAAACAAATGATGTACCATATGGTAATTTACATAACACAATAAAATAAATAAAATAAAATTGTTATTAAAAAGAAAGTAACATGTAACTTGACTTAACAAGTAACATGACTGATATGTAGGAAAAGAAATCCCTTTCAGAGCAGAATAGAGGAAGCAACGGAAGAAACACACAGGCAAGAATTGCAAGAATTAGGCAAATCAATGGTCTCTGGGAACAATGTATTCCCAAAGAACACAGGGAGCTCTGCTTGATTATTTTTCTTATATTTCCTTTTTTTTTTCCCCCCCAGTGCTCCATTCCAGAGCTCATTAATCTCAAGCTGCAATCCTTTTCTTAGGGAATTTACACTGAGCAAATGAGAAACTCTTTCATTTCCCCAAGAAGGCCACCTGCAAAAGGAATCCTCTTGGTGTAGAATCTGCCTTATTCTTGAGGACCAGAATGTTGTATAAATTGTCCTGAATCTTAGAAGCCAATGGAGTAGAGTTGTGACCTCTTCTTAGCAAGTTATCCTTCAAACAACACATAGCAGTGCCCACCAACCTCCCTATACTAATGCTTTAGGCAAGTAATTGATTCACCTGTCCATCCACTCCCCCAACACATACTGAGCTCTGCTGCATGCCAGTCATAGTCATGGGAACATGGGGGACAAGAAACATATCTAAGAGAGTGGCTCTCAGCCCTAGGAGTTCTTCACTCCCATCTTGTTACAAACAAAACTAATGACTCCTTTACTACTTGGAAATAAATTTTATTGATGTGATATGATATGGTATGATATGATATGATATGATGATATTATATATATAATACTCATACATGTAATTTCAAAAATCAATATAAGATCAACATAATTATCTTAAGTGTAGTAAAAAGGACAAGTATGCTAAGAGAAGTTGTTAGCTGCTTACCCCTACTTTGTAATGAAAAAGTAAGGATGAAAAAGAAACAAGACAACTCTTAACTGATTGTTACTTCACGTTTTCTCTGTGTTTAATGTTTTCACATAAGGCCTCTGTGAATATCAGTGTTTTGGTAGATGAGGTCCATATTCTAACCCTGGAACGTGTGAATATTTTATGCAATATGGCAAGAGGGATTAAGCTTACAGATGTAATTAAGACGGCTTGTCAGCTGAATTTGAGATGGGTGATTATCCTAGATTATACAAGTAGACCCAATGGCATCACAGGGATCCTTATAAGTGAGAGAGGAGAGTGAGTGTGTATCAGAGGGATGCAGCAAGAGAAAGACTCATCCAGCCATTGCTGACTTTGAGGATGGAAGAAGATCATGAACCAAGGAATTCAAGCAACATCTAGAAGCTGGGAAAGGCAAGGCAGTGGATCCTCTCCTAGCGCTTCCAGAAGGAAAGCGACCCTGCCCACACCTTGACTTGAGTCCCACGTGTCTCCTTTTCTGACTTCTGACTTCCAGAACTATATGATAATAAATCTAGGTGGTCTTCACCACCACTTCTGTGCCATGACCTACTGCAGCAATAGGAAACTAACACATAGGCATTCTCATTTATACACACGCTGAATCCCAGTGCACATTTATACACTGAATCCCAGTGCACATAACAGCTACAAATGCAAGCTACTTGTTTGGGGGACCATGGCTTTGTGAGGAGCAACTGTTCCAGTAGTTATAGCTGCTACAGAGACTAGAGTCAGGATGGGGCGGGCATTAAACCCAGGGAGGCTGAGCCAGTGAACACCAGCTAAATATCAGTCCTGCCAGAGAGACATGATTTTCAAAATGGTGAGCAATTTGGGAAACATTAAAAAAAATAAAATAAATGTGCAGAAAAAACTCTTCGTGTGCATACGCAAAGTGGGAATGCTACAGAGTAGCACGCCAAGATTGGGGTATTTTCCAAGGGGGTGATAGCTGAGTCCTGAACAAACAGACGGGCCCTATCAAATGGGGTGAAAAGAGAGTGTATGGAGGCAACATTTTCAAAAGTATGAGCAGATTAAGGAAACAGACAGGGATGCCAAAGCCCTTCCTCTGTGAGCTTGCAACCACCTCTGAGTGGCCGGAAGAGGAAGCAGTTCCCAGTTCCCAGAGACAATAATGGAAGTTGAAAGCAGCTGGAAAGAAAAATGCTGTGATCTTTGCTTAGAAAAACCAGCCAACCCAAGGCGTGGCAGGAGGGACCCAGAGGAATATATTGCCCTCAGTCTCCTCCTTCTCTGAAGAGCCTGCTGACGCTCCCACTAGTCAAACTCAAGCAGACATTGGAAGGCGGAGAGCCCAGTTGATGAACTTGGTAGGAGTTAGCTGCCAGGGCACAGTGCATATAGAAATTGGATCTCTAGGAGCAAACAGGACATATTCAAAGAAGCACTGAAGGTGGCCTCTGGGAATTAAGGAGAGCCTCTGGCCAACCACTAACAAGGAGCTGAGGTCCTCAGTCCAACAGCCCATAAGAAGACAATTGCTGCCCACAACCCCCTGAGCTTGGCAGCAGACCCCTCACCCCAGTTGAACCTCAGATGAGAATGTAGTCCTGGCTAATACCTCATGAGACCCTAAAGTAGAGAACACAGCTAAGCTATGCCCAGACCCTACCCTATAGAAATCATGAGCTAATAAAGGCATGTTATGACACTAAGTTGGAAGTAATTTGACCCATAACAATAGAAAATGAATATTCACCCCCATGTAATCTGAAACCAGTCCACGAATCTGGACTGCACCCCATCTCTCAACCCTGAGCTTATCCTGATTTGCTGTCTCTAGGAAAGCTACTGTAAGAGACTCCAACAACAGGAAAGGGAGAGGAAGAGAAAAAACACTTATTGTGTCAGGAATGAGAGATACAGTGGTCAATAAGGCCTAGTCCTTGTTGTTAGTCTCTATTCTGTTGCAGACCCTGTGCTAGGCACTTGTGGACACTGCCATAAACATGGCCAATGTGTGTCCTGTCCTGTAAACTTACATCCCAGGGAGCAGCCAGGCAAGAAGGGAGTCATGATACAGATTGATCACTGCCTCACTGGGCCCAGAGCAGGGCATTGTATGAGCAAAAGTTTCCTGGAAAAAAAAAAAAAAAAGTGTTGCTGTCTCATTTTACAGATGAAGAAACTGAGGTTTGGAGACACTGTAAATTTCCCCAAATCTACACAATCAGCAAGGGCCAGAAATAAGTTTGAAACCAGTAGGTGCTGCACCAAAGATCATGTTCTTTTACAACCTCTCACTAACCCCAATAAAAGACTCTTTTCAAGCACTTTGTATTTAGGAGCAAAGTCAGGGAAGGGCTGAATGTTATCACCCAGGATTGAGCAAGGTTCATTACCGGACTCTCCCAGGCACTAGCTCTTGCCTGTCTTGGAGAGGGTGGAGTGCTTGCTTCTGTTGTTACCTGACTTTCATTCAGAGGGTTTATGTGGGAGAGGGGTGGGATCTGATCCACGTCGTCCTGTGTCCCTGGCTGTTGCATGAAGAGAGGTCAGTGAAGCAGCATGAATGTGAGTAGGGAGACCACTGAAGAAGCCACTCATGATTGCCAATCTCCCCTATTGCACACACACACCCACCCCAGAGAACACCTTTGCCTGGGAGTCTGGACAGTGGTTGTTATCACCTTTAAAGAAGAAAAGAACACTTAAGGAAACCAAGGTTAAGAATATATTCAAGAAGGGGCGCCTAGGTAGCTCAGTCAGTTAATAGTCTGCCTTCAGCTCAGGTCATGATTCCAGAATCCTGGAATTGAGCCTGGCATCGGGATCCCTGCTCAGTGGGGAGTCTGCTTCTCCCTCTCCTTCTGCCCATCCCCCCTGCTTGTGCTCTCTCACTCTCTCTGTTAGATAAATGAATAAAATCTTTAAAAAAAAAAAAAGAATATATTCAAGGATACATCTGGGACAAACAAACCCAGGACTCCTAACTGGGGTCTGTCTCCAAACTCAGGATTTATCCTTTCCTCTGGTTGGAACTTTAAAGACTCACTTAAGTATATTCATTAAGAATTCATAAAAGATTCAACAACTCCATTTTCCTAAAAACAAGTGGAAGACCTGATCCCCCTACTGAATCACAAGAGAAGCAAGAGGGACAGTACAGCAGTGTTTCCATCGTAGGCAAGGACTGACCTTGTCATTAGAGTTCCCTCCATTACCCACAGAAACACCAGGCAGGAAGGCATCTGAGAAGAAAATGAGCACACCTGTTAAGTGGGACTTTGAGAGCCTAGGAGGATATCACATAGAATTAGCATTGTAAGATGTAAAATTATTACCCGAATTAAGCTGGTGTTTGTTTTGCTTTCATTTCCAGAATACCTAGGGCTTCTCCTGGATACACAACTGGAAAAAATAATGTTAGAGTCCCATCCTGGTACTGAACTTAGTCATCTCTCAGCTACGCATTCAAGAGAAACTTTTATTGAGTGCCTGGTGAGAACATAGCTCTGTGTTGGGTGCTCAAAGGACATGGAAAGACTCTGGGACAGTGGAAGCAGCACAAGACTTTCAAACCTGACTTTGGAGTCAGCAAAATCTGAATGATCTTGGGAAAGCCATCTAACTTCCTGGCCAACCTCTACCACAAGTCATTTAACTTCTTAGGCAAATTATTTTATTTCTGGGGTGAGTCATTTTGCTGAATGATCATAGGAATGTCATTAACCCCTTCCAGGCTTATCCCTCATCTGCCAGATTGGGAGAATGATCTTTATTCTGTAGTGTTGGTTATTCCGGGACTGAATTGCATAATGGACATAGAGGAGTGACACACAGCAGTCATTGAAGGCATGTTCATTTTCTTCACTGCTTCCCTATCTCCAAGTCCTTGCTAAAAGAAAGCAGGACATGGTCAAGGAAATAATAATATCAAAGAGAAAATAAGCTTAATGAGACCCTATATTGAAAGGATTAGAAGTATTGGTTGACTTGGATCAGAATTAAATTGGCAACTCAGCAAGTGAAGCGATGAGCTTCCCATGCACCTTGAGAACCTAATGACACTGCCTTTAAGTCCCCAGCTCCAATGCCAAGGTCTCTCTAACTCTGGGCCTGTCTCAGAGATGTTCTAAGTCCTGGGTGAGTCCAAACCTTGGGCTCCAGCTTCCTCCAGTGCTATGTCTGCCCCTATTCAATTTCTACCCACCGTTGCTGAGCTATGACAGAGCTTACACACCCCTGCCTTCTCCCAGACCCTCTCCCTCCCACCTCTGCTCTTTATCCCACCCTCCCCCAACCAGAGAAGTCTAAGTCTCCTACCTCTAGTCTCTCCCCCACACCCTCCCAGCCCCAATCCTTTCAAGTCCTTGACAGACCATCTACATTACTTAACCTAGTGACACACTATTTTTTATTACTATTACTGCTAATAGTGGTTACTGCTACTGCTTCCGTTGCATGCTGCCCGCTTGAGAGAAGAGGTCACAGAATGCAAAAATCACCATCTGGGTTCAAACCCTGCTTCTGCTACCTGGTGATCCAGGATGATGATTTAAGCAATCCGAGTGTCTCCATTCTAAAATGGGCATGATGGAACCTACCTCTTATGGGTGCTGTGAAGGTGAAATGAGACAACCCATGTCAAATCCTTCAAATAGTTTCTGGAGTATTCTGGAACATTAATTATAAATATCATTCAGAGCAAGAGAGACGAACATTTTGTGATCTCAGGCAGGTCACACAGCATCTCCAAGCTCCATTTTTATCATCTATATAATAGGGATATTTGATGATTCCCTTGCAGGTTGCAGAAGAATTGGTGTGAAAATACACATTAAGTCAGGCCCTTAGAAGATACTTGCTCCATTGTCATTTTCCCCTTAGATGTAAAGTTTTGTGATTTGTTAATTCTCCATCTATGAAAACTTTTGCCTCCATTGAGCCACTCAAATGCCCTCTGACCTCACTTCAACAAATTATTTCCCTAGTGGGATTTACAATGAGTACTAGTAGCCTTTGATTCCAAAGTAACCTCTGATTCTTGTTTGTGTTTTTTTCTTTACTTTTCTTTTGTCGCTTCTCAAGCTGAAATGAGCAGTTTGATTTTACTTCATTCCAGCCATTCAAAGTGGGCAGGACTCAAGGTGGATGGAATGATTTTTCATCCTCATCTGATGGAATAGAGACTGCTAGATGCCAATGATGTTTGACTGTTTGCAGCCATTTCTCTTTTACAGAAACTTCCCTTGAAGCTCCCATCCATCAGGGCTGACATTGAAGGGTGTGAGGTGAGCGCCATGGGCCAGGGGCCTCTCCTCTTAATGTGATGCTCTGCTTACACTCTGAGCTTCAGTGTCCTTGTCTGTAAAGTGGGGATAATAGTAGCTATCTCTGCATGCATCATGAGGATTAAATGTGACCATGCCCATCAGCAGACTGCTTGGCACAATAATGTTTGGATTTATTTTGATAATGCTGATAACAAGATGATGATAATGGATTTTGCAAGGACTCCATAGCCATCGAAGACAAAGCTTCACCTACTAGGCACCTTCACAAACCCTTTCTACAATTCCGCTATTTTAAAAGCCTGCATGTTGGGGTGTAAAGTCTGATTCCTATTGAAAAGTGAGAAAATCCCTCATTAAAAACTTCACAAGTGAAATTTAAAAATAACCTTGCCAGTCAGGTGCAGGAAAGGATCCATGGAGAATCCCACAACCTCCTCCCCTCAAACAGAAGCTCCATCCAGGGGGCAGGACTATCCCACAGCAACCGGCGGGCAGGGTACATTGTGGCTGCCCTAGTTTTACAGGGCAAAGGTAACCACAAACAGGGTAGCTCATTATTATGGGCACTTAAACTCTCACAGTTCTGGAGGGCAAGCACAAAACCTGAGCTCTTCACAGGGCTGCACTCCCTCTGAAGGTCCTAGGGAAGAATGCCTCCTGGTTCTGGGGGTTGCAACGATCCTTGGCATCCTTTCGTTTATGGATACACCACTCCCATACCAGCTTCAATCTTTATGCGACCTTCTCCCAATGTACAGCTCTGTCTCTCTGCTCTTGTTGTTATAAGGACCCACCAGTCTTATTGGATCTAGAGCCCCCTGAACCTAGTATGGCCTCATCTTAACTTAATGACATCTGTGAAGAACCCATTTCCAAATAAGGTCGCATTCTGAGTTTCAATGATTTTTTTTTTTTTTTTTGTTATCTTGCCATGGTAAGAACACAACCCGAGATCTACTGGCTTAATAATTTGTAATTATTCAATTATTTATTTTTGGCTGTTGGTACAATGCTGTACAGCTGATATCTAGGGCTTGTTCATCTTGGTGGATCTTTTACCCACTGATTAGTAACTACCCATTTTCTTGTTTCCCCAGCCCTGGAAGCCACCATCCCACTCTTTAATTCTATGAATTTGACTATATGGGGTACTTCTTATAAGAGAAATCACACAGTATCTGTCTTTCTGTGGCTGACTTTTTTCATTTGGTAGAATGTCCACCCATGTTGTGTCCTATTGCAGAACTATCTTCTCCTTTATGGCCAAAATGTACACTGTCTGTATGAACTCAATTTCTTTACCCATCTTGGACATTTTGGTTGTTTCCACTGAGGTTCCATGAATTTGGAGGGGATTCCATTGGACCCAGTGGTGGCTCAGAGTCCAGACTCCAGAGTCAGACAGATTTCCTATCCTTGCTGCATCTTGCCCTAGCTCCATGACCTCAGCCTCAGTTTCTATATGGGGAAGCGAGGATAATAATAGTGCCCACTGAACTGTGGGAGGATTAGGTCATGGCCACAAAAATCAATAACTTCAACTGAGGACTGACCCTGTCAGGTTGTCCTAAACCCTTTTGATGCATTAACTCATATTCACAGCAGCTCCAAGTTAGTAGAATTATAATCCCATTTCTGAAATGGGGAGGCTGAGGTCTGAAAAAGTTCCAGGGAGCCTGGGTGGCTTGGTTGGTTAAATGTCCAACCCTTGGTTTCATCTTAGGTCATTATCTAAGGGTCATAGGATCAGACTCCATGTCAGTTCCACACTCACCAAGGACTATGCTTGAGATTCTCCCTCTCCCTTTCCTCTGCCCCCTCCCCCATGCATTAGCACACACTCTCTCTCACTCTCCAATAAATAAATAAAATCTTTTTAAAAAATAAATAAATTCAGGAATCTTGTTTTTTTGAAAAATCCGTAGTGGAGCTCCCAAACACCTAGGAACTGTCCAATAAATGTGAGGTCCTGTTATTACTGTAACCAAAGTATGTTTCCTCACCCCACATCCATCACAGCTCAAGAGTCAAACAAAATGCCCCATCTGTTCCCAGAGTGCAATGTTTGAGCATACCAATTATCCTACCCCAACCCATAATATAGCAAATGCAACATAAAATTAATTCAAGTTTTCAAAGGAGTCCTTACCAGTCACAGTCTCAGAGCAGATGAATAGAAACCAGATGACATCCTTGACTCACTTGGGAAGCTGGGGTAATGGGTGATATGAAGCCATGAACAGTGTTCCTTGCTATGAAGCAGAGGCGGACTCTGAGTGGGACCCAAAGCACCAGCCAGATTGGACTAGGACCCTAGGTCCTAGAGCACAGCCATCTCCTAGACTCAAAGCTAGACTTGGAACATGTGATCAGGTGAGTTCATCTCCAGAATCCTAACCTTCCTTCCCTCTGCCAGCCCTCTGCCATTGGAGTTCAGCAGCTTTCCTTAAGCTCTAGAAATAAATGAAGATTTCTGTAACTGCTTCTTTCCTAATGTATGCTGCCACTGACCAAGTACCCTCAGCCAGCTGAGCAGCCCCACGCTGTGAGTCCTGTGAGGACTTCTGGTGCTCCCCAACACTGCCAAAGACAGCACTGCCATGAGCTGTAGATAGTTTCCTGACACATTTCTTTCTGTGTAACACCATCAGCTGTGTCACATATGCCATTAAATACACAGAGATTTTCTCAGAGACCCTCCCAATCTCAGTCTTCGGGTCTTGTTTACAGTTCTTGTGTCTTCCACCCCATTTCTTGGTGGACTCCTTTGATCCTGTGTATTCGGTTATTCATTTATTTATTCATTTAACCAAATATTTGCTGAGCATCTACTTGTGCGTAGGGTCCCATGTCGGTTGTTTTCATAGACTCACACATTAATTATTTTGCTCAACATCCAACAACCTACTTCATACCTAGCACCTATTAGGCCTGTGACTATTAGGTTAAATAAGGCATCATCCTACCATAAAACCCCAAATATGGGTCTTCCAGTCTAGTGGAGATGAGCGCTATATAACAATATGCACTACTATTCAACAGGCCACCTGCTATACTGCTGGTAGGAACTAGATGATGTAGGAACGTAAAAAAGGTGGTAAGTAATTCTACCATCCTCTCTCTGTATCTACTATTTTATTCTCTTACAAATCCTGGGTAAAATATTTTCTCAGCTAACCACCACACTGAGAAGGTATAAAAGAGACTGTGTTGCTATAATAAACTCCAAAATCTCAGTAGCTTAACACATTGAAAGTTTCTTTTTGCTTACATGAGACGTCACTGAGAATCTCTGATCAGTAGAGTCCTAGAACCCAGACTGATGAAGGCTCTATCACTTGAAAAACAACTTTAATTGTCATTCATGGCAGGGAAATATGGAGGGTCATGTACTAGCTCTTAAATGCTTCAGTCTGGAAGCAGTTCTTGGAGTCCATTGGCCAGAAGGAGCCCTATGTACCTGTTCATCTGTGAGAACAGGTAGAGGTTTGTGTGTGTGAGGGAGGAGGTTTGTCAAGATTCAGTAAGCAGCAGTAATGCTCCTACTACAAAAAAATTACCTAATTTACAAGTAGAGTATTTAAATTATCTAATCTAGTCACCTCTTTTTATTTGATTATTTTTGGGGTGGGAGGGCAAAGAGAGAATCTTTTTTTTTTAAGATTTTATTTATTTTTTATATTATTTTTTGAGAGAGAGAGTATGTCAGCAAGAGATTGAGAAAGAAAGAGAGAGCACACATACAAGCACGGTGAGAGGCAGAGGGAGAAAGAGAGACAGACTCCCTGCTGAGCTGGGAGCCGGGTGCAAGGCTCAGTCCAGGACCCTGAGATCATGACCTGAGCAAAAGCAGACACTTAACTGACTGAACCACCCAGGCTCCCCAGAGAGGGAATCTTAACCAGGCTCCACACCCAGCCCAGAGCTCTATCTCACAACACTGAGATCATGAGCTGAGCCAAAATCAAAGTTGGACACTTAACCAACTGAGCCATCCAGGGCTCCCGCACCTTATTTTATAGATATGGCCAAGAGTGAAGGGTCTCCTGTACCCCAAACTTTTGATTTCCAATTAATACCATTTCAACATTCAATTCCTTCCATTAGCCACAAAGATGTGAAGGAGAATCGATGACCCCTGATATAGATATCAAGTTTTTGAAGGTAATAGAGGATTAAATAGAGTGGTAATGTAGCCCATGGTCCTGGGATCGAGCCCCACGTCTGGCTCTCTGCTCCGCAGGGAGCCTGCTTCCTCCCCTCTCTCTGCCTGCCTCTATGCCTACTTGTGATCTCTCTCTCTGTCAAATAAATAAATAAAATCTTAAAAGAAAAAAGAGTGGTAATGTAGGATTAAATATAGGTTTAAATAGGATAAAAATAGATAAAATAGGATTAAATATTAAACTGCAATAAGTTAAGTTGGTAGATACAAGCCCAATTATATCAACAACTGCAATTAAAAAAAAAAAAAACTCACCCACTAAAAACAGAATAACAGGTTAGTTTTAAACATTACAGATATATGCTATTTTTAAAAAATATAGGACTCTGTGTACTTTATTTAGCCCAAAAGTTCCTCAGCCTTTGCACTATTGGCCTTTGAGACCAATTCTTTAACTGTGAATGGCTATCCTGTGCATTATGAGGCACTTGGCAAGACTCCTGAGCTCTAACCGGAGACATTAGTAGGATCCCTTATTCTTATCATGAAAGCCCACTCCTGACATTGTCAAATGCCCATGGAGAAGGAATTGAATTCTCCCCACTTGAGAATGACTGATTGAAAACTATTTCACTTCTCACTAAAACAAGTTATTTAATTTCATTATTAGTAAGAGGGCAGTCAAGTTGGTATCGTTGCTCCAAGAAGATTATGAGAATTTTATGAATGCATACATTAGAAGTTTGTAGAAAAGTCCCTGGTTGAGGATAAGCATTAACTAGCATGTAATTATATGAGGTGTATAACATGACTGGCGATGGTAGAAACAAAAGCACCAGGAGTAGATATGGTGTAACTGTATCTTCTAGTAAGTGCTACATGTTTAGCATAGACCCAGTGTAGCAATTTGTCTTTTCCATACAGGGGAAAATGTATTCTTTTGTTCAATAATAGATATTCAATGAGTTCTTTACTCTGTGTCAAGGTCTGAGATAGACTCTGGGTACGAAATAACAAATATTTGCAATAAGACCAAAAAATGTGAGAAAATGAAACCAATAGAAAAAAGAAAAAAACAGAAGCAGGAGAGGTTGAGGGGAGACAGAAGTAACAGCAAGGCAGAGAACTACAGAAAGAAAAATAAGGAGGAATACCAACAGACAAAAGGAAAGAGAAAAAGGAGCAAGGACATGGGAAAGACTTACAGCAGGCAGGCATTCTTGTGCAGAGCACAAAAAATTATTTATAATTATTTACAAATTAAAATAGAACATGAGTCCACGCTACATGACCTATGGTCATGACCTATGGTCATGTGGCAGCAAAGGGTCCAGGCTTTCAGGAACTTTCTAACTTTACATTGTCCCCAGTTTCATGAAGCAAACATTCTGCCTCCAGCCCCTTGGCAAACAGCACACGGTGGGGAGGGGCAGAGGGATCACGTCTCAAGATTACACAGGCTCCATGGTGCAGATGTCAGGCTTGAAGCAGATAAAATCATTTTGATGTCGGACGTCTAGCCATTTGTACACCCAGGGTGGCTCCTTCTGGGGCCTCTGCAGGCACAGAACAAAACCAGGGGATGTGAATAAAGAGGTAGCAAGGTGTGCTCTGTATTTGAGGAGAAGGATCTCACACGGCAGAGCGAAATGGATATTTGTGGCCTTCTCAGGAACTTCCTCTTCCGGCAAAATGAGAGTCAGAGACTGCACGGATTATAAGAGCCAGCCTTTTAAAAAAAAGAACAATAAGAACAAACCACCTTTTTATACTTGTTACTCTGCCCGTGATGTTCTGTGTATGATTTCTGGGACAGGGATCCATTTCTTCTACGGTATCGAGCATCCGGTCGGATGTAGTACATGAGCTCAGTTTGCCTTCCTAGAGGGGGCCAAATCATCATGGAGGCAGCTACAGGAAAAGGGCAGAGAGCCAGGACTGAACCGGGAGTTGCAATCAGGCTGCTCAATCATCCCATGTGCTCCCCCTATCCCCTCCCCAGGACTCATGGAACAGGTCAAGGGCTAGTATTTCTCTCCTTTTAGGTTGTCTGTCTGGTGGTAAATCAGTACTTTTTGTCCAAAAACTATTGTGGATGTGTCCCCAAATTGCTCTTTCTTCTGCTTTCCTTCTGCTGTGACCTGGCATTTGACTTCCCATCACACAGATCTGTTTTTGTTGTTGTTTGTTTGTTTGTTAGTTTGTTTATGAGATAGCAACATTCTCTTTGTCAGTCGATGGAAGGAATAGAACACTGACAGATGTGAACAAGTCATTCCCCTTTCTGTGCCTTGTATCCTCACCTGTGAAATGGGTGGTGGGTCACATGAGTTGACTGTCAGGATCTTTGCTGACATCACCACTGTGTGTCAGCAGACTCCCCATGTAGTCAAGACTTATTTTTCTACCACCCAAATTCTGGAGGTTTCTGATTTCACATTTTGTCATTCCTCTCCATACTCTCTTACTACATCGGGAATTCCCAAATAATAATAACAACAATAAATCAATTTAGTACCTGCTCTGTGCTTTGTAGTCAAAGTACATTAATATACTAACTCTGATCTTTACAACAGCTCTGCAACTTGCATACTATGAACTCAGTTGTACAGGGTGGGAAGCCGAGGCCCAGGGAGGTTCAGTGACACTCCCAAAGCTACCCAGTGTTGGCAACAGAATTCAAATCCAAGTCCCATGACTCCTGAGCCCACACTCTGCCAGCTCTAACAGATGGCTTCTTTCTCAAAGACAGACTGTGGCCTCATGCATGTTGGGTCTCCTGCCCCTAGCATAAAATCAGTTATGTTGTCCTAGGAATTATGGAGGAAATAAATACCTAAATTTCCTTTCCACTGGGTGTGTCCACTCCCCTCACTCCAATGCTCCTTGGAGTCCAGCCTCATCCTGTACCTTTCTAGGCTCCAGACAAGGACCACTCCCACCAAAACACATCCCCTATGGCTCTTGCCTGAGCATCTTTCTCCCTCCTCTGAAATTACACATTGTGTATTTCACATACTCCAACCAAGCCAATCCCCAAGCACACAGTAAAGCCTGGAGTGTTCTCCCTCACCTTCTTTATTGTGAAAAGTCCTACCTCAACTTCAGGATTCTGCTCAAACACCACTTTTTCAGGAATGTATTTCCTAACTCTCTGTGGTAGAACCATTTGAGCACCAAGTGTTCCATCAGTATTTGGAGCTCACTTTGACTATAGCACTTGTTACATCATATTATAGATATTTGGTGCATATCTTTATCACTCCAGTATCTATACTATGTGCCCCTAGAAGGTAGAAACCTCAGGTTCATTTTTGCTAGCTCCTCACACACAGAAAGCATTAAAAAACTGTAAAGTTCAGAGGTAAAGAAGGCAAGCCTCTATAATCAGAGGCCTCTCCAAACAATTGTGCTTATGGACTTTTTCTATTTGAATGCATTTGGTACTGTCATTAAAAATCATCAGAAGACCATATAACAGGAGGGAAAAATAAAGAAGTGTGGGATAAGAATGAAAATAATATGGTAATGGTAAAAAAATAAAAACCCAAAACAAAACAAACAAAAAACCAGCAGTGACTTTGCAGTGGAATTGTTCATGAAAATAAGCACCTAATTTAAATTAGGAGCTATTCATAAAAATAATTGTGAGGGCATTTTTGAGAAATAGTTTAAGAAGAGCTTCTTTGGAAAATAGAACCTGTCGGCTTTTTCATACTGAAGAATGACAGCTCTTAGAACATGTCATGGGGAGAAGGTCTTGTATGGAAAACAAGTTCAGCATGGTAGAAGTTCAACCCATGATTGTTGACTGATTGATTGTCATTTGAGGCATGT
The DNA here is from genome assembly GCF_010015895.1 of Lontra canadensis. Taxonomy (NCBI): domain Eukaryota; kingdom Metazoa; phylum Chordata; class Mammalia; order Carnivora; family Mustelidae; genus Lontra; species Lontra canadensis. Next base: position 8,827,176 of record NW_022631043.1, read on the forward strand.
CACCTGCTGGCTGGCTTTTTAATTCATGTTATTGTGTGCCTATCAACTGCTCTATGTGCATCAACACTACAATTATTCCAAGAATCATTGTGAAAATATTCATGTCTTAAAAACTTTATAAACATGAATTATCCGAAAGCAAATTCATAAGCATGGAATGAAGGAGCACAGAACAGTGGAATTGACAGGGTCTTTGGAAGTTCAAGTTCTAATTCTGCCCTACCCTAGCTGTGTGATGTAGAAAATCCTACTTCTGATCAAAAACTTCTGCACAGCAAAGGAAACAGTCAACAAAACAAAGAGGCAACCCACGGAATGGGAGAATATATTTGCAAATGACAGTACAGACAAAAGGTTGATATCCAGGATCTATAAAGAACTCCTGAAACTCAACACACACAAAACATAATCATATCAAAAAATGGGCAGAAGATATGAACAGACACTTCTCCAATGAAGACCTACAAATGGCTATCAGACACATGAAAAAATATTCATCATCACTAACCATCAGGGAGATTCAAATTAAAATCACATTGAGATACCACCTTACACCAGTTAGAATGGCCAAAATTAGCAAGACAGGAAACAACATGTATTGGAGGGGATGTGGAGAAATGGGAACCGTCCTACACTGTTGGTGGGAATGCAAGTTGGTGCAGCCACTTTGGAGAACAGTGTGGAGATTCCTCAAGAAATTAAAAATAGAGCTTCCCTATGATCCTGCCATTGCACTACTGGGTATTTACCCCAAAGATATAGATGTAGTGAAAAGAAGGGCCATCTGTACCCCAATGTTTATAGCAACAATGGCCACGGTCGCCAAACTGTGGAAAGAACCAAGATGCCCTTCAACGGACGAATGGATAAGGAAGATGTGGTCCATATACACTATGGAGTATTATGCCTCCATCAGAAAGGATGAATACTCAACCTTTGTAGCAACATGGATGGGACTGGAAGAGATTATGCTGAGTGAAATAAGTCAAGCAGAGAGAGTCAATTATCATATGGTTTCACTTATTTGTGGAGCATAACAAATAGCATGGAGGACAAGGGGAGTTAGAGAGGAGAAGAGAGTTGAGGGAAATTGGAAGGGGAGGTGAACCATGAGAGACTATGGACTCTGAAAAACAATCTGAGGGTTTTGAAGGGGCGGGGGTGGGAGGTTGGGGGATCCAGGTGGTGGGTATTAAGGAGGGCACAGATTGCCTGGAGCACTGGGTGTGGTGCAAAAATAATGAATACTGTTATGCTGAAAAAATAAAAAAATAAAATAAAATAAAATAAAAAATAAAAAAATAAAATTAAAATTAAAAAGTAAAAAATAAAGAAAATCCTACTTCTCCTATCTAAGTCTTAGAGGTTTTATCCCCCCCTTTAAAATGAACGGAACCACTCCTTTTTCGTAAGGTTGTTACAAAAATTAAATGAGCTTAGATGGTGAGTTGGTTCATTGGTTCTTCCTTTTAAAAACTGATTGTTTCGGTCCAAAGAATAAATGTTGGTAGCTGGTTCTAATCTTTCCTAGTTTTAAATGAACAGCCATAAAAGGCAAAATACTGTATCCCATTGAACTTGAATTACAATCAAGTCCAACGTGTACCTCGTGCTCTGCTTCACTTCACTGGTGATGCTTTCACTAATAAAGCTCATATTTGCTATTTGTCACCACAGTGGCAACAGTTCCATTACAATCACTCACTATTTCACTCCAGTCTACATGTTTACTGACTTGGGGATTGAGCTCTAGCATCTTTTAATCTGCCATTTTTATGTCATCAAAGAAAACTGATCATTTAGGGACGCCTTGCTCTTCCTTTGCTCTTTCTCCTGTCTCCTCTCATTTCCCAGAGAGCTTTTGCCTGTTTGTTCTGAAATGCTTGTCTTAAAGGATGTCTGTGTAATTCAAATGAGGTAGACCATGGATGAGTATTTGTGAAGCAGGAATGGGCCAGATGCTAAGATATGTAGTATACATTCTTTCTCTCTAAACTTCCTTGTTTAGTAAAAAAGCATGATGACATGTCCACTATATGTATAGCCCCTTGAAACAGATGAAATTGAGTCTTCAAGAAAGCCAGGGAAACTGGGTGATGGCAGAACCGAGGTTCATGCTCGGACCTGTTTGATTTGCTTTGCTCTTTCTGCACGTGTTAGTTCAGGAAGCTATAACAAATTTCCACAGGCTAATACTATGGTATGGAAGCAACAGAAACATATCTCACAGTTGTGGAGGTCAGAGGTCTGAGATCAGGGTACCAACATGTTTAGGTTCTAGTGAGCCTCCTGTTTGGGTTGTAGATTACCACCTTCTGCATCTTCATCTGGTAGGAAGGGTGAGGCACTAATCCCACTTGTGAGAGGTCCATCCTCACACATGACCCAACTACCTCATGACCCAACTACCTGCTAAAGTCCCCGTCTTTTGATACCCTCACATTGGGGGTTAGAATTTCAACAAATGAGTTTCAGAGGATGCATTCAGTCTCTTGAGCTGCAATATTGAAAGTGTTCTCATCCTATGCCTTTCTCCGAATTGTCCATGACTGTCACCCCATTTGTATCATGGTTTCCCAATTAGATTTCCATTCCTTTCCTAGAGTTGGAAACTGAATCTTGGCTTCTTTGGCCAAATTCCAGAGTCCCATATCTATTCTTGTCAGCCATTGTCAAAGGTTTGAAACCTTTTATATTCTTTGGTTGATCTGCATGTTCAGATCCAAAGTAAATGAGTAAGAAATGCAAAGAAATTAAGTGCTTGCCTTCAAACATCTCCATGCCAGTGTGGCTGTTGTCAGCCATATCTTCTTCCTGGATCATTAGTTGAGAGCTGGCCATTCCCATGGGAAACCCATGCTACAGATTAGTCACCCACTTTTCTTAAGTCATGCCTTACAACCAAATCCTCCACCAGGAGACAGAGTCAACATCCCACAGAACTTTAAGCCATGTCTGTCATCTGGTCACTTCAGACTTCTTTTGCCAAGACACCAGCAAGCAAGAGAACTCACATTATCAGTAACAGACCCCCTGCTGATGTACAATGGGCCTGCAGAAGAATGAGTTTGACATTTAAGAGGTCACAGAGCATCACTTGATACTTCCCTGCCCAACCTTGACCGAAAATGACCAAGGCCTGAACCCACCCCTCGAAAAGAGCATGATGACCAAGGGCTCAGACTCTCAAGAGATGAGGATCTGTGTTACCCATCAGGTGAAATAAGTGAACCAGCATAGGTGTCAGCTAGAGGTGAAGGGAAACTAGATGGACAAGAAAGATGATGTGATGATTCAGATATGGCCCTAAGACCAGCCGCAAAGGCAGACTTACAGATCATCCTGCTAACCTTTGCTTAAAAGTTTCCCCAAGATAATATTCCATCCAGGATCCAAGAGAAACTGGTCTCAAGTGGGTTAAACTTAACACATGAAGCAATCAGATCTGAGCAGAGCAGGGAACCGAATGTAGCAGATATTGTGGTGTGTCATCCTGATCTCTTTCAGGACTAGAAGCATTCATCTTCCCAGCTACCAAGAGGGCCCCCTGATGAAGGTGCTACTTTCCTCCTCTCTAGGAATTATCTTCAGGCAGAGGGATCTGCCTCACAACCCTATGGGCAGTCCTTATGCAATGACTAATCTGTGTAGAGGTACAAAACTTAGAATCCCTGCTTCAAACTGGGACAACCCTGAAAGGTCAACTGTCCCTGGATCCCCCCCTCCCAAACTTTTGGCTGAGTTCTCTATGCTAAGTGCATTGTGATTGAACGTCTCCTTCTGCCCACCCCAGCCTTTCCTTATTCCATCATCGTGTGTTCCTAATAAACCTCCTGAATATATATATTCAGTGAATTTCCAAGAAATTTGATTGGACTACCTATTGTGTTTGCTTATTTCTTTAAAAAAATTACAATAATATCCAGGTGGTGGGTATTGTAGAGGGCACGGATTGCATGGAGCACTGGGTGTGGTGCAAAAATAATGAATACTGTTACACTGAAAAAATAAAAAATTTTTAAAAAATTACAATAATAGCATTGGCTCACATTCTACTTGTCCTTTATCCTCCTTCTCTCTCTTTCAATTATATGTCCAATAAATTAATTCACTGTTACATATTAAGTCATTCATGCCTATATACCACCATCAATATGTTTCCTCTCCATCAAATAATTAACTTTGTTTTTTCTTCATGACATTTTGAATAAGATCCAGTAGATTTTCTTGTCTACTTATTTTGTCCCACTGCCTCACTCTTGAACAATTAAAATATTCTCTCCTGGAAAGACTGAGATTTATTCTGCATGGCTACACAACATAAGTTATTCATAATTATTCTGTCCAGGTGAAGACTCTGTCTTTGGTGAGTGGTTTCCTACTTGCTGTCTCTCCAACCTTAAACAATTCATGTTGACTTCTGATGTATCAAAACTGTGGCTGAATGGCTTTGTACTTTCCACTCTTCTTGTCATTCTTCTGATTATCTTCAGGCCTGGGACACCCAGCACTCACAGAACTGCCAGATTCAGGAAATAGAAATACAAGACATTCAGTTCAATCTGAATTTCAGATAACAACAAATAAAACTTGAGCATGAGTGTGCATCCGTACTTAAACCAAAAATTGTTCATTATTGATATTAAATTTGAATTTAAATGGATGTCCTATATTTTATCTAGAAATCCTACCACAGAATATATTTGAAGTGGACAAACACCATAGAAAACTCACCATAATGTTCAGAGTACTGGATGTGGAGACAAGTTTGAGAGCAAGCTCTGCCATATTAGCTGTGGGACCACAAGCTAGTGGTCTGAACCTGCTCAACCCCCGCTTTATTAATCTGTATAATGGGCATAATTGGCTTTGCCCTATTTCCGAGGTCCCGATTAGGATGAGAAATGTGACAAGAATGTACTTTGCGGTCAAGATGGCGGAGAAGTAGCAGCTGAGACTACTTCAGGTTGTGGGAGATCAGCTAGATAGCTTATCTAAAGATTGCAAACACCTACAAATCCAACGAGAGATTGAAGAGAAGAAGAACAGCAATTCTAGAAACAGAAAATCAACCACTTTCTAAAAGGTAGGACTGGCGGAGAAGTGAATCCAAAGGGACGGGAAGATAGACCCCGGGGGGAGGGGCCGGCTCCCGGCAAGCGGCGGAGCAACGGAGCACAAAATCAGGACTTTTAAAAGTCTGTTCCGCTGAGGGACATCGCTCCAGAGGCTTAACTGGGGTGAAGCCCACGCGGGGCCAGTGTGGCCTCAGCTCCCGCAGGGTCACAGAAGGATCGGGGTGTCTGAGTGTCGCAGAGCTTGCAGGTATTAGAACGGGGAAGCCGGCTACAGAGACGGAGCCGAGGAGTGAGCTCACTGCTCGGGCTTACCTTGAACCAGTCGCAGGCTCGGTGAGCTCGGAGCGCGGCCGGAGGCCAGGCAGACGGGAGTAATTGGGCGCTGTTCCCTGAGGGCGCACTGAGGAGTGGGACCCCGAGCTCTCGGCTCCTCCGGGCCGGAGACTGGGAGGCCGCCATCTTCATTCCCGTCCTCCAGACTCTACGGAAAGCGCTCAGGGAACAAAAGCTCCCGAAAGCAAACCCGAGCAGATTACTCAGCCCGGCCCCTGGTAAGGGCGGTGCGACTCCGCCTGGGGCAAAGACACTTGAGAATCACTACAACAGGCCCCTCCCCCAGAAGATCAACAAGAAACCCAGCCAGGACCAAGTTCACTTATGAGGAGTGCAGTTTCAATACCAAGGAGAGCAGCGGAATTCCAGAGGAGGAGAAAGCAAAGCACGGAACTCATGGCTTTCTCCCCAGGATTCTTTAGCCTTGCAGTTAATTTAATTTTTTTTCTTTTTCAATTTTTTTTCTCTTCTTCTGCTAAATTTTTTTTAACTTTTACCCTTTTCTTTTTTAACGTTTTTTAACTAGTTTATCTAATATATATATATATTTTTCCTTTTTATATTTTTTTCATTATTGGTTTTCTTTTTTTATTTGTTTCTTTTTTCTTTTTTTCTTTTTTTTTTTTTTTGTTCTTTCTGAACCTCTTTTTATCCCCTTCCCCCCCCTCACGATTTGGGATCTCTTCTGATTTGGCTAAAGCATATTTTCCTGAGGTTGTTGCCACCCTTTTAGTATTTTACTTACTCCTTCATATACTCTTATCTGGACAAAATGACAAGGCAGAAAAATTCACCACAAAAAAAAGAACAAGAGGCAGTACCAAAGGCTAAGGACCTAATCAATACAGACATTGGTAATATGTCAGACCTAGAGTTCAGAATGACGATTCTCAAGGTTCTAGCTGGGCTCGAAAAAGGCATGGAAGATATTAGAGAAACCCTCTCGGGAGATATAAAAGCTCTTTCTGGAGAAATAAAAGAACTAAAATCTAATCAAGTTGAAATCAAAAAAGCTATTAATGAGGTGCAATCAAAAATGGAGGCTCTCACTGCTAGGATAAATGAGGCAGAAGAAAGAATTAGCGATATAGAAGACCAAATGACAGAGAATAAAGAAGCTGAACAAAAGAGGGACAAACAACTACTGGACCACGAGGGCAGAATTCGAGAGATAAGTGACACCATAAGACGAAACAACATTAGAATAATTGGGATTCCAGAAGAAGAAGAAAGAGAGAGGGGAGCAGAAGGTATATTGGAGAGAATTATTGGAGAGAATTTCCCCAATATGGCAAAGGGAACAAGCATCAAAATCCAGGAGGTTCAGAGAACCCCACTCAAAATCAATAAGAATAGGTCCACACCCCGTCACCTAATAGTCAAATTTACAAGTCTTAGTGACAAAGAGAAAATCCTGAAAGCAGCCTGGGAGAAGAAGTCTGTAACATACAATGGTAAAAATATTAGATTGGCAGCAGACTTATCCACAGAGACCTGGCAGGCCAGAAAGAGCTGGCATGATATATTCAGAGTACTAAACGAGAAAAACATGCAGCCAAGAATACTATATCCAGCTAGGCTATCATTGAAAATAGAAGGAGAGATTAAAAGCTTCCAGGACAAACAAAAACTGAAAGAATTTGCAAACACCAAGCCAGCTCTACAGGAAATATTGAAAGGGGTCCTCTAAGCAAAGAGAGAGCCTAAAAGCAGTAGATCAGAAAGGAACAGAAACAATATACAATAACAGTCACCTTAGAGGCAACACAATGGCACTAAATTCATATCTCTCAATAGTTACCCTGAATGTTAATGGGCTAAATGCCCCAATCAAAAGACACAGGGTATCAGAATGGATAAAAAAACAAAACCCATCTATATGTTGCCTACAAGAAACTCATTTTAAACCTGAAGACACCTTCAGATTTAAAGTGAGGGGGTGGAAAAGAATTTACCATGCTAATGGACATCAGAAGAAAGCAGGAGTGGAAATCCTTTTATCAGATCAATTAGATTTTAAACCAAAGACTATAATAAGAGATGAAGATGGACACTATATCATACTCAAAGGATCTGTCCAACAAGAAGATCTAACAATTGTCAATATCTATGCCCCTAACGTGGGAGCAGCCAACTATATAAACCAATTAATAACAAAATCAAAGAAACACATCAACAATCATACAATAATAGTAGGGGACTTTAACACTCCCCTCACGGAAATGGACAGATCATCCAAGCAAAAGATCAACAAGGAAATAAAGGCCTTAAATGACACACTGGACCAGATGGACATCAGAGATATATTCAGAACATTTCATCCCAAAGCAACAGAATACACATTCTTCTCTAGTGCACATGGAACATTCTCCAGAATAGATCACATCCTTGGTTCTAAATCAGGTCTTAACTGTTATCAAAAGATTGGGATCATTCCCTGCATATTTTCAGACCACAATGCTCTGAAGCTAGAACTCAATCGCAAGAGGAAATTTGGAAAGAACCCAAATACATGGTGACTAAACAGCATCCTTCTAAAGAATGAATGGGTCAACCAGGAAATTAAAGAAGAATTGAAAAAATTCATGGAAACAAATGATAATGAAAATACAACGGTTCAAAATCTGTGGGACACAACAAAGGCAGTCCTGAGAGGAAAATATATAGCGGTACAAGCCTTTCTCAAGAAACAAGAAAGGTCTCAGGTACACAACCTAACCCTACACCTAAAGGAGCTGGAGAAAGAACAAGAAAGAAACCCTAAACCCAGCAGGAGAAGAGAAATCATAAAGATCAGAGCAGAAATCAATGAAATAGAAACCAAAAAAACAATAGAACAAATCAACGAAACTAGGAGCTGGTTCTTTGAAAGAATTAATAAGATTGATAAGCCCCTGGCCAGACTTATCAAAAAGAAAAGAGAAAGGACCCAAATAAATAAAATCATGAATGAAAGAGGAGAGATCACAACTAACACCAAAGAAATACAGACAATCATAAGAACATATTATGAGCAACTCTATGCCAACAAATTTGACAATCTGGAAGAAATGGATGCATTCCTAGAGACATATAAACTACCACAACTGAACCAGGAAGAAATAGAAAGCCTGAACAGACCCATAACCAGTAAGGAGATTGAAACAGTCATCAAAAATCTCCAAACAAACAAAAGCCCAGGGCCAGATGGCTTCCCAGGGGAATTCTACCAAACATTTAAAAAAGAACTAATTCCTATTCTCCTGAGACTGTTCCAAAAAATAGAAATGGAAGGAAAACTTCCAAACTCATTTTATGAGGCCAGCCTCACCTTGATCCCCAAACCAGACAAGGATCCCAGCAAAAAAGAGAACTACAGACCAATATCCTTGATGAACACAGATGCAAAAATTCTCACCAAAATACTAGCCAATAGGATTCAACAGTACATTAAAAGGATTATTCACCACGACCAAGTGGGATTTATTCCAGGGCTGCAAGGTTGGTTCAACATCCGCAAATCAATCAATGTGATACAACACATTAAAAAAAGAAAGAACAAGAACCATATGATACTCTCCATAGATGCTGAAAAAGCATTTGACAAAGTACAGCATCCCTTCCTGATCAAAACTCTTCAAAGTGTAGGGATAGAGGGCACATACCTCAATATTATCAAAGCCATCTATGAAAAGCCCATCGCAAATATCATTCTCAATGGAGAAAAACTGAAAGCTTTTCCTCTAAGGTCAGGAACACGGCAGGGATGTCTGTTATCGCCACTGCTATTCAACATAGTACTAGAAGTCCTAGCCTCAGCAATCAGACAACAAAAAGAAATTAAAGGCATCCAAATCGGCAAAGAAGAAGTCAAACTATCACTCTTTGCAGATGATATGATACTATATGTGGAAAAGCCAAAGGACTCCACTCCAAAACTGCTAGAACTTGTACAGGAATTCAGTAAAGTGTCAGGATATAAAATCAATGCACAGAAATCAGTCGCATTTCTCTACACCAACAACAAGACAGAAGAAAGAGAAATTAAGGAGTCCATCCCATTTACAATTGCACCCAAAACTATAAGATACCTAGGAATAAACCTAACCAAAGAGACTAAGAATCTATACACAGAAAACTATAAAGTACTCATGAAAGAAATTGAGGAAGACACAAAGAAATGGAAAAATGTTCCATGCTCCTGGATTGGAAGAATAAATATTGTGAAAATGTCTATGCTACCTAAAGCAATCTACACATTTAATGCAATTCCTATCAAAGTACCATCCATTTTTTTCAAAGAAATGGAACAAATAATCCTAAAATTTATATGGAACCAGAAAAGACCGTGAATAGCCAAAGGAATATTGAAAAAGAAAGCCAGAGTTGGTGGCATCACAATTCCGGACTTCAAGCTCTATTACAAAGCTGTCATCATCAAGACAGCATGGTACTGGCACAGAAACAGACACATAGATCAATGGAACAGAATAGAGAGCCCAGAAATAGACCCTCAACTCTATGGTCAACTAATCTTCGACAAAGCAGGAAAGAATGTCCAATGGGAAAAAGACAGCCTCTTCAATAAATGGTGTTGGGAAAATTGGACAGCCACATGCAGAAAAATGAAATTGGATCATTTCCTTACACCACACACGAAAATAGACTCAAAATGGATGAAGGACCTCAATGTGAGAAAGGAATCCATCAAAATCCTTGAGGAGAACACAGGCAGCAACCTCTTTGACCTCAGCCACAGCAACATCTTCCTAGGAACATCGCCAAAGGCAAGGGAAGCAAGGGCAAAAATGAACTATTGGGATTTTATCAAGATCAAAAGCTTTTGCACAGCAAAGGAAACAGTTCACAAAACCAAAAGACACCTGACAGAATGGGAGAAGATATTTGCAAACGACTTATCAGATAAAGGGCTAGTGTCCAAAATCTATAAAGAACTTAGCAAACTCAACACCCAAAGAACAAATAATCCAATCAAGAAATGGGCAGAAGACATGAACAGACATTTCTGCAAGGAAGACATCCAGATGGCCAACAGACACATGAAAAAGTGCTCCATATCACTCGGCATCAGGGAAATATAAATCAAAACCACAATGAGATACCACCTCACACCAGTCAGAATGGCTAAAATTAACAAGTCCGGAAATGACAGATGCTGGCGAGGATGCGGAGAAAGGGGAACCCTCCTACACTGTTGGTGGGAATGCAAGCTGGTGCAACCACTCTGGAAAACAGCATGGGGGTTCCTCAAAATGTTGAAAATAGAACTACCCTATGACCCAGCAATTGCACTGCTGGGTATTTACCCTAAAGATACAAACGTAGTGATCCGAAGGGGCACGTGCACCTGAATGTTTATAGCAGCAATGTCTACAATAGCCAAACTATGGAAAGAACCTAGATGTCCATCAACAGATGAAGGGATAAAGAAGATGTGGTATATATATACAATGGAATACTATGCAGCCATCAAAAGAAATGAAATCTTGCCATTTGCGACGACGTGGATGGAACTAGAGGGTATCATGCTTAGCGAAATAAGTCAATCAGAGAAAGACAACTATCATATGATCTCCCTGATATGAGGAAGAGGAGATGCAACATGGGGGGTTAATGTGGTAGGAGAAGAGTAAATGAAACAAGTTGGGATTGGGAGGGAGACAAACCATAAGTGACTCTTAATCTCACAAAACAAACTGAGGGTTGCTGGGCGGAGGGGGGGTGGGAGGGGGGGGTGTTATGGACATTGGGTAGGGTATGTGATATGGTGAGTGCTGTGAAGTGTGTAAACGTGGAGATTCACAGACCTGTACCCCTGGGGGAAAAAAAATATATATGTTTATAAAAAATAAAATTATAAAACAAACAAAAAAAAAGAATGTACTTTGCATAAGGTTAATGTGTAAACAGAGGCTCTAAGCAGCTTTATAATAAATAGCTAGAAGCTCTATTTGGGGTTAAGTGAATATGTCTATTGTTAAGACTTTTGATACACAGTTACAAAGTGCTCTCCAAAAGGCTTGAGATATGAGAATGTCTGCTTTTTCTCCCCAACCAATGCCAAATGTTATTAAATAATTTCAGCAATTAGTATGTGGTGTGGTTTTATCGAGTGTAGTAGACGAAAACCAGTATCTATAGCCCAAACTCCCAGTGGAGTGTCTTCTCACGTGAATAATGGTTCTATTATCAGGCATGGAGAGCTCAGACTCCTTTACAGGATAGCCCAGTTTGTTCAGTACAGTTTTCCCTTGGCAAATAATACATAAATCAGTATTACCCTGTGTCCAAAACACCAGCAAATGTCAAGATGTAAATTGCCCCAGCCAAAATGCTTCTGCCCACTCACCAAGAACAGCTGATTTTTTGAAGATTAGTTCATCAAGATCTTATCGAAATGGATGTAGAGGCAGCTCATAGGCTGTGAGAAGTTCAATCTAAAGGCCAGCTCTGCCATTAACCATCCTGAAGCCTTTAAGAAGGTTATTTAACTTCCACAAGCCTCACAAAATCAGACTAAATAATCTTTCACCTTCCCAGACACTGAAAATTTCTGACTCTAGAGTGTGAGGTTTAATTACTCTCATGAGAATCTTAAACTCCAAGTCACATCTCACCTATGGCTGTAATCCAGTCAGCCCAATAACCTGTCCAAAGCAGGTACCAAGAAATGCTTCTTAGGAGGCTTTATTCAAATTGTTCCTATAGATTATTTATTCTCTTCAAATAATTTTCAGTAAATAATAATAAATAAATAACTTTGGAAAAAATAGACAAAACTGTTAGAACATCAAAAAAAAAAAAAAAGGAGCCAAGAGTAGGAGAAAGATAACATGCTTCAGCTAACAATAACTTTTTCAGAGAGAAAGAGAGAGAGAGAGAGAGAGCATGCATGTGTGGGGGTCAGGGAGAGGGAACAGAGGGAGAGAGAGAATGGGGAGCCCAATGCAGAGCTCGATCTTACAACCCTGAGATCATGACGTGAGCCAAAATCAAGGGTTGGACACTTAAATGACTGAGACACCCAGGCACCCTGGCTGAAGATAACTATTACGATCAAATACTCAACTTAGCTCTAAGCTGCCTTGCAGGCAATGCAATCCACCTCAGTAGACATGGGTCTCAAAAGCTAACCAATGGAAGTATAATTGTTCATTAGGAAAAACAACATTTCTGAATTTGTTCCCTTGCACTAAACTCTAAGTGGATCCTTGCAGAGCTCTTGATTTGTTACATCATTGGGATTTCACACATGCATACACACACATATCTCTATTTTATATAAAATACTTCGAACTCCAGGATGACCCTCAGACATCGCTGATTGTGCTTGACAACCCAAAGTATTTGTAGCCTTAATCTATGCTGCCTTTTAATGATCTATACCTGTGCTTTCTAATAGAGTAGCCATTAATCACTTGTGCCTATTAAATATTTATGATGTAATTGGCTCAAATTGAGATATGCTCCAGTGCACAAAACACACGGGATTTCTTTTATTTTTTTAAGATTTTGTTTATTTATATAAGAGAGAGTGAGAGAGAGAGAGAGAGAGCACAAGCGGAGGGAGTGGCAGGCAGAGGGAGAAGCAGACTCCCTGCTGAGCAGAGAACCCAATGCAAGGCTCAGTCCCAGGATCCTGGGATCATGACCTGAGCTGAAGGCAGACACTTAACCAACTGAGCCACCCAGATGCCCCTACACACTGGATTTCAAAGACTAAGAAGGGAAAAAAATAAAATATTTTGTTTCTAATTTGTATTTGCTGTTGAAAATGACAATATTTGGTTATATTGGATTAAATTAAATATATTTTTAATTATTTTATTTAAATGATTTATCATGTTAATAATAATTTATGATTTATTTTTAATTACTGAAGTAATGTCAACATCTTTCTTTTTTACTTTTGAAACATGGTTACTGGAAATTTAAAGTCATGCATATGGCAAGCACTTGTGGCTTGCATTATATTTCTGTTGGACAGCACTCATGGTAGCAATAATGGTAGTAATAAAAGCATTGATTTCTGAGCAGTGAGCAGGTGCACCCAGCATGTGGTTGTTATAGATATATTATCCCATTTTCCTTACAATAACATTTCATGTCGAAGTGAGGCAAAGAGGTTATCCTTTGCCCAACTTTGGAAAACTAGCATGTGACAATGCATAAACCAATTTCCGCATGACAGCTCCTCTCATTTTAGAGTTCTGAGTCTTCAGGTCTTACCAATCAGCCATTCCTTTTAGTCATAATAATGTTATTAATCATTATTTAGAGATCAGAAATCTAAGTTCAGATCTAACAAACTTGAGTGTCAGTCCTAACTGTGCTACCAGCTAATTTCCCCCAGGCCTCACTTTACTCTCTTCTGAACTAGATGAATGAAAACCTAATGTTCAGTAAGTATTTGTTACACTCCAAGCAGTCATCCCAACTCTCTCTACATGAACTTGTACAAATCTTCATAACAATTCTATTAGAGAGTTCCTACTCTATCTGCATTTTTCAGATGAGAAAACTGGGGAATTAAGAGGTTAATCAACTTTCCAAAAATCACACAAGCTTAGAACGAAGGATGCCAGGTTTTTTATTTTATTTTTATTTTTTTTATCATTAAATTTTTTAAAATTTATTTTCAGCATAACAGTACTCATTGTTTTTGCACCTCACCCAGTGCTCCACGCAATCCGTGACCTCTCCAATACCCACCACCTGGTTCCCCCAACCTCCCACCCCCGCCCCTTCAAAACCCTCAGATTGTTTTTCAGAGTCCATAGTCTCTCATGGTTCACCTCCCCTTCCAATTTCCCTCAACAAATCAGTGAAGCAAATCAGTGATTTGCTCCACAAATCAGTGATTTGCTCCACAAATCAGTGAAACCATATGATAATTGACTCTCTCTCTGCTTGACTTATTTCACTCAGCATAATCTCTTCCAGTCCCGTCCATGTTGCCAAGATGCCCTTCAATGGACGAATGGATAAGGAAGGTGTGGTCCATATACACTATGGAGTATTATGCCTCCATCAGAAAGGATGAATACCCAACTTCTGTAGCAACATGAAAGGATGCCAGGTTTGAACCTGTTCACTTAGCTCCAGAATCCATGGACAGAAGATCAAGGGCAGGACCAGGTGGAGACAGTCGGAAAGTACATGATCTTAAAGACTTTTAAAAGAATAGTATACACACCTAGCTGAAGGTCCATCTGCTGTTATCATCACCATCCACTGGCAATTTTAAACAAGACCAGTGAGAAAATGCAAGTTCTTTCAAAACAGTTGCTGTTCTAAGTTGAAACAATTGCTGTTAGTGCTGTTGAGTTGCACTAATATGTATATAAATTTTAAAATGACAGGTTCATTGTCCATCAATAAAATGGAGGTTGATTCAACAGGGAGGCACATTGATTTTGAAAGTAAGTGTATAACGATTTGGGATCCTTTGTGTTGTGTGCAGGTGTGGTGGTGGTTCACGTCTCCAACATCTGGGGCTATACACACTCTTCTATTTCACCAACAGGTGAGAGAGAAACAGGGACAGCGCCATGATGTAAAGAGGAAGAAGTTGAGTTGTTTCAGTTTTGTCATTCTATGTGATCACTCGTTATGTTTATTTCTGTTTAGAATTATAAACACTGAAACAGTGTGACACACAAGATGTAATCTTTTTATTTGAGAAGTAGAAATTTTAGATTATATGTGCAATATAGTCATCCCATTTCATGGTTATTGTGCCTAAAAAGGAAGGCAACACCGAACACAGGTTTGATAAGGATTAAGTGGCTTCTTGACTGTCCTATGTCACCCTCAAAATGCTGTGTTTTATGGTTTTATCAACTCTCATTTTTTCACCTTTCTGAACCGGGCAGCTCTGAGTGCCCAGTATACTTCTACAAAATGAAGCAGAAAGGAGTCCCTGGGTGGCTCAGTGGGTCTTAAGCCTCTGACTTCAGCTCAGGTCATGATCTCAGGGTCCTGGGATCAAGACTTGCATTGGGCTCTCTGCTCAGCGGCGAGCCTTCTTCCCCTTGCCGCTCCGCCTGCCTCTCTGCCTACTTGTGATCTCTCTCTCTCTGTGAAATAAATAAATAAAATCTTTTTAAAAATGAAGCAGAGAATAAATGAAGTTGGTTGATACCAACCACATCCCAGTGGTCACCTTCATTTTACCGGGATGCTTCTCTGGACCTTTTTCACTGTGTTTCTCAGAAATGTGATTCACCAGACCACCACACAGCGTTTGTGTTCCTTTGTAGCTTTGAATCTGAAGTCCTCCCCAGCTTCCTTTCATCTGAGTAAACTCTTGCAGTTCCTCTAGCTAATTCTGTACCATGATTTTCCTCACTTCTTCCTGGAGAGCTTTCCCTCCACCATTCTCCGGAACTCTCTGACCCACCTTATCTGCTGGGGGAGTCCCTCCTCATCAGTTAGAATTCACCTCATATGTTTGCCTTCCCTTAGAAAAGACTCCTAAAAGCTCCAGACAAAGTTAATGGTTACTTTCTTATCAGGCAATTACTAGAATCTCCTGATACCTTGTTTACATGTGTGCTTCTCCTTTTCCCACCTTAAAAGTGATGTCTAAAGTTGAGGAAATAATTTTTTTTCAGCATTTTTCTACCTAAAATGCCCAGAAAAAAGTCTATCTGCTAGGATGACCTCGATAAATATTTAGCTAATACATGCATGAATGAAGTCCAGTATTTTCTAATTGCGTAAGTTGATGCCCATCGAGAAGAAGACATTTTTAAAAATAAAGGAAATTATCTAAGTCTGAGTTTCCTAGAAAGAAGACATGTGAGCAGTTAGTGGGCCAGCTCCTTCCCATGTTCTGTCTCCCACTGGCCCAAACTTGTCCCATGGTATGTCAAATCCACTGTGGTCCTTGGCTATGTGCCCTGGCTCTTCCTTCCAGGCTTTCAGGAGGTGGTGGCCACTTGGGTCTGGTGGTGTCAGACCCAGGCTCAGGTGTTGCTATGGTCCTCACCTCTGAGGACTCTCTGAAGGCCATGCTGATGTCTGTCTCTGTCCTAGAGGAGGCAATGCTGGGACATAGGGATGGAGGCAACTATCAGTATTTGCTATTGTAGGAACTGTAGGAACCAAAGTCAGGAAAAAGGCAGTGACTACAAATGCCAAGCAATTCATCAGAAGTAGATAGACTGGAGAGACTAAAAGTAATAATAATAAACAGCAGCTGAGATGTGCTAAGTATTTACATTGGATCAGACTCAGTATTGCCCCTGAGGACCACAATGGTGAGGGGAAAAAAGACACAGTTCTTCTTTATAAGCTGCAAATGGTTTGGTGTGAAAAACAGACATTAATCAAATAACTGTCAAATAAATGAAAAATTGTCAAGATGAGAAGCACAACTGAGAAAATGTTATGCCATCTTTTCAGAGCCTATAATAGTAGCTCCTGGGAGACAGGGGGACAGGGGGACAGGGAAAGATTCTCTGGTGATACAACAATGAAGGAGAGATATTACTGATGAAAAGAGTCACTGAGGCAGCCAGATGGAGGGAAGATACAGATGGGCATCAGTGGACAGATATCTGTGGGCAGTGAGAAGCAGGTGCTTAGCGAGTAGGGGAGGAGGTGACCCTTGGGGTGGGTGAGGGTGGAGAGGTGAGTGGAGGCTGGGTCAGGGGAGGATCGGAGCTCCATGCTGGGGATTAGTACTAGAAGCCCCCAGAGGGGCTTGGCAGATTTATTGACCAGATCAGTACTGCCCCCAAAAGATCATGCTGATGGTGCAGAACAGCATAAACAACAGAAAAAGGGAAGGATGCAGGGAGACCAAGGAAGAAGCTGCTATGACTTGGACCGAGAAAGTGACAACGGAGCTGGAAGGAAAGGAGAAAGATGTGAGAGATGGTTACAGATGACGAGACATCTTAGGACAGCAGGTGAGACAGAGCTAGAGAAGGGTTGTAGGGGAATGTTGTCATAACCCCAGTTTTATACCTAGACTCATGTGACCTGAAAACTGTGGGTAATGCACGCTTGCATGGTTTTTCTTCTGAGTATATCACTTCACACGTTTCCAGATCATGTACCTTTTCATACCCTCTTTCATGACCTTGCAAAACAGTTTTCCCATGACCCGGATATTCTATTCTTCAAGAGCAAAGCATCATCTAAAAATGGAAGGATGGTTTCTTTGTTCCCTCTCCTGCAATGTTTAGTAACATATTAAGAAGTATGTTTACATGGAGTTCTAGAATTATGCATTTATTTACTGTATTTATTTATAAAGATTTTATTTTTTTAAGTAATCTCTACACCCAACATGGGGCTCAAACTCACAACCCCGAAGTCAAGAGCCACATGCTCCACCAACCAAGCCAGCCAGGTGCTGGGATTATACATTTAAGCAAATTTTTAAGATTGTATTTATTTGTTTATTTGACAGACAGAGATCACAAGTAGGCAGATAGGCAGACAGAGAGATGAAGAAGCAGTCTCCCTGCCAAGCAGAGAGCCTGATGCAGGGCTCAATCCCAGGACCCCAGGATCATGACCTGAGCCAAAGACAGAAGCTTTAACCCACTAAGCCACCCAGGTGCCCCAACATTGAAGCAAATTTTTAAATGGTGATTGTACTACTGATAACCAGCATCATCTCAGTCTTCCAGCTGACTTGGAGGGAGTCATCTCTTTTCTTGAGAAGCTTTGCTTGGATCTTAATGCACAAGACAGGAGGCAAAAGAGGTGTGCCCTTCAGTTTGCATGAATGTAGGAAAGACTGGTAATCTCACCGTTTTCTGTCCTCATCTCCACAAAAACAGAAAACAATCTGCCTCACGCACTGAGTTGTTGTATAAGCTGGTGAGGGTTTTCTTTTCAAATAAACTATAAAACATTTATAACAAGGATCATTATTACCATAATAGGAAATTGTAAAAGGATTGTTGAGTGCAGTAGGGTATAGTGTAGAATTCTTTTTACTGCAACAGGAAATATGACACTATTTTTCAGTGCAGTAATGCTGGTTGAAGAGAAAAATCATTAAAATTTCTTAAAAATATAATTATGATAAGAAAAGGTAAAAATAAAAATCACTTTGGAAGCTATTAAATATTAAACTTGTGTGAAACATCCAAAAAAAAACTCATGAAAATTCAAAGAGGCAGATTGAACTTGATAACTTTTATTCTAGAGTAGATTTTATGCTTGAATTGGCCACACATAATTTCTGATTGATACTTTTTAATGAGGTTCTTTTCAAAATTTTAATAGTTACCACTACTAAAAACTATCTTTTTACAAGTAGGTGATAATAAAATGTAAAACCATCTTATAACCATTCAAAATTTGCAACGTGAAATTAAATTTACAGAATCCAAAGTTCTTTCTCTTCTCTCACTGACAGAAATATTGAGGAAATATCTTGTGAAAATGTAAACAGATTTCAAAAGCAATCAAATGTTTTCATATAGAGTATTTCAAACAAGGCAGAAGTTCTCATTTGAGAATATATATGAATGGTTAAGGTAGTTAGTTATCTTCAACAGCTAGTCTGATGAAAAGAGGGTAAAAGAATCACCATGCAAAGCAAATTGCAAACTACCACATCAGAAAATCACATAGAAATACCCAGTATTATATTTACCCCAAAGATACAGATGTGGTGAAAAAAAGGGCTGTATGTACCCCAATGTTTATAGTAGCATTGTCCACAATAGCCAAACTGTGGAAGAAGCTGAGATGCCTTTCAGTAGATGAATGGATAAAGAAGATGTTGTCCAGGGGTGCCTGGGTGGCTCAGTTGGTTAAGCAACTGCCTTTGGCTCGGGTCATGATCCTGGAGTCCCAGGATCGAGTCCCACATTGGGCTTCCTGCTCAGCGGAGAATCTGCTTCTCCCTCTGACCTCTCCCCTCTCATATTCTCTCTCTCACTCTCTCAAATAAATAGATAAAATCCTAAAAAAAAAAAAAAAAAAAAAAAAAAAAAAGATGTGGTCCATATACACAATGGAATATTACTCAGCCATCAGAAAGGATGAATATCCAAAGTTTGCATCAACATGCATAGGAACTGGAGGAGATTATGCTGAGTGAAATAAGTCAAGCAGAGAAAGACAATTATCATATGGTTTCAGTTATTTGTGGAACATAAGGAATAAGCATGGAGGACATTAGGAGAAAGAAGGGAAAAATGAAGGGGGCGGAAATCAGAGTGGGAGATGAACCATGAAAGAGTATGGACTCTGGGAAAGAAACTGAGGGTTTTAGAGGGGAGAGAGTGGGGGAATGGGTTAACCCGTGATGGGTATTAAGGAAGGCACAGATTGCATGAAGTAGTGAGTGTTATACTCAGGCGCCTAACATCTCATTAAAGAAGAAGAAGGAGAAGGAGAAAGAAGGAGAAGGAGAAGAGGTACCCAGTATTTGTGAAAATATGGACTCTGGGCTGGCACCAGCAGCTGTGGCCCCAGACATTCCAGAAGCTGCCTCTCAGCCTCTCTCTCACTTCTCCCACCTGGGCTGCAGGCTATGCTGCCGGAGGACATGGAACGTGACCTTCTCCCTCAACCCTGCAGATGTCTGGTACACAAAGGGCAGAAAAAGTGGTCTGTGGCTAAGGCTGCCTTGGACATATTTCACGTTTCACAGTTGGATAGGAAGATCCATATGTTACTTCTTTTGTGGTTGAGATTTTATTATTTATTTATTTATTTATTTTTATTGACAGAAAGAGAAAAAATGAGCAGAGGTTGGGGGGCAGAGGGAGTGGGAGAAGCAGGCCCCCTTCTGAGCAGAGAGCCTGACATGGGGCTCAATCCCAGGGCCCTGGGCTCATGACCTGAGCCAAAGACAAATGCTTAACAGACTGAGTCCCCCAGGTTCCCCCGGATGTTACTTCTTCTGCTCACTGCCTACAGTGGCCTCACTTGACCTCAACAGTGAAGTTATCAGGCCCCACTTTTCATCAAAAATCTCCCATGAATCGGTGAAGCCCATGGCTATGGGCTCCTGGCACCCACAGGGATCAGTATGACCAAAGTGTCCCAGTAATCCACCCCATTCCAACCATGTTTGAGAAAATTCAAACCCTCTCTACCCTCAGTAAGAGGAAGGTAAGAACATGTGCATAGGAGAAATTTATAAACCCCAGTATCGGTGTTTCAGGTGTGTGGGCATTCCTGAGGGGATGGTAATCCGATTCAAATAAACAGGGTCTGGTGCTTCCACAAAAGATTGCATCTGCTAAGCAGTGGAATACAACTCTATCACCTGTCTAGGTGGTGGGCTTATTTTAATTAGCAAGGACAAAACCCAGCTTTTAAATCTAAAAGTGAACATGAGTCAACAGAGCATCATATGTGTATGTTGAAAATCATGACTAAAGGTGCAGTTGCATCCAAACACCTCAGAAACAGATAGAAAAAGAGAAGCTAGTTCATATCACATGGCTCTTTTCAGGTAATAAAGAGTCCAGCATCTCATTCAACTGGTAACTTCTGTTTGGTAAAGCAATCACCAAGCAGAAATCATGATTCATTACAAATCCCATCAGTTATGCCGGGCTCGAGTGGTTAAATATTTCTTTGAAGGGAAGAAACCCCTTCTATTTCTTTTTGATTTTAGTTGTCACACAGGAATTTTCTGCATGGGAAAAACTTTAAAATAGGAATCAGAGGATCTAGATCTCTCAGTTACCTTACATGTCCCCTCAAACATGTCACTTAAAATCTGCAATTCAGTTTTTCCAGCTATAAACCAGAGACATGAACTGGAATTATATATGAGGCCACAGAACTCTAAAATTCTAGAAATTTTCTCTTTATTTCCTCACGAGGCTCCACCAATTAGGATGCTTTAACTCAGAAACTATGTGTTTTTCAGATATAAAATATCATTGAGATGATCATTGAAAGTCAACAACATAAAATAATGGTGAAAAAGATGCCGGTTAAGGTAACATGTGCTAGGATCCTTGGGAATGTTGAATATAGACTCAATGTTCAACATGTCTTTGATAAATTCAAAAGATCCTTGTGAAACATATGGCCTACCTCAATTGTTTTTGGAAGTTATTTTTTCCTTATGTTTGTTTGCTTTGTTTTTGTTTTTTGAAAAAGAATTCCTTTGCTTCAACCTCAATACTAATGCTGGATAATGTAAAGTAATTAAGGGGGTCTCATAATGGCTAAACTCCTGAAAAAATCTTTTTCTTGGTTCAGCATTTTTTTTAATGTTCATTAGTTTTTGATGTAGTGTTCAGTGATTCATAAGTTGCACATAACACCCAGTGTTCATCACAACACGTGCCCTCCTTACCTTCAGCAAAGTGCACAGGGCAGTCTTCCCAGAGTATGCCCTCAAGGTAGTCATTATTTGGACAATTCATCCCTGTCATGAATATTCCTTAGGGATCTACCCTGACTACCTATGCTGGGTGCAAGGCATTTAGTGGTAAATAAAATGAGCAACAATTCAGTTTTCATGGAGCTTATATTCTCAAGGAGAAACACAAGGAAGTAGAGTATGTGACAAAGAAAACCTCTAGGCTGTAATAAATGTTATGGAAAAAAGAATTAAGAGTAGGAGGGATGGGGAAATTAGGGCAAGGAGGCACTTCAGGTAGGGTGGGTCTGAAGAGATATTTTAGGAGACATCATATGACAAAATGAAGACAGCCAGTGGAAGATCTGGGGACCCAGAGGGCTGCCAGAGGCAAGGGCAAACACCATGAGAAGCAGGGGGAGTCAGACAAGGCTATCCAAGTCTCGGCTGTTGGCTTACCAGTTGTGTGGAATCAAAACATCTCATTTGATCTCTGGAACTTATTCATCTTCTAACTATGAGTTCGTCACCCACAGCATGGTGATTACAGTCAACAATACTGTATTGTATACTTCAAAGTTGCTAAGAGACTAGACCTTAAATGTTTTCACCACCAAAAAAGAGATGATAATTATAGACGTGAGAGTGGCGTTAGCTGCCCATATGGTACTAATCCTATTGCAACAGGAAAATATCGAGTCAACACACTGTACACTTTAAGCTTACCCAATGATATATGTCACTGATGTCATTCATTCATACATAAATAGATAAATAAAGCTGAGAATGAAAAATCAAAAGTCTCATGTTACCTCCTTGAACCCCGGTTTATCCCTATGTACTAGGGATGATAATATTGCCTCACAGGATTGCCAGAAGGATTACATGGAGCAAAAAAGTCTTTCAGCACTGACCCATGGTCTGCCAGATGAACAAATCTCCTGCCATACCTCCCCAGGTGGTCTGGACATACATTTCTAGCTTCACTTCAGCCTGTTTTCCCTCCCTCATCTTTGAGCCAAATATAATGTGTCCTCACAGATCCTTAAATGTGCCAGGATTTTCCATTTGTCCCTGCCTCACACCACTGTTCCCTCTATTTGAAACACCCTCCATGTCCTTCTTGTCTTAACTCACTTTTATGCAGTGAGTTATCAGGACGTGACTCAACCAATACTACTTGCCACTCTCTCATAGTCCAGTAACATACTGAATCCCCTTGACCTGTAGCTACTAACTCACTGCTCTGTCTCACCTTCTCTACTGCACCCTCCCTGATAAGGGGAACAATTCCATATCTACACATCATATTCCTACATGACCTGGAACAAGTAGGTGCTCAATGAATGTTTTTTGGGTAGTCAGCTGGGATCTCCTTGGTGCTGAAAATCCAGGCAAAACTGGTTCCCACTGTGATGTTTGAATTTCTAGTGTGAGTCAAGAGAAGCTCAATTGTTCTGTAAAAACAAACATTCCCAAATCTCAGTGGCTTAACACAAATATAACTGTCATTTGTGGGACATGTTCAACCAAGCTCAGCTAGGAGATCTTCTCATTATAGTTCTGGGAACTCAAGAAGTCACAGGCTCCTCTTGACACCTGATTCCTCAGTTTCCACCACAGAGAGAAGAGAACTCGAATGCCTGAAAGGGCTTGGCTAGAGGATTCTTAATGGCCCCATTTTCTAATTTCTCATTAAATTCTCAGTTTCCCATGTGACTAGAATTTCTATGAGAACAACTCCTATAAATTTATTTCAAAAGCCAAGTAGGATGGGGAGAAAAGGTCTGCACACACACACACACACACACACACACACACAGTGCATATGTGTGTATGGAGGTATTCCCACAACTTTCAACAACTAGTACTGAAATATCACAAAAGCTTGAAGTCCTATATTCACCAGTGCTAACCGCCACATGTTCAAGAAAGAGGTGATTGCCTGGTGTTCTGCTATCTGGGCAGTCATACTGCATTAGAACTAGGTTTCAAGGCCGTGTAGGATTTTCTTCCCCTCCACTTAAAATAAAATCGAGTTCCACCAATGGATAGTGGGTGATATTGAGCAAGTCATTTAATTTTTCTGAAACTCAATTTTGCAACTCTAGTCATCAATAGCACTAGGGTCATAATAATAATAACAGTAATAGCTTACAACCATTGGGCATCTATGTGCATGCATTACCTTAATTTATTCTTGTTCTTATACACACACACACCCATACACATACACTATTGACTGGCGCTAGTATCCTACTGTGGTTAAGGATGCCAAGGGGCGCCTGGGTGCTCAGTGGGTTAAGGCTTCTGCCTTCGGCTAAGGTCATGATCCCAGGGTCCTGGGATAGAGCCCCACATCGGGCTCTCTGCTCAGCAGGGACTCTGCTTCCCTTCCTCTCTCCCTGCCTGTCTCTCTGCCTGCTTGTGATCTCTGTCAAATAAATACATAAAATCTTAAAAAAAAAAAAAAGAAAAGGATGCCAAAACTCAAAAAAGAGAAATAACGTGCTCTGGGCCACAATTAAGCCAAGTTGAACTCAGGTCCAACTCTAGAGCTAGAGTTCGTAATTCTAATCCTACACATCAGTAAAAGAGGACAATAGTGTCAAGAATCCAAATCTGTGAGTACATTAAATGGGTACAGGTTTATGGAAAGCTGGTAAAATGTGAAGATTCATTCCTCAAGATTACTATATACCACTGAAGACAGGAACCATGTTGCATTCAAGTGTTCCTTGGCATACAGTAGATACTCAATAAATGTTTGATGTATGCAGTAAACAGTAATTCATGTGATCTACTTGGGGTACTATGGGACCAAGCCTACTTGACTAAAGATGGTATTCCAGGTAAAAATATCTGACCAGTTTGTCAGTGAAGCATTTCTACCCTCTAGGAATTAGAAACCTGGAAGCTTCCAGAGACCAAAGGGCCTTGGAGCTGAGTTGTTCCATTACTGTAATACAAAAGCAGAGAGATAGAAAGAAAGAAAAAAAGAAAGAGAGAGGAAGCAAAGGATGAGGAGAAGGAGAGTAAGAGAAAGAAAGGAGGAGGAGGAGGAAGAATTAGGAGAAGGAGAAGGGGGGTGGGGAGGGGAAGGAGGATAAAAAAAGGGAGAATAATGCCAAAGGGTAGACCTGTGGTCCTTGGTCAGTTTGAAGCTTGGGACAAATGGGCCTTGGATGTTGGGATCCCCACTCAGGGCCACATTGCAACCCCAAGCCATCTCGTCATCGTGGGGGCTCTCAGATGAAGTTGGGTGCAGTGGTGTCTTAGCTCTCGGCACATGGAGAATGTGTAACCACATCGTGCCTTCTGGCCAATCAAACTCATAAGGAACTGAAGAAGGATGCAGATTTACTTGTGACAACTTCCTTCCTGGTTCCACAGCCACAGTGTCTAGACACTATTTATTGGCAACTCCCCTGGGGTTTGTAAGGAGTACACTTGAGTCTAATTAATCAACCTGACTAACAGTGTGCACAGTTGTTAAAGAGTAACCACAGCTTTAATGAAGACAAAAGTGCACCAGATGTCCCCTTTGATCATAACTTGGGCTACTTTGTCTCCTCCGTCCTGTTCTTTACCTTCCTTGCCTGGGTCTCCCAGTCCACACTCATTTCCTGTCATACTCCTGACTTTTCTCCTGTGACTTAGTGACACACACATGACTTTCAAAGCCTCTGCTGATACTGAGTCCCACTCCTGAATCATGCAGAGGAATTGCTGTGTGACATTTATAAGGCCTCAGTTTCCCCATCTGTACTACACAGGGGGGTGATGATGTCTTCCTAGTAGGGTTCTTGCATGGGTTCCATACAACAAAGTCCGTGGACGTGCACAGTGGGCTCACCCTCCTTCTCTCCCTCCTGCCTCTCTCACTTCTCTATTCTTCCTTTTTCTTCCTCTTTATGACATTGCTCTTTTCAAAACCTTTACCACCTTTCTTCCCTTCCTCCCCTTCCTTTCTTCCTTCCTCCTTTTTAAAATTTCCTCCTTTATTTCCTCCCTCTGCTTTCCTCTCCTTTTCCAGGCTTTCTCAACCTCTTCGCTCACCCTCTCTCCTTTTATGGCCAGAAGTCATCACAGGCACAATCAACTTGAGACTTCTCTGGATGTCTGGCAAGGCTGGCAGATTTGTAAAAGTCTAAAGCACAAGAATAGCACTTGAAGTGGCAAAGCAGAGAGAGGTGTTGATTGTTTGTTATTGTTATAAGACTGTCTTTCTCTCACCTTCTTGGCTGGCAAGGAATATGCAATGAAACAGGATATTGAGGAGGCCAGGAGACTCCACCCAAACATCTTGGAGATTCAGGCTCAATGCTTGCAACTACCCACCTGAAGAAAAAGAAAGGACTAAGCTAGTTATGCATGCATTGCTATGAATTGAATCCTGTCCCCCCTCCCTCCACCAAATTCCTATGTTGAAGCCCTAACCCCCAGTGAGCTAGTGTTTGGAGGTGAGGTCTTTAGAAAGTAATTTGGGTTAGATGAAATCAGGAGTGTTGGAACTTCACGGTGGAATTAATGGCTTTATAGGAAGAAGAGAGAGCGAGATCACACATAACAGCAAGACAGCCATCTGCAAGCCAGGAGCTGGGCTCCCACCAGGACCTGGATCAACAGGCACCTTAATCTTGGATGCCCCAGTCTCCAGAATTGTGAGCAATAAATGTCTGTTGTTGAAGCCCCCCAGCCTGTGGTATTTTGTTATGGCAGACCTCACAGACTAATACAGGTGTGTCGTAACTTGCAGTTAAAAATAATACTAATTAATAACCTCTTGGCCTTTAGAAAGAAATTAGAGTCCAACTCTTCCACAATCCATATCTGAGTGGGGGAGTTATTATGGATGCATGTGGATGCAATGAAAACATTCTCCTGACCCCCTTACATAGTGGCACTAACCCTGCTATTTAGTAGGCTGTCTTAAACACTGATCTCATAAAGTTTGAGAGGGATTGCTCGATGAGGAAGTGCCCCAGTTAGAATCCAATTTAACATTCCCAGGGCTATAGGCTCCCCTTTTCTGATGTTGAAGAGCTTGGTCCAGCTCATAAACAGCATAGGTTTTCTCCTGGCTTGGCTAACACTGCTTGCATGGTTTGCCTGTATCAGTCACTAGCCAGCTGATCATTAATTCATCCGAAGCTGTTTGCTAAGCTTCTGTTATATGCTGAACCCTGAGGAGAGAGGGGTGAATAAGGCAGAATGGTCCTCACCCCTGAGGAGAAGATGTTCTAGTCAGAAAAGGCAGAAAGCAAGTAAATGAGCAAGGAAGCAGGATCATTGGTGATAATAGGATGTCCTCTAAAGGAATTAAACAGATATTTTGGGTTGGAAAACTCTGGGAGTGGGTAACTTGAGTGTGATGGTCAAGGATCACTCCTCGGAGGAGGTGACTTCTGAGTGAGACCAGTATGAGCCAGGCAAGGGATGATATGGAATGGGACTCCAGACAGAGGAAACATCAAGTATGAGTGAGAGAAGTTTGTCCTCTTTACCCTTTCTTCTTAGCTAATAATTGACCATCCTTGCCTATTTGTCATAAGATCTGGTGCAAATGTCTTATCCTGGTATTTCTAAAGCATATGTCCCTTAGTCCATGAATTAATGAATGAATGAATTGCTTCCTATTACAATAGGAAGCTAATGAATAATTTTAAACTAAGGAGTGATATTATCTCATTTATGTGATAATCCCTACTTCAAATCACCAATGACTTTATAAAAATAAAAATTTTCACTGAAACTATTATAAGACTTCTCCTTCTCATGTCTAGGGATTTTTTCCCTGTATTTTTATGAAAGAAAAAGAAAAAAAAATCATTT
Organism: Lontra canadensis; assembly: GCF_010015895.1. Classification (NCBI taxonomy): domain Eukaryota; kingdom Metazoa; phylum Chordata; class Mammalia; order Carnivora; family Mustelidae; genus Lontra; species Lontra canadensis. The sequence continues at coordinate 8,854,725 of NW_022631043.1, forward strand.
TCTGCCATCCTGATTGGTGTGCAACTGGTTCATCATTGTTATGGCTTTGGTTTGGTTTTTGTTTTAAGAGACATACTTTGGGACACTTGGGTGGTTCAGTCAGTTAGGTGTCCAACTCTTGTTTTTGGCTCAGGTCTTGATCTCAGGGTTGTGAGATCAAGCCCCACATCAGGCTCCACTCAGCATGGAGTCTGCTCTAGATTCTCTCCCTCTCCTTTTCCCTCTGCTCCTCCCTCTACTCACACACTCACTCTCTCTCTTTCTCTCAAATAAATTAATAACATTTTTTTTAAAAGAAGCATACTTTACTGGGGACACCCAGATAATGTATCAGTTATCTATAGCTGCATAACAAATAACCACAAAATTTGGGGGGGGTCAAATAATAAACGTCTATTTTTTCACAGGTGTTGTGGATCACAAACTCAAAAGCAACTTAACTGGGTGATTCTTGTTCATGGAACTTCATCTGGAGCTGCATCTCCTGAAGGCTTGACTGGGGCAGGAAATTTCACTTCCAAATAGCTATTGGAAGGGGGCCTCAGTTCCTGTTTGACTTTTGGTAGGAGGTCTTACTTCCTCAATACTTAAGATGCCTGAGTGTCCTCACAACATGGTGGCTGACTTCCCCAAGAGTAGACAATGCAAGGGAGAGCAAGAAAAATGGTGTAACCTTAAAAATGACATACCACCATTTCTGTTGCATTCTATTGATCCAACAAACTAATTGTCATATAATGTTGGAGGGGACTATGCAAAGGCATGAACACCAGGATGTGGGGGATTCTTGGAGGTCATCTCAAAGTCTGACTACCACATGAACAAAGGGAAAGGGAGATGACTGAATAGAGTCAAGATGGAGATGTACAGCTTGCTAAGTAAAGAGCTAATATGGGCTATAAGATAATCTCCACCATATGCTTCTTTGATTCAGATCCCTTGATCACTGGAAAGGTGGCCAGGTCCTGGCTTTAGATGTAAGCAAGAGATACAGTGCTGGCCAAGGACATGTACTGAAAGTCTTCTAGGGGATTCTAGAAAGACTTTTTCATCTCTTATAGGGAGGAGGTACTCAGGAGAAACTCTGAGCAGAGCTCCCACTTCTGCTTTGATCCTCCCATGTGGTGCAAGAGAATGAATGCTAAGAGGCTGTAACTATCTTGCAACCATGAAGAAAAGATCAAAGGAATTCTAGAGTCACCAATACAAAGCCCCAGATATAACTGATTTCCTGAACCAAACCAGCAAATTTCTACATTGCCCACTTCTTTTTGTGCAATAAAAATAAACTCTTATTGGTTTAAGCCACACTTATTTGGGTTTTCCCATTATATGTTGTCACTCTAACTTATAAAGGCATCTAACCCAGACATAGGAGGCCAGGGAGAGCTTTCCTGGAGAAAGTGATATCCATGCTAAGAGCCGGATAGGTAGGAAGAGGCTCCACAGAACATGAACAACAAATCCCTACATTCAGAGAGAAGGGAGAGCAAGATATGTTTGGAGAGAGCTGAATGTAGTTGAGTGTGGCTAAAGGCCGAGGGCAAAATAGGCAACAGTCAGAAAGGAGATTGAAGAGGGGCAGTCCTAGAGCTATTTGTCTTTGATGTTAAGACTTAGGAGGGCAAAGAAGAGTCATTGGAATATTTTAAGCAAGGGAATGACATATTGGCATAGACAAAATGAGGTGGGAAGTGGTTCTTTCATGGATATAAGATTTCAGTCATGGAAGGTGATGAGGGATTCTGGGGGCATGCTGCACAATAGTGTATGTGCAGTTGGAAATATGGTACTGAAAACTTGGAGATTGCTGGGAGGGGATTTTTCTTCTTTTTTTTTTTTTTAATTAACATATAATGTATCATTTGCCTCAGGGGTACAGGTCTGTGAATCATCAGGATTACACATTCCACAGCAGTCACCATAGCACATACCCTCCCCAATGTCCATAATCCAGCCACCCTATCCCCTCCACCACCCCCCAGCAACCCTCAGTTTGTTTCATGAGATTAAGAGTTTCTTATGGTTTGTCTCCCTCCTGATCCCATCTTGTTTCCATTTTTCCTTCCCTACCCCCCACAACCCCCACTCTGCCTCTCAAATTCTTCATATCAGGGAGATCATATAATAATTGTCTTTCTCTGATTGACTTATTTCACTATGCGTAATAACCTCTAGTTCCATCCACGTCATTGCATATGGCAAGATTTCATTTCTTTGGATGGCTGCATAGTATTCCATTGTGTATATACACCACATCTTCTTTATCCATTCATCTGTCGTTGGACATCTGGGTTCTTTCCATAGTTTGGCTCTTGTGGACATTGCTGTTATAAACATTCGGGTGCACGTGCCCCTTTGGGTCACTACATTTATATCTTCGGGGTAAATACCCAGTAGTGCAATTGCTGGGTCAGAGGGTAGCTCTATCTCCCACTTTGTAAGGAAACTGGGAGGGGGTACTTTATATCATGTGTTTTGTTTTTTTTTTTTTCACAATAAAAAAGAGTGATGCATTCATATTTAGATGATCACAGCAGCTGATGAAAAGAGGCTGCTTATAACTAGAAAGACCTGTTCAGTCTACTACCATTACTAGGTGAGAGAGGATGGTGTCCAGAAATAAGAAAACAGCAGTGGAGGTGGCAGAACTATAAGAAAGTTGTCATCTGCTCTGTCAGTAATTAACAGATCTTATTAATTGAGTGAATGGAATAGGACGAGCTCATAAATATTAAGCATTTGCTACATGCGTTGAACCATACCAGGTGCTTTATGATGGATTGCCTGTGGTCTTCACAAAACCTAGAAAAGGCATTGTCTCCCTTATTAAGAAAGTTCCAAAGTGTTAAGGAATTTGTCAAGGTCACAGAGATACCACTTGTAAAGTTAGAACTCAAGAATGAGTCTTCCTGAGTAAAAAATCAACTCATTTCGCTAAACCATGACTTTAGGTAAACAAAATATTTAATGATTCTAGTAAGCATCTGAAGACTAGACCAAACATTTTGTTTACTTCTATCTGTATTAAGAAATCTACTTTACACTTTACATTATGCCCAGTACATGCAGTGTGTGTGTGTTTATGTGTGTGTGTAGCTCACACTATCTAAATCTATTTGATTCCTATTTGTGTAACAAAAGTTCAAAAATCAATTTGGAGAGTGAGAAATACCATGTCAAACTGAACTTTATGTTTTGTGAATTTCAGATACTGTAACACCAAGAATTTGATAAGGTATTTTACTGAAATTTTGTCAAATTTTCTTCTGTTCTTTACTTCAGAGAGGAAGAATTTGGATGCTAAAGAACGCCTTAGTATGGAGTATAGCAAGACATAAGTGTACTTGTTATTCTATTTTACTCTCTTTCATTAATTTATCCCTTAAATGCTAATTATGATCCACCAAGTAATTTTGCAATGTCTGATTTGGTTGGAACCCACACTGTAAAAAAGGAAGAAAGAAAGAAAGAAAGAAAGAAAGAAAGAAAGAAAGAAAGAAAGAAAGAAAGAAAGAAAGAAGGGAAGAAAGAAAGAAAAAGAAAGCATTGATTGGAGGGAAGAATGAATCTCATACATTTGTATATGTGAATCATATTTTGAGATATTAATTCATGGGGTTTGCTTTTGGGTTTTCCTCTTTTTCTTTGCCTTCATTCAAGCTTCCTTTAAATCACTTCCATAAGGAAGGAAGAGAAATCAAAAGTAATATTTTCATCTTTTGTTTTTATAAAAATATAATCCTGGAGGAGACCTTAAAGATTTTAGAGGTACGAGGAGTTTAAACTATAAGGAAGAATGCATGTGCACAGGGGGAAATCAGATGGCCTTGGAGGAAACATAAAGGATTTTCATCAGTCTAAAGGAGATATCCCCAATCTGGAGCAGGAAGAGAGACAGACAGACACAGAGAAAGTCCACAAGTCTTAACTAATGACTTTTCATAGTGTCCTGGAGAGGGTTCATCACCCCAGAGAGGAAGGGCAATGTGCTATATCGAGCACATGGGACCATCGGCAGACCTATGAAGACTCTCCCACTGGGACCATGAGAGTCAGACAAAAGACCCACTGCCTCAGGGTGACCTTTATGAAGGGAGAGCCAAAGACCAGAGGGCATGCACATTCACAAATGCACACCTTCCTGAGTGCACTGGGCACTGGGCACTGAGTAAGAGCCAAGAACCAGGGCATCTCCCCAGGATCAGAAGGGTACAAATGAAAGCCCTAGATGTGAGTTACATGTCTCATCATTTGGGTGAAACCAGAAATATATTGTTTTTTTAAAGATGAAGAAATGTATTTCTTTTATGCTTATTTAATGGACAGAGATCCATACATACAATTACATAAATGTGTATAAATACCTACATTATAATGTCATCTATAAATTTTTAGCTTGAATATTCTACATAAATCCCAAAGGTCTCCTTGGGTGATGGGGTTGGTAGTGGATGAAATACTTACAAAATAAGATGTTTTGTTTTACTGCAATAGCACTCAGGTATGGCTTGGGTTTTGTTTCTGTTTTTGTTTTTTCCCCAAAGACAATGAAGAAAATGATCTGCTTTATTTCTCACTGAGTCTGATCATTTTGTCCCAAAACTTCATATGTATGTCAAATTAAAAACAGGTCTTAAACCACAGCTAAAAGAGGTTTTGGTCCTATGGGTGAACTAGCTGGAAACTCTCATATTTTTTCTTTCATTATGACTTCTTTTAGCTAACTTCTTAATGGTTCCTCCAATGGGCTATATATGTGTGTGTTGTTAGTCTTATGCTTTCAATAAGTGAAGCCTTAGTAAGTGATGTCATAGTAAGTTCAGGCTGTAGTGAAATGAGAGACAAGGGAATCGTCTTTTTTCAGAAAATATTTATTTATTTATTTATATGTGAGTGGGGGAGGGTCAGAGGAAGAGAATCTCATGCAGACTCCCCACACCATGGAACCCCGTGTGGGGCTCCATCCCACCACCCTGAGATCATGACCTGAGCCAAAACCAAGAGTCCAACACTTAACCATTTGAGCCACCCATGTGCCCGGTGAATCACCTTTAAGAAGAAAAAAATGTTTAAGTCCCTGTAAGATATCTTCCTCTCACTTGACTGATGAATTCTACGTGTAGATATATTGTTTCAACATTATTTTCCCACTGATGAGACTGTCTTCTATTTCCAGGCACTAGAATCCGATAAAACTAGTTCCTGTGAAGATCCAAAATGTATACAAAGAGGTTCACCAACCCACCCATCCCCCAACCCCACCCCTGCCTTGGATTTTTCAAGGCAAAGAAAATACATGATAGGAGCAAAATAGATACGTTGTTTTTTCTATTGTACATTGCGTTGCATTCCAGATGAAATGTGAGTCCAAGGCTTATAATTCATACACTGTTTTCATGGATGAGCCCTACTTATTTTTTTTAATTGAAGTAGAGTTGACATGCAGTATTATACTAGTTCTAGGGCACACCATAATAATTTGACATTTATATACACTTTGAAATAATTGCCATGATAAAAAGTAAGCCTTACTTACTTTAGCCATTGACTTTTCCTGAAGTTCCATCAAAGCAGTTAATGCCTTTGATATTTCCTAAGAGCAGAGCTTCCAGGCAAGACAGGCATGTCTTCCCCCCACCTCCAGCTTTATTGAGGTATAGTTGAAAATGAAAAATGTGCATATTTAAAAATTGTAAAAATTGATATAAAATGTGAGTTCACCATCACAATCAGTAGTTAATACATCCATTGCCTCATGCTTTTACCATTTGCTTTGTTTTTTCTTTGTGTGTGGTGTGCGTTTAAGATGTACCTCTTAGCAAATTTCATGTACTTTTCCTTTAAGGATTTCCAGCTTTGGAAGCTGCCCTGTCACAAACACCCTCCTTCCCCTTGGAAACAGGATCTCTCTGGTTTCAGGTCCCCTTCCTGAACTGAGTCCATCTTTTCTTTTACATGTGAATATTTTATGTCTTCAGTGTCAGTGTTCCTAAGGGTATTTTGCAAAGGGCCCAGTGCTTATAAAATTTAAATTTATATATTACTGTACTTAACCTACCAAGTCAACGATGCATTGGAGGGAAATAAATTTCCTTTTTCTTAAACGTAAAGATGCATTGGAGGGAAATAAATTTCCTTTTCTTAAACGTATCTACTGTAAACAGGCCAGTGGCATGCATCAGCATCATAAAGCCAACAATGTTTTTTTCTAATAGGGCAAGAGGATGTTTCCCCCAGGACCACCCAGAGGAAGTAAAATAGACCAAAGTAATTATTTTGGTTAAATCCATTATATGAAAAACTGCTTTTTCAAAAACCATAAAAATAGTGTCTGTGGCTTGAACTGCCCAAAAAACAGACCCTCTACCCAAACAAGAATTAGTTCTCTTACTTGTATCTGCCATTCCGGTCATGCTACCAGACTTCTCAAAGGGTGAATTTCTCAGAAATCTCTTACTTAATTTGCATTTGGAAAGTTCAAATGTATTTGACAGTTTCATTCTTATCAGTCCTATTTAAATTAGGTCAACATTTGTTGACTACTTGTGACAGCATTTTTATTAAGCATGTGAAAGCTAGAATTATACGATCTAAATTTAATTGCTGGAATTTTGTTATCTATTAACCATGAGATCCCAGGCAAGTTACTTAGCTGCATGGACCCTGGGTATCTTAGTCAGTAAAATAGAAATAGCATTTTATTCTCTTTAACTCAGAGAATTGCTGCGATGCTTAAATAAGATGTTCATAAAGATCTTAAGTGCTCAATAAATTGTTGTTAATCTTATTATCTTCATGTACACTTGGGAAAATTATTAAAGGGAAACCTCACTGAAGTTGAGTAGGGGGGTTGGAGGGGGGAGCCATACCAGGAAGAAACAGAATTACAGAAAGAATTGTAATAATAGGCTCCAACAGAAGACTCATCGACAGGAAAAAATGATCAGTTCCAAGCCCACAACCTGGAAAGACCTACTCTGAATCTTCAAGAAATCCACTACCCCAGCAACTTACCTATAAGAAACTAGCATCACCCTAAACTCTTGCCTTTCTCCAATGGACTTGCTTTCAAAACAACCCTTCCCAATTTCCTCCTTTTTCTCCATAAAATAATGTTCCTCTCCTTTGTTTGTTGGACTGGCCTACAGTTATTCCATAGTTTGCATGTCCCAAATTGTTATTCCTAAGTAAACCCATTTTCTCCTGGTAAAATAACTCATGGCTTTATGTTTAAGGTTAATACTCTAGTTGCTAGAAACTGGAAGTTATAGGCCCAAGGAAAATCAGTTCTCTCCTTTAATGAGTTCACTGCTTCATGGGGAGAAGTGAGAGACAATTGGGTGAACAAATGGGACAGAGCCAGTCCCTACAGTAAGTACCACCCTAGCAGTACCAGAATAGACTGGCTGACAAAAGAGAAGTGTCCACCAAGAAGACAACAAGACTAAAGCAACCAAATATGTTTATTTGCATTCTTAGGAATTGCAATCCAAGAGATACATAAGACACAGAATCCACAGGAGTCAAACATGTGCCCTGAAATGTGAGAGTGGTGCACAGGTTTATAAAGGCAAAACCCACAAGCCTATATAAATTGATTTGAAAGAATTATGATTGGTGCTGGCAGAGTTTGAAGGGACTTTCTATACATGGCTGGATATTTGGCTAACAGGTGTTACATTTTCTCTATTTCAGTCCAAAGTAGGAGGATGTGTTCTAAAAGGTGGTAGATCTGTAATTGACAAACGCCAAAAGTTCTGAGAACTACAACAGGGGATGGGCCTAGGCTGTACTTCCTTGAGATTCTTCTGACTCTATTTTGAGTGACCCTTTTAGCAATGCCTCCTCATGTTGGAAGCTTCTTTCACAGAGGCAGTTCTTAATTTTCACTGGGAATATCAGGAAAGGATTTGCACAGAGACATTGCCCAGGCTTTGCAGGATGAGATGAGTAGTATTTTGAAGGAAGGAAATGGCAGGGGGAGAGAGGAAGACACGGAGCCTTTCCAAGAGAAGGCTTCCTCCATGTACAAAAAGATGTGAATTTGAGAAGTACTGTCCCTGAACATAGCCAACACCCACTCATAATAAATAGACAGGGGACAAGTGAAAGCATGATGAGAGGCCCATTGTAGCCTCAAAGTAGTATGTTAACTTGTTTTAAGTGATAATCATTTGTTGGTTTGCATCTTCCAAAAAACTTTTCAATATTTGTGTAAAGGTAAAGTTGTCATTGGAAAACAAAATGCTTTGGGGACTGAATGGCACTGTGTTGCCCCCAAAAGAAGAAGAATTGAATCCAATTGCCTTCCGTGCTCTTCTTTTAAAATAACCTGTTCTAACATCCCTTAACAGCAAAGAAAATTTCAGAGGAGTCAGTTGACCAGATGCAACGTTTTCTCCCTGATATGTTAGTTTCAACCTGAGTTCATTAAATTCATTGGTTTTTTGGTTTTTGGTTTTTGGTTTTTGTTTTTTTATGTAGCGTGCTATGCTCATTCATCAGCCTGAGTCATTTTATCTGATTGGGTCCAATCTCCCCCTCCTTGGCATGCCTACTTTGTTGCTGAATAAATCATCCTGGGATATGTCCAGAGGAAGATTTTCATAGGAAAGTTCCATCTGCATTCAACCCCTCATTTATTCAGGCTGAGTTCTCAGGCTCCCAAGGAGAAAGATTGAAAAAATAAAGAGGTGTCTTCCACTGCCAAGTTTACTAATACGGTCATTAGCACAAATGACTTGGGGCAATGCCTGAGAGAGGATACAGCTGGGCACACATTCTGGCATAGGGTATGCAGGAACCTGCCTCCCTGCCCCACCAGCCTTCTGCCCTCTTTGGGCTCCCTCCTCAAGTCAAGACACTTATTACCTGCCAGAATTTCAGGAGACCTGGGGATGCAGAGTCCAAGCAATTTAGAAAGGGAGAAGCAAGCAGTGTTTCTTTTCTGGACTGATTTCATTCATGTCTAGATAACTTCAAAATTGAGTTTTGGAGTGCACTTTGCCCTTTACCTCCAGCCCCTTGGGAGTGGGACAGCTACTATGGGAGATCTTTATAGCTAAATTAATTCACCCACAGATCGGCCTAAAAGTAGAACCAACTTTCTTTCTGTTTAAAATTGAGCACTTAATTTTGTTCTCTTGAGAGATGGTCAACTACAACTCTAAAGGCCTAGTATTAAAGGAGTTTTTCAGGGTGTATATTACATCCCAGAAATCTACTGTTAAGGGATAGGGGGAAATGTCAGTCGTCTTCTCTCTTGGGATTCTCTGTACAAGGCAGTGGACCAGTTCTGGATTTAAAGCGAAAACCATGGGTGTGAATAAAAAAGAATAAAAAGGAAAGAATTAAATCTCGTGTTTCTGGGACACAGTGAACCCAAATAACCCTGGAGATAGAGTATGTGGTTGGGGAAGGGAGCCATTCAAAGCTATTCCCCACTCAGGGCAGGCAGAGAGAGGGGAGTTTCTCCTCGGGGGAGCGGGGGAAATCTCTCATTCTGGAGTGCTAAGGGGGGCAGACAGGCGGTCTTCTGGGCTTTCACTGGACGCCACCGGGAGCTGAGAAAGCGCCCAGGGCCTGACGTCACTGGCCATCAGCTGACTGTTCAGGGCCCGGGCTCCACCGGCTGTAGCCGCAGTTGCGGTGGCAGACGTGGCGGCCGCCGCGGTTCCACCACCTGCAGCCGGGCTCGGGACTGCAGCTACCACACTTAACTTGCCGCACCCGGACCGGGCGCTTCCGCTTGGCCGGGCGCGGAACCCGGAGGGCGCGAAACCCGGGCTTGAGCCGGCTTCGGGAAATGTTTTCTCCCACGTCCTCCCCCTCTCCTCCTACTGTAAGCAGGGAGAAACTTGGAGTGCGCGGCACTCAGAGGACGAGCCCTCCAGTCCTCGGGATTGGTGTAGCAAATACTCTTGCTAGAAGCCGTCTCTACAATTGCGGCTTCTTGCTTTAAGCCAGATAGCTGGTATCACCAAAAGATGCCCAGGTGGGGAGGACGGAAAGGAGACCCTCTATTTCATCGCGTTGGGCTTTAGGAGTCCGTGGGCAGAGCGGCCTACGAGTCCTGGCTCTGCACCTGCCGAGGACCCAAGCCAGTGCCTAAAAAAGAATAGCGGAGGAACCGGCCCGCGCGGCCAGCTGGAGCGCTGGATACTCGCGCGGGGGGAGGCCGGGGCGCCCGTGGTCGTCCTCACCCACGCCGGCCTGTGCGTGTTGCTACCTCCAAGACCTGGGGCGTCCTGGACATATCTGGGTGCCAACTTCCCGCCACCACCCCCACCCGGTTCCGGGGGCGTGGCTTGAGTGAGGGCGGGTTTAAGTCCCCGCGGGTGTCTGACCGAACTGACAGGTCTCCAAATTCCTCCCCGCTGCCGGCTGCCCGCCGCGCGCTTCAGAGCGCCAGGGTGGCACGAGGCGCGTTCCCTGGGTCCCGTGGCCTCTCAGTCGACTTCCTCGCGGTTTCCGGCCTCCCTCCTCGTCCAAACCTTACACGCGCCGCACCCGCCAAGCTTCGGTTCTCAGCGTCAGGGATCCGCACCGGTGGCTTCTCAGCGATCTCAGAGCTGTTGGCTTCGGAGCCCTTCCCACTTTTCCCTGCCCCCGCCTCCCAGCTCCGGGCCAAACGGACTCCGAAGAGCGAAGTGAAGGGAATAGGAACTGTGGGCTCCGACCCCTCGGAAGCACAACTGGAAGGGCTGGCCTCGCTTTCTAACCGCGACTGGGACCCTGCCGCCCTCCCCCTTCCCCGGGGCATGCGACGGGCCAGAGCCAGCGCCGCGCGGTCAGTCCTCGAGCTGGAAGAGGAGACAGCCAGAGATGAGCCGAGGAGGGAGCCCCAGCACACCCCCTGCTCCAAATTAACTGTTTGGTGACTTTTGAGTCCCGAGGATACCACCTCTTCAACCTTCCGCGGGGCACCCCGCCACCTCCTGGTCCCCCACACCTCCCCCTTCTTTGCCCCCGCCCCCAGCTCCGCCCCGCTCCCCATCCCAGCGCAATGGAGTTCTCCGAAGGTCTCTGCTCCAGCCACAGCGGCTAACTTCGCACCCGCAGCCGCAGCGGGTTACCCTTAGCCAGTCCTCTTGCAGCCGCCGAGTCGTGGGTATCCCGAGCCCAGTGCCGCAGCCAGGACCCACCCGGAGCACAGCAGAAAGGAGCACGGCGCCCAGGCGCCTCTTGGAGAGCAAAGGCTGCGCCAAGACGCTGAGCCGAGGAGTGGCCGAGAAGCCTGAGCCCGAGAAGGGGGCTGCGTGGCTCAAAGCGCCGCGGCTTCTGCGGACACCACCCTCCCACCCCAGCTGCGCGGTTTGTCTGGAGGTTGGCGCGCAAGGACGCAGGGGTCTGCGGCGATCTTCCAGACGCCCTTTGCCCCGGGGCGCACTATGACCTGACGCGCGGGCCTCCTGTTCAAGGCTCGCGCGACCGGGCGGCCGGGGATACCAGGGCTCGCCGCCGAGCTCGCGCCAGGCCGCGGTGGGGTCTTTGGGACCCTTCCCCCCAGCTGCCTCCTTCTTGCTCTGCGCCTCCCCGCCTGCGGCCCGGCGCCATGGAGCTCTCCGATGTGCGCTGCCTAAGCGGCGGCGAGGAACTCTACACCATCCACCCGACGCCCCCGGCCGGCGACGGCGGGAGCGGCTTTCGGCCGCAGCGGCTGCTGTGGCAGACGGCGGTGAGGCATATCACCGAGCAGCGCTTCATTCACGGGCACCGGGGTAGCGGCGGCAGCAGCGGGAGTAGAGGCTCCGGCAAAGCCTCGGACCCTGCAGGCGGCGGCCCCAACCATCACGCGGCGCAGCTGTCCGGCGAATCGGCGCTGCCCCTCTACTCGCTGGGCCCCGGGGAGAGAGCTCCCAGTACCGGTGGCACCAAAGTCTTCCCGGAACGCAGCGGGAGCGGCAGCGGCAGCGGGAGCGGGGGCGGGGGTGATCTGGGCTTCCTGCACCTCGACTGTGCCCCGAGCAACTCGGATTTCTTCCTCAACGGGGGCTACAGCTACCGAGGGGTCATTTTCCCCACTCTGCGCAACTCCTTCAAGTCCCGGGATCTGGAGCGCCTCTACCAGCGCTATTTCCTGGGCCAGAGGCGCAAATCCGAGGTGGTGATGAATGTGCTGGACGTGCTGACCAAACTCACCTTGTTGGTCCTCCACCTGAGCCTGGCTTCGGCCCCGATGGACCCTCTCAAAGGCATCCTCCTGGGCTTCTTCACTGGCATCGAGGTGGTGATCTGCGCCCTGGTGGTGGTCAGGAAGGACACCACCTCCCACACGTACCTGCAGTACAGTGGCGTGGTCACTTGGGTGGCCATGACCACCCAGATCTTGGCAGCAGGCCTTGGCTACGGGCTTCTGGGTGATGGCATCGGTTACGTTCTTTTCACACTGTTCGCCACCTACAGCATGCTGCCGCTGCCGCTCACCTGGGCCATCCTGGCCGGCCTAGGCACCTCTCTGCTGCAGGTGGCCCTGCAGGCGGCCATTCCTCGGCTGGCTGTCATTTCCGTCAACCAGGTAACTCCTTCCTGCCTTGCTCTTCCCCCTCCCCTGCCCACTCCCCGGGGTTATTTAGAAGTAGTTTTCCCGGACGCCTCTCTCCTCGCCTGGCACAGTGCCTCCTACTTGGGAGGTCCTCGGTGTTGGTGGGATGGCATTTTGCTCATCGTAGAGTTGGAACTAAATGACCTCTAAAGTTTCTCCCAGCCCTGCCCTTCTTCTCTTCTGCTTCTGTGAGTAATTCTTCTCGGACAATCAGCTAAGAAACAGCCTTCTTTCTCCTCTGCACACGTCCCCCAGGGTCTGTAGTCTCCAGAGAGGAGGAGAAGCATCCCAATTTAGAAGGTGACCCATTCCTTTAACGGCTTTTACTCACAAGAGTCACAGCAGGATGTGGTAAGGACTCTGGGATTCAGAGTTGGGTTTCTGTGTATCTCTGTGCCACAAACCCTCAGTTCTGGAAGGCAATAGCATTTGTTGAACACATAGCAATTGCTGGTGGGGACCCTACCTATGTTATATCATCCAGTCCTTCAGACGGTTCCAAGATACGTATTTTACTTGGGAATTCTTTACTGCCTTGGGGTCCTAAGAGGATATCTTCTCTTATCATAGGATCTGAACCCAGTGCTTTGCATAGATCAGCCTCATCTCGGGCCGGTAGTGTGGGAAGGAAGTGTCTTTGGCAAAGAATGCAAGTTTTGCTTAATTGATAAAGGGCATTTTGATATAGATGGTCTGAAATATTTAAGTGGAACCCGACCTCCGATCTCTTTTCTTCCTTTCTTCCTGTCTTTCCCATTAAATAGGGATGTGTTTCTGGGAACAGAGTTCCCATTGTCTGTGAAGGAGAAGATGGATGATGACTTTATTGTTGAAATTCATTAAAATCAATAGATAATTGACACTTCGTTTGCCAAATGTCTGATAGATAGCAGGAGATTAAATTTGGGGGTTTCTCCATAAAAGTGAGAGAAACATGTCAGCCTCCACACAGGAGGCTGACACGGGTGCTTGGACGGGGGCCTGCTTCGCATGTTCCTACTCCAGGCTCAGCCTCAGCCACTCTGCTCTATTGGAAGCTTAAAAACTCCTCTTCCTTGTGTTCGGGTTTGAAGACATTGTTGAATAACCAGGTACGACACCTCTGAAATTTGCTCGTGGTTTCTGGAATGCTGGCACCTATAGAGCCCTTTACCCATCATCGACCTCCTGGGCTTCTAGTGGATTTGGGATTCTTGCTCTTCTCTGATGGCTCTGTATCCATTTGCTCTGTATCCATTTGCTCAGGTTACGTATCTTTTACAGTGCTTTTTGAAGTCTCCCTGGGCAGAGCAGAGTATTATAAAGTACATGGCTGTGATCATCAAGCATGAAATGTGGAGATGAGAGCCTCTGTGAGTAAGGGCTGACCAGCTGAACTTGGCCTTAATAAGATGGTAATGAATGCTTTCTTGAAATTACCATGAACCTTTAATACCTCCATCTGATAACGTCTCCATTTGTGATTGTGTAAAATATGCCTTCAGAACTGTGTTTCTCAGTCTTCACACGTGGCTCTGAACCCTGCTAGCCTTTGAAAGTCTCAATTTCTTCCAAGCCCTCTTTTTGCATTTTCTTCTTTATGTATCTCCGCATCATCAGACTGTCCTTCCGCATCTCAACCACCTCTTTTTCCTTCCCCTCCTTCTTTTCCTTTATTTTTTTCACTGTGAGTTGTTTTCATGATATAGGATAGGTATCTGCTCATTTGCAGAAAATCCCATAGGTCATCACCCACAGCTTTCCACGCGGTAACCTTCCTTAGCACACATCGCAGAGACTTCATCAAGTGAGTTTGGGATAGTATTTAGAATAACAACATCCCAAGTGGCAAATGATGAATATTTGCAAGGTTCTAAGTATAGAGACGCTTTGCTTGCCAAATGAATCCAGAAAGTAAATTTTGGCTTCATATTTGTTTTATGCTCTACTCAAATACTACCAGATGGGAGAAGATTAAAAATAACCCCCAAATGTCTTCCCACTCCCATCCCGAGATAAACAGTCCTTCACTTGAAAACCAAGGTCCAGGTACGTGCAAACCAAGCTCATTTGACTCTCTGTTTGGGTAGAAATTGTAGATGAACTGCGGTTTCCCAGTGGAGTCAGCTAGCTTTTTACCAGATTCCTAACCAACAGCCTGAGCGCTCTTCTCTTGCTTCAGGTGCTGAAAAGACCTTTATGGGTTAGGCTACAAAATGTTTTCCTTTGGCGCCCTCTAGAGGTCCAAACTTCTTCCTTAGATCTTGCAGGTGAGTGACATGGAGAATTAATTGCTTTTTAAAACATCTCTGATTTTTGAATAGCTACCTTTTAGTTTTCCCTGTTTGGGAACATACAAGGCATGCCCTGCAAATGACCGCTTATAGCAATTAGATTAACACCCTAACTCTTTACCAGGGTCACTCGGTCCCCTTACAAACAAGTTGCTCCTTCTCTCTCTAATTATGTTTCCTTCTCTTCTCCTCCTCAGGCTTCAAATACACGGTACCTTTCTCCGCTTTCAGAGATCCTGAGCTCTTTCCCCACTTCTTAGCCTTTGTGCCTGCCACTTAAAATGATTTTCCCCAGGTCTCTCCATGACTGAGACATTCTCATTATTCTGGACTCCGTTTACATGCTGCTCCCTAGTACTTGGCTTGTTTTATTTTCTCCTGAGCACGTTCACTATCTGAAATTATCTCATTTGTTTTTATTTGCTCTGTTTTTCACCCACCCCCACAGGAACATAAACACCACGTAAGGGCATAGACATCTATGTGTTCACCAATTTATCCTCAGCACCTAGAAAAATGCCAGCCAGCCAGCAGGTACTCAGCACACACACACACACTGAATGAACAAGACTGTCCAATGCAAAGGTAATATTATAAAATATCCAAGCCCCCTCACATTGCGCTGGTAAAAGATTTCTATGTGCACAATCACTTGTGAGTTATATGTGCATTAAGCAGTATTTTATATATAAACGCCTTTGACAAAACCAAGGCACAATGATAATCCTTCACACTGGCCCAATGCTTTACATGTAACTAAGGGCCTTTACATATATTATCACATCTAATGATGTCAAACAGATGGTATCCTTCATTTTCCTTTCATAGAAGAAAGAACAAATTCCTGGGAACTTTAAAGAGATATCCCAAAGACGGTGAGCCCAACAAGTGATGAGAACACGATTCAAATCCTAGCTCCAAAGTCATTCTTTCTTGAGAAACTTTCTGAGTGTTTCTTTCCAAACCCACATTTGAATTGACTCAAGACTAAGGAGTACCTGCTTCACTACTCAGGAGGGCAATACCCAGTATAGCACACGAATGAACATTTAATGAAAAAAAAAACAAAGGGAAACCATGAGAGAAAAATGTCTGACTTTCTAGGCATAGGCTTTTTTTTTTTTTTTTTCTGACAGAGAGAGAGATCACAAGTAGATAGAGAGACAGGCAGAGAAAGAGGGGGAAGCAGGATCCCTGCTGAGCAGAGAGCTTAATGTGGGCCTCCATCCCAGAACCCTGGTATCATGACCTGAGCCGAAGGCAGAGGCTTTAAGCCACTGAGCCACCCAGATGCCCCTCTAGGCATAGGCTTTTTGTGGCTAGCTCATCATCTTGCTCAGCCGGATACAAACTTGTCAAGTGAAGGCCGTTGATGCTGGAATATCATCTTTCTCCACATTCATCTTGATTCCCATCAGAGAATGGCTCACATTTAACTTAGCATTTTCAAGAAGCAAAAAGCTACATCAGAGTGTAAAGTGAACACACCTCAGCAACTGTTTCACTTACTGAAAATGCCATTTTCAAAAGTAACAAATGAGTCAATGATTGTCTTCCCTTGCCTAACCCAGGCTATGAGAATCTGTTTCTGTTCCTTTCCTCCTGGTGGAAACTACATCCGCGATTTGACAGGGTAACAACCAAGCTGCAAATCTCTGCAGATGCCCTATGTGAAGAGACAGGGCCTTGTGTTCATTTAAATCATCATATGCTTTCCACTGTGGACACAAGATACAACTGGCTACCCAGGAGGTTCCTTGCCATCAGCACAGAGATAGCTTATGTTTTCTCCATTCAGTGAACCGTTAGACTTAATTCATAGACTTCCCACCCAAATTAAGGGATATTATCCTATATAATATATAATAGGAATATATTATCCTATTATATAGGACCACCCATGTATGTTCTAGGTCCCAAGTGGCATTGGAGATATGAGGAACTTTCAGAAGGTTCAGAGCTCAGTTCAAAGGGTTGCTTTTCTATCCACCCTGACAAAGCTCAGTTATAGGTAACTAGAGGGCTGCAGCCATTCCTTCCTCGGGGTACTTCATCTACCTCAAGTTAAATCTGCTTCATGGACATCATTCAGGTCACCAATAGTAGTGCCTTTGTCCAGAGATGACACGGATTTTTTTCTCCACCTCTTAAATTGTTTATCCTGCCAGTTCACTTTATCCATCTAAAACTTTATTATAAAATCAAGGAATATGTATGGATAAAATATTAATACTGAGGTCTTATTTGCCAGATTCTTTCGTGGCTCAGGTAAATCCTAAAAACTGTCGCTGTAATTTGCATTTTATTCTATCTTAATTGCCGGTGATGGTAACGTGAGCTACCTAACATTTGGAACTCATCTTGTTCTCATTCTTCAGCTCATTAGTGATAAAATGGTGAAGATCAGTTAGTTATTGGAAAACTGAGAGGCAGCATTATATAACCAGAAAGATAGCTGCATTATATTTCCCCTCAGGGATTCTGAAATGTTAAAGCTTGTGACTAATTAGTCTTCTGTACCTCTTAGGCCGATAAGCAGAAGTGTCAGAGTAAAGGGGATTTCTCCAAGATAACTCTAGGAGCAAAAGCAGCCAGGTATGCAAATCCAGGTGAGGTAGTGCTCAAGGTCATGCTGTCAGATCTGAATTTCCATGAAGCATTTTCTTTACTGTCTTACACAAATCCCATCAAACAATAGAGGCTAGAGCCAGAAAAAATACTAATTAAATCATGATCGTTAAATTTGACTAATAATGAGGGACTTTTAGCTTAATTTGGCCTTTAAAAAATCCTTTGGGAGAAAATTCATTTTGTACTGGGTAATATAGTGATTAATGGTACGAGCTGGTGGGGGTCAGGTGAGATGCGGCCTTTGTACATGCTTTCGAATCATTCCTGCTGATTTAGGGGAACCTGGGTAGCTTGGTCCGTTGAGTGTCTGACTGTTGATTTCCGCTCAGGTCATGGTCTCAAGGTAGTAAGATCTAGCCCCACAGTGGCTCCTCATTCAGCTGGGGGGGGGCAGTCTGCTTGAGATTATCTCTCTCTCTCTCCTTCTCCGTCTGCCTCTCCTCCGGGGTGTTCACGCACATGCTCTCACTCTCTCCCTCAAAATAAGTAAATCTTTAAAACATATAAAGAATGTATTTCTGATTATTTACATGAAGGATTGGCTTCACAGTAAACATAGAGTCAGCATAATAGAATCATCAATATCTCTCCCCTCATTTGTGAAATTTGAACATAAGTGTATATTCTGTGTTCTTTGTCTAAATCTGCTAACTCAAATCAAATCAAAGGAATTGTAGGACTACTTAATGCACATACACCAAATGGCACATAATTTAAATCACCCCAATTTGGTGGTTAGTATCAGTGTAAGTGTTTACTTCAAAACACAAAATATCCATTAAGTGAGTGTAACTGGGCTTCTATTTAACGCACCTTGCTAGCTATGGTGTGCATTTTTTAAAAACTCCAAATACATCCGTTTCTGTACATTTTCCTTCAGCAAATTCATATAGGCTTAAAAAACTAATTGCAGTGTCCCCAGCATGTGTCAGAAAATGTGTTTCAAAATGAGATTTGACTGTCACCATTCCCAAGAGTTTCCTCTGAATGCAAGGAAATGGAAATATTACTTTTTCTTTCTTGTGAAAAATGCCCAGAGACTGTCCTTTTTGGTTCTAATCCTCCCTCCCTCCCCCAACCCTTCCTTTCTTCCTTCAATCTCTTCCTTCCTCCCCCCCCCCCTTTTTTTTTTTTTTTTTGGGGGTGATAGAGATGTAGGCTTTGCAAAGGATATTTTTAATGACTGCTGGAGTGACCAGTTAAATCCCTTCAGCCCTGTCCTGTACCCCTTGGCCCTAGAGTTGCAAATAGGCTTGGTGCCTATGTATTTAGAGACAGTTGTAAAATGACTGTAAGTTGTGTGCGCTGCAAGACTGAATGATGAATTTGTTTTCCTTCATATCCGGTAATGTCACCTGACTGGTATCGGTGGGTCAGAGCATAATTAGATCATAACCGGGAAGGCTGGGAGGACTTTTCCTTCTGGTGCAGCTGCTGCAATGTCATGCTAAGTAGGCCAAATGCATTAGTCATATTTACACCTTGATGACTGATGGCATTGTAAGAGCTCATCAAAAATAAGTGAAACCAAGTATAAAAAGGAAAGATTAAAAAAAAAAAAGCTTATCCCACATTCAGTGCTGCTGGTAACGTGTAATCAGAGGATACTACTACAATGATGCTGCCGTGACATTTCACTGTTGTCTAAATATTTCTTGGGATGCTAATTTATTCATTTCACAAGTGTATCTCTTTTAGTTGATCCTACATGGGTTTATTTTCAGAACATAAGAGACGCTTGCAATATCCCTCTCAAACCTTTCCTCTTCCCCACAAGTGGGCACAATAGTAACCCTTCAAGAAACCAGCAGGTCCAGAATCTTCAGTTGGACAACTTATCAGTTCACCTGACGTATGGATTTTTTTTTAATTTTTTTTAATTTATTTGACAGGTAGAGATCACAAGTAGATGGAGAGGCAGGCAAAGAGAGAGAGGAGGAAGCAGGTTTCTGCTGAGCAGAGAGGCCAATGTGGGGCTCGATCCCAGAACCCTGGGAACATGACCTGAGCTGAAGGCAGAGGCTTTAACCCACTGAGCCACCCAGGTGCCCCTGACGTATGGATTCTGAAGCATGTTCTTTGTTTTCTCTGGGCTGGAAATCAAGGTAACAGAAACTGAAGGTTGGCAGGTTTCTGTGGTACATAGCTTTGAACCTTAGTTAAGCAAGAGGATGGCTCCTGGAAGTAATTTTGTGCCTGGCTTTTCTCAGGGCCTGAGTGTAGGAATGACACCTCCCCCAGCCAGCCACGGTAGAGCAGTGGACATCCCGACCATCTGCCCTATGCTTTCCCAGGAAATGTAACTGGACTTACACACTCAAATTATATCATGTGCGTTTTGTTTATGAAAGCCTATTTTAAGGAGTCAGGTCAGTTAAGCAGTTCTTGGAAGCCAGATCTTCTCACTCCAAGATTTCACCGTCAGGCCTGCAGGGTACAGAAAGAGCAAGGTAGATTAATTAACCACTGAGTTGCCAGACATTCTGAGGGAGGCCAGGCCACAGGCTGGTAGGAATAAAAGCTATGCTATCTGTAAATGCAACCGTGTGACCACCTCCCCAACCAATGAACTGGGGTTATAACTCAGTGCATTGTCAGATAAACCTGCCAGTCTTTGTTTCTTGGATAGCTGTGATTTGATATTTGAATTTCAATTTGCAAGATCATGTATTTTCATAGGTGCAATATCTTATACATTCCTTACCTCCTGGGAGTTTCTTCCCCTTCTGTCCCACGTCCTCCTGTCTTTTATGCCATAATGTCTTTTTTTTTAAGATTTTATTGATTTATTTGACAGAGAGAGAGAGAGATCACAAGTAGGCAGAGCAGTAGGCAGAGAGAGAGGGGGAACCAGGCTCCGTGCTGAGCAGAGAGCCCGATGCGGGGCTGGATCCCAGGACCCTGAGATCATGACCTGAGCTGAAGGCAGCGGCTTAACCTACTGAGCCACCCAGGTGCCTCTATGCCATAATGTCTTTGAAGCACAAAATTCCCCCAAATCAGGAAATGATAAAATTCTGCATGGTGAGGGACATGAGCTAGATGGGAAATCAAATCACATTTATGGGGTTTTTTAGGAGGAAATTTTAAAAACTGCCCTCTCGATGTAGAGTGTTTACCGGTATGAAGTTTTCACATGAAACAAGAACTATCACCATTTTCTTGGATAAACAACACATCTTATCCTATGTCAGCTAGCTTTCCAGCTGACTGGAGGAAACCATTTCAAAATCTTTTTTTTTTTTTTCTTTTTACAATTACGTGCTGAATACACACGATTGCTTATAAAACAGGGATGACCAAGGATTAGGGGGTGCATAATCAAAATATATGTATTTCTTTAACTTAGAACATGGGAAGATGAGATGCAGCATAAACAATTTACAGAACAAGACCAAGTAAAAAGGAAGAACCATCAGAAGCCTAGGGATATGGGATGTAGAAGAGATATGGTGGGTGTTCTCAGATATGTGGGGTGCTATCACAGTGAAGAGAGACTCATTATTTTACGTGACTCCCCTGGGACAGAATAAAGATCAACTGATGGTCACTATAGTGTGAGAGATTTGGGTTCATCTAAAGCCATGATTTTATAACAAACAGACCTGCCTGGGGGGGCTGCTTTTTGAAGTGATGACCTCCCTGTCATGGGGGTTCTTCAAAGGAAATTTGTACAACAACCCATCAGGGATGGCCTAAAGTAGATTCCATACCAGAAGGACTTTTCCTTAAGGTCAGTTGAAAGCCACTGGGTGTTTTTCTCCAAGCCATCATGGCCTCTTTGCAGGCAGGAAAAAGAAGAGGGCAAAAGGCAAAAGGTTAAGATGGTCGACAAACATTTGCCAACTGAAGAGGTTGCCCTTTTAGGAGCTCTTCTGGGATCCCTGCCCAATAACATCTGCTTACATTTCTGGAACCAGAATACTGACACATAGCCACTCCAGGGTAAGAGAGGGTGGCAAAAATAGATGAGATTTTACTGCATCTCAAAAACTCAGGATTGCATAGGAAGAAGGGGAGAATGAGGATTGAATAGGTAAGTTGTTCAACAAATATTTGTGACTGCCTGTTGGGTTCTAGGTTCTGGGACATAGCTGTGTTCTGGATAGTCAAGGCTGTTGCTCTAATGAGGGTAATACTTGAATGGAATTTGGGAGGGAGTTTGTGACTGTGGGTGCAGAGGCAGGGAGGTTTGTACTTGGTTCTTTTTTCTTTTTTAAAGATTTTATTTATTTACTTGACAGAGATCACAAGTAGGCAGAGAGACAGGCAGAGAGAGAGAGGAGGAAGCAGGTTCCCCGCTGAGTAGAGAGCCCGATGCGGGGCTCGATCCCAGGACCCTGAGATCATGACCTGAGCCGAAGGCAGAGGCTTAACCCACTGAGCCACCCAGGCACCCCTGTACTTGGTTCTTAAAACACGTCTGGAGGGGCATCTGGGTGGCTCAGCCAGTTAATCATCCAGCTCTTGGTTTCAGCTCAGGTCATGATCTCATGGGTGGTGGGATCAAGTCCTGCCTCAGGCTCATTGCTCAATGGAGAGTCTGCCTGAAAGATTCTCCCTCTGCCTCTCTCCTGCTCTCTCTCTTTCTCTCTCTCTTTCTCTATCTCAAATAAATAAATAAATCTTTTAGAAAATACACATCTAGAACACTGCATTCTGTAAATATTTTATATAGATACAAGTCTTTGGCTTTTTTTTTCCTACAGACCTCTAAAGCATGAAAAATCAAAGGTGTGGTGAGTTTCTTTTAGGAGTTGTGTGAAAGGAAAGGTCAGACTCTAGAAGGCGTTATGGATGGGAATGGATGTTCCATCGTAGTGAAGAGAGTGTACGGGGACCCAAGGAAGGGCTAAAGGATTGATTACTTAAGTAGTTTCTTACCACAAACTGAATACATCCCAAGCCTGGACTGGACGATGTGGCAGAAGCGAGTGTCTGCATTGTGCTGGCAAGGGTCAGGCTGGTCTGCAGCTCTGGGCATTCCCAGTTGGTCTGTGTTTACAGTGACCCCAGCTAAAAACTTGGGAGCGCCAAGAAACCCATCCCCACCCACAGGTAGGCAGACCAGGTGCTTAGGCAAAGCTCAATAACCTCTCCTTCGTACATTGTACACCCTGCCTTTGTCCCCTGTCAGAGCAATGTCATAACATTCCCTGGGAGCCCCTTGAGGTCAAGGGCAGCGTCTTACCTCTGAGTTCCAAGCATGTAGCAGAGCACTTGGCCCATGGAACAGTTCCGAGCACAGTACTTTTAAACAAATGGAATGAATGAATGCTACATGACTCCCTCCTTTCCCCTGCCCACCACCTGAATCACACAGTTATCAGCAGGGAATGAGTAATCAGTGAGAGAAGAGAAATTAGTTTCTCTAAAAAACAAGACAGAACTCAGAAGAGGAGGTCAGTGAGAAACAAGAAAACACATGAAAAGTTACCTCCTTCTGAAGTGCTTTGGGCTGGAAGCCCCAAGCTGAGTTTTTGTTAGATGTGTGTTTAAAAAGTTATAGTAGACAACATGAAGAAAAATCCCAAGTGATCATCTAGATCATTTAGGTCAAAAAAGAAAGAAAAAGGAGAAAGAGGTGGGAGAGTTAGACACCTAGAATATCCATGAAGTGTTTGTCCATTTGTGAGAATGTTAAATGGGTCAAAAAATAAGAGTCGAACACAGGGCTCACCTCATTCACCTCCTTCTTGGTTATTCAGTGCCTTGGCTCTGAGTCCCAACATCAACACCTTGCTCAAGTGTTCCTGAGCACACCCCAGATGGCCCCTTTGGCCTGACTTCTGGTCTCTAGTCAATGTTCACCTGCTTCATACAGGTACAGCTATGGGCAAGAGGCTCTCCCACTTTCAGACCTCATTTCTGACACTCCACACCAGCGGGGCAGGTCTGCCTCATTCTAAGGGGAGAGAATTGTACAAAACTGGTTAACTTTTCTGAGCATGGGATATAGATCATTGCTTAGATCAAGCCTGATTTTAGATACTGGAACACAATGCAGTTAAAACAGTCTTCTTGGGGCACCTGGGTGGCTTAGTGGGTTAAAGCCTCTGCCTTCAGCTCAGGTCATGATCCCAGGGTCCTGGGATCGAGCCCCGAATCGGGCTCTCTGCTCAGCAGGGAGCCTGCTTCCTCCTCTCTCTCTCTCTCTCTGCCTGCCTCTCTGCCTACTTGTGATCTCTGTCTGTCAAATGAATAACTAAAATCTTTAAAAAAAAAAGTTTTCTTGAAGTTCCCAAAAAGGTTATGAGTTAAGTCTTCCATTTTTGGCATTATCCCACTTGATTCCTTTATACTGTCAATTAGTTCAAGAAACAAAGTCAAAATCAAGAACAGCAAGCTTGTTTTCTTTTAAGTTCAAAGTCAAACTCCCCTCTTTTGGGTGAGCTTTCCTCACCTATTGGTGGTGGGCAGTACATGGGAAGATGTGTTCATGTTCCCGACAGTCAGTTTCCAACGAACATAGTCCCCCTCCTTCTCTAATTAAGAGACAGATACAGGTCTTGCCTTTTACCAAGTGAATAATGGCATCATAAGCAGTCCTTGGGGTCCTGCCACACCATTTCAGCCAGAGACCAACTCTGAGCCCTGCCAGTTAGAGATATTTTTTTTAAAGATTTTATTTATTTGACAGAGAGAGATCACAAGTAGGCAGAGAGGCAAGCAGAGAGAGAGAGAGGAGGAAGCAGGCTCCCCGCTGAGCAGAGAGCCCCATGTGGGACTGGATCCCAGAACCCTGAGATCATGACCCGAGCTGAAGGCAGAGGCTTAACCCACTGAGCCACCCAGGTGCCCAGTTAGAGATATTTTTGAAACCTTGTAAGTACATTTCCTTAAAACAAATTCTCATCCTATTTTTACCATGATTTTTTTCCAGCGACTTTGGCCAAATGGCCTTGGCTTCTTCAGCCACAAGTATCTTTTTTTTTTTTTAAGATTTTTATTTATTTATTTGACAGACAGAGATCACAAGTAGGCAGAGAGGCAGGCAGAGAGAGAGGAAGAGAAGCAGGCTCCCCGCTGAGTAGAGAGCCCAACTCAGAGCTTGATCCCAGGACCCTGGGATCATGACCTGAGATGAAGGTTGAGGCTTTAACCCACTGAGCCACCCAGGCACCCAGCCACAAATATCTTTATGCCTTAAAGAGTTTTTTAAGTAGCAAAGAGAAACTTCAGGATCATGAAGGGTTCCCAGGACCCCAGACCAAGTTAGGTATTCCTGCTCTTCTGACGCCATCACCCTTTCCCTGCCCATCTGTCCTGCCACATGCTGCTGTCATTGGTCTCCATGTTTTCCTTGCCAGCTGGGCCATGATCTTCTCTAAGGCAGAGGTTGTACCTGAGTCATGGTTGTGTCTCTATGATATAGTCTAGTATGGCTTATGTTCTCTCCCTTCTCAGATTTCAATTCTCTTCTTCAGTGTTGGGGCTCCTTAAATTTCCATTCCATGTGTCTCCTTGTCACCTCACTCTATGCATTCCCCTGCACAATCCCTCCCTCCCTCCATTACTGACCATGGATCTAGGTGCTGTTTACTCCTAAGCCTGTATCTCTAGCCCAGTTTTCTCAGCTAAGTTTAAGACCAGGCCATCTAGTGACCTTCTGGGCACCTCCAGTTAAGGGTCTCACAGGCAGCTCAATCTCAACAAATTGAAAATCATCAGACTCCTACCCAACTCCTTTGTGAATTCCTGATGGTACTGTCTTCCATTACTGGGATCAGTCTACAGCTCTCCATCCTCCTCCTTCTTGTTGTTCCAGGGAAGCCCCCATGATCACCCAAATATGTCATTCCCTGTGATCCTCCAAGCTACCCCTCCACCCACCAGGGAGTAGGCCTAACAAACTCAAGTAGTCTCACCCTTCGTGCCTGAGGGTAAGTTCCACAGTTGAACCCATCCCCAGTTTCCGGACACCTTGTGCTGGCTTACCCCTGTGTCTGCTCTCTGGGGCAGCTCCTCTGTCATCTTGTCCCTTTCCTGTCTGCCAGTACTTACCCAGGGATCACCAGCTGAGGAAACTTCCTCTGTGGCCCTCCTCCAAGACACATGCTAGCTCAAAAACGAATGTCATTTGTTTCATCAGAGAATCACCTGTGCTTGTTTGAGAATCGGAGCTCAGATGAGGTATTTAAGGGAGAAGGGGTGGACAGACACTACGGAATTTGACAAGACTCTTTCAATGGGGGAAGTACATGTATTGAAGGCTGCCATGAGCCAGACCCACCCAAATCACGGGAGAGGACTTGAGTGTGAGCCCAGGGTAAGATGAGGGTTGTTTGCCAGTGGTAACTTAAGAACACCAGTAAGACGCTGAATCTTTCTCCACCTCAATTTCTTCAGCTGTAAATAGGAATTATAAAGACACTAGACCAGAAGCTTGTTGAGGAAATGAAGGAGACAGGGAATATTTGGAATATTTAGAATATTTAGATCTGGGCTGGTTCATAGAATTACACAATACATTTTATTTTTTATCACAACTTAATTTTTAAAAGTGACCACCTTTTCCGTGGAGTCCTCTGCCCTGAGGGGTCCTTTCCTGGGCTTTACCTTTCTAAACACCTGTGTAAGGCAGACCAATGCTTGCTAATTTCAATATGCATAGAAATCACCTGGAGATCTTGGTACATCCTTTAGATTTAGGGAGGGGGTCCCAAGAGTATGCATTTCCAGTGAGTGCCCAGGTTCTTGTTGTATGCTGCCAACCTGGAGATCTAGTTTGGGGAGAATGGCTTTGGAACTCAGCACAGACCCCATCTTTTCTGCAATGGTTTCCCTGACACTCCACAGGCGGGCTTAGGTCCCTGAGTCTGGGCTCTCCTCGTTCTCTTTACACCCCCCCCCATCATTTATCAGTTCTTACTTCTATTTAGCCCCTCCTCTGACAGATATGTATGGAGTACCACTGTGTGTGTGTATTGGGGGGCGGGGAATGCAAGCAGTAGGGTAGTGTGGTGAGGACAAGAACACATGGTCCTGCTATTAAATGGGTTCTAATCTAGAGTAAAAGCCAGCCATCAATCAAATAATGACCTAAGCATGTGACTCATTTCAAACTGAGTTAAGTACTTTTAAGCCAGGTGACATGTTTGGTGCCAGGCTATGACTAGGATGAGGCTAGGCAGCTATCCAGGGTACAGTTTAAAGACACACTTGCTGTCAGGAGCCAACCCTGTGACATAGTGAATCTTATGCATCTAGCTTGGCTCAGCCTCTCCTGGCCCTGGTTTCTGACTTGGGCTGAGATAAGGAAATTATTCCTGATTAAGACCTGAAAGGGGAATGGGAGTTGGTGGGTAAAATTGGAACTATGGTGTCTTTATTTGTTTCTACTACTAAAACATGTGCTGAGGACGGGTTCCATCCTTGTGTATATTCCTGGGCTAGACATTGGCACATTCCAAAGCAAGCTCACAGCAGAGGCTTCCCAAATAAATGCCTGAACCATTGCCTTAGCATGAGTATGGCTGCTTCCCTTCTCATCATGAAAGATGATGAGCCCAGAGTATTACATCATTTCCCTTTTGGTCATAGTGCTAATAAGGGGTTCTCAGCCACATCTGTCTCATTTCAAAGCTACCCCTGGATTTGATGGTCTTTTAAGGCTACTTTATCTCAATTAACACTGCTAGTTTCAAAGGCAAGGAGTTAAAAGTAATAAAGAAGAGGAAAAACGAAATATGTATTCCAAATGGTAGCAATGCTTATAACAATGTTCTTGCTCCATGGAGCCAGGGAACCACACATTGTATTGATTGATGTAACCATGGTCAAAAGACTAACCTCAGATTTTACATCCAATGTAAAATTGTATGGTTTTGGTGTGGTGTGGTGGCGAAACTTTGTGCAGACCACTCCACCTGTCTTGACCTCAGAATGAATTCCTCACAGCTCTAAGTCTGTCACCATGAAATGATTTTTGAGGTTCCTCACAACTGTAAAAAATTTTATTCCTGTGAGTTACAGTAAATGCGAATGTGGGGATTTGTACGCTTTCCTGGTTTGTTTGGCTCCCAAGATCAGATAATGGCAATTCTTATAGAAAACATAGCTTGTGGAGGTCTGTGACCTCTGAGAAGGAAGACGACTATGATGAATAATGATTTAGCACATACTGAGAGAATTACTTATTAGGTGGTATTTAATATTTAATTTTTCCTCATGGTTTAATTACATTGACACCATGAGTTGTAAAATTGCATGTCATTTAGCAATTCAATTTGTTTCAAAGGGAATAGTGATGGAGATATTTAATTGACAGACAATTGTTTCTTTTGAATATTTAATTAGTGACTTTGTGGTGCTTGTCAGAATTGCCTATCTGGCTTTTGCAAAATGGGAATGTCCGCTGTGATCAACAAGCCATTTTATGTTGGTATTACCCAGAAGCAATTGAACTGGGCACTTAGCAGCCTGAGTATCCACAAACTGGACAGTCTGGCTTTTGTGGCTCCCTCTTCTTTGTCTGTAAACCCCAGGAAATAGATGCTGGGGCCTGGAGGAATTCACTTAATCTTGCTGTCCATTAGTCATTTCATCAGTAACAAGATGAGAATGAGATTCCTCTTGTCAAGAATTTCACTGTTTTTCTGTATGGAGGGAGCTGGAGAATATGAAAGGTCATGAACAGAGAAGCAATAGTCACCAAGACCTGGGTAGTAGTAGTATTGCTTCTGTAACACAGATGGATCCCGCTTGCTGTAGTCACAGGCAGCAGACTGTCTTGCTCTGGGGTTGGTGTGGAGCTCTGCCCATCACAGGACAGCAGCTGCAGGTTGGCTGCCTGAATGGTGGGTGAAATTGGAGGGCCCTGCCACTTCCATCAGTAATGATCATCGTGAAAATTGGGAGCAATAATTGGGAGCAAAACTGCACCCAGGATGAGCGGATGTCCACTAACTTTCAGGCTACCCACTGCTACTCCTATGTTCCTTTCGTGAACAAAACCACCAATCATTAGAGATCACCCTATTGCCAGTATTTATAACATCTTTATAAAGAAGATAAGCTATCTTCCCCTTGTTGCTGCTGTGTCTCCCTACAGATAACCACACCCAACTTTCTCTTATGGAAAGTCCTTCCTAATTTTATAAAAGGGGGAAACAAATGCTCATTTAATATCCTGCAAAAAGACCTTGGTTCAAGGTAATTTGAAGGTAAAAAATCTGAGAAGACCATTTTAAAACCTAGTTAATAAACTACTTTTTCATTCACACAGACAGGATTCAAACTGTGAACCTATTCCAATATTAAACAACCATTAAATGACAGCAGAATGAATCGATTGTCAGTTAAAATTAGTAGGAAAACTCATAGTAAACATCAAGTTCCCTCCAGCAATTAAGACAAAAAAGAATTTTAGAATAGCTGGAATCACTTTTTCAAACTAGACTAAGCAATAAAACATGAAAATAAGGCAAGAGCCATGGCATTATTGGGGAGGAAGGTCCATTCTTCCTGTCTCCTTCCTGCATTGCTCTGCCCCACCAGGTGAGGCACCACCAAGATTGCCCCCCAACACCATCTGAGGACCAGTCCTTTAGAAGACCTCTTCCAGGCCTCTGACTTTTGAGAACTTAACTTAGATGTTTCAAAACCATTATATGGTTTCACACACAACCTATCCACTCCTAAGGGTATTCCTGCACTGTAGTAGAATTGTAACCTCCACTTCAAATGAAGAAATTGAAGTTCAGAGGTTAATTTCACTGAAGTCATTCAGAATGTGTGTGGCCAAGTGAGAATTCAGCTTCAGGTTTGTTTGTTTCTAACCATACATGGGTTCCTGCTGACTCCCACCACCATACCTCTGCACATTGAAGTAAATGTATACTCACATGTAATAGAGCATGTTTCTTTCATTCAACTGTCTACCATGTGCTGAACTTGAAGACTGCAATTTCAAATAAGATCCATTTCCTATCCTCAAGCCATTTATATTTTCAGGGCAAGAAGGCAAGAAAGAAAACTTTATCCATTGATACCTGGTTGCCTCCAGTATGGTCTCTACAAGCACCTGCAATGGGTTTCATACCCTGAAACTATAAATATATGGTACACTTCCTTACCTGGTCTTCTGTGCACCCTTATGTGCCCAAAGTAGAACTAACTTTTAGGGAAGAAACTAAGACAGAAGAACTTGAAGTTTTGATAACTTCACAGTTCACCATTTGTCTTCAAGACTGGATTAGTGGCTACACCAGAAGGAAAAGCAAAGGATCATTACACAATTTATTAAAATATGCAGACCAAGCCCGTTTTACCCAAGTCCCTTCTAGCAAAAATAAATAGCTTCTGTTCCCCTTTCTCCACATCCTCTCCAACACATGTTGTTTCCTGTCTTGCTAGTTTTGGCCATTCTAACTGGTGTAAGGTGGTATCTCAAAGGGGAGATGAACCATGAGAGACTATGGACTTTGAAAAACAACCTGAGGATTTTGAAGGGGCAGGGGGTGGGAGGTTGGGGGAGCCAGGTGATGGGTATTATGGAGGGTATGTATTGCATGGAACACTGGATGTGGTGCATAAACAATGGATTCTGTTATGCTGAAAAGAAATAAATAAAATAAAAATAAAAATAAATTAATATATAAATAAATAGCTTCTGGAGAGTAATCTAGACCTAGTTGCCCATGTGATTCACACGCTTTAAATGTGAATTTAAAGCGTGTGAATCACATGGTGATTGTTTCACATGCTTTAAAATGATAAGCCATTTGAGGATATCATCTTTCTATCTGGGGCAGATTCCCGCATAGTGCTGTTTAGAGACTGCTGGGTGGTTGCAATATGCATTGTCCTTTCTTCCTTGTATGTAGAGCCACATTTTTATCTTGGGAGGTAATTTATATAATGTGCATTTATATATGGGGGGAGTTGGCAGGAGTGTGTGTATGTGTATGGGTGTATGCATGCACACAGACATGCCTCCTTTGTACCTAAGGGTAGCCAATAAAATAGAGGTACTCATTGTTGGAGGATTTTGGAAAGTTTTGAAAAGATGCCTGATTCATCTGGGAGGACTGTTTTTTGTGTTTTTGTTTTTTTTTTTCACCCACCCTACCTCCTTTAGCCATCTTCCTGCCTGGTGAACAGATATGATGGCACCTTCACCAGCCATCTTGGATCATGAGGAGCTGTTGAGAATGCAAGCCACAGAGTAGGATTGTGGATCACAAAGAAATCAGACTCCTAGGACACTACCAATGCTCTGAGGTCATTATACCACCCATAGACTACTCATCCTTAGGTATTTTTTTATGTGACATGAAATGGACTCCAAGTGTGTTTAATCCACTGTTATCTTTGCTCTCCATTACAGCATCCAAATCAATACTGTCTGCGAGATATATTCATGGTATACCAGCCAATAAATTAATGTCTGCTCTTCAAGATAACATTGCAACTCTTACACCTGATGATCTGATCATCCAAGACAAGAGATCCATTTTAATTTTGTGATTCCTTTTTTTTTTTTTCCTCTGTAGTTCAGATTTGGGGAATGGAAAGATGCAGATCCCATGTTGTGTCATCTGATATATAATTTATAGGACTAGGGTAAATGGCAGGCAATAATTATGGCTGGAGGAGACACGAGGGACTATTTCCTAAGGGAAGACACCAATGTTTTCCTATTTATAGGTCTTTGAAATTGCACAAAGCCTTGTGAGATTAAAAAGTCATCGCTGAGGTGTCCTGCAGAGGCCAGCTGCCCATCTTCAGGGGTTTGGGGCAAAGGGAAAGGGGTTGAGCTAAATGATTTTTGAGGTCCCTTCTAGTTTGAAGCTTATGACTCTGTGGCTCAATGTTATAAATAATTGGTTAGATGTAGAAAAATTGGACTCCAAAAAGGAGAGAAGTCCCAGAAACCTCAGTCTCATAAAGGAGTGCTGGGTATTTACATCTAGCAGCTCCCCTGTCCTTGTCCTCTTTGTGGATTTCCACCTCAGGGAAAGTAGGGATCTGGCATCCATCCTTGCTGCTGCCTGAGCCAGAAAGCCCAAAGGCACCCCAGCACTTCTCTCTCTGTTAGTCCCTACGTCCAGTCTACTGCAAGTTTCTGACAAGTTTGCCTCTGGAATATCTTCAAGGCTACCCATTTTGTCTACACTCCTTCCACTTTGGTGCAGGAGACACTGTTCCTCATCTGAATCACAACAGCCTTCCTGCATTTTCCAGTCCATATGATGATGGCTTAGAATCCTTCAGCAAACATCAGTAGCTTCCATTGCTCTTAAAACAAAGGCAGAATTCCCTCAGTGACCCACCCATAGATCTGCCATTCTTCCCCTTGTCCTTCTTTAAGTCACATGACTTTCATTTAATTCCTTGAAAGACCCCTGTCTTTTGCTGCCTTTGAGCTGTC
Organism: Lontra canadensis; assembly: GCF_010015895.1. Classification (NCBI taxonomy): domain Eukaryota; kingdom Metazoa; phylum Chordata; class Mammalia; order Carnivora; family Mustelidae; genus Lontra; species Lontra canadensis. The sequence goes on from NW_022631043.1 coordinate 8,886,550, forward strand.
TGAGTTTCTGTTCTCCCTTGCCTGAGGTGCTCTTCCCTCTTTCTCAGCTCAGAGAGCCTTTCTCAGGGAAGCTTCCTCTGCCCTCTCTTAGGTCACCACTTAATAACATTTTCAAATTCCCTCATATTTTCTTAGAAAACACATCCCACTCTCTATATCTGTGTGTGTGTGTGTGTGTGTGTGAGAGAGAGAGAGAGAGACAGACAGACAGACAGACAGAGAGAGAGTATTTTTTCCAAGTCTGTCTTTCCTACTAGATAGTAACTGTGATGAAAATGGGAATGAGTCAGGTTTGCTTGTCCACCAGAATATTCTCAACATCCCATGTTTGATAAATATGTATTTAAGAGTTAAAAAAAAAAAGAAATTCACCAATACCATTTATCAACTATAAAAGTAAAAAAGATTTTTTAAAAGTGTGTGTGTGTGCGTGTGTGTGTATGAATAAATGAATGAGAATGGCCAGGGCTGGTACTTCTGGTTTCTCTAGAGGATGTCTAACAATAGATTTCAACCATCCAAGAAGGTGAAATGATGCTAGTTTGGACCAGGGTTGGGATTAGTGCTTTTTTTGGACTTCTGGCTCATTTCCCTATGGCTTAAACCTTAGTTAAGGCTAAAGTTTGTAGTTTAAAATATTTTTAGCACTGGAGGCTAAACAGAAATCCTACCAGGAGAAGATGACCTAATGAATCTGCCAAATTGTAACTCCAGTGATCCTACACAAAATTGTGATGCCAGGGTGATGCTTTTCTTTTAATAGTCTATGTTCTGGTAAAAATACTTGTGGCTTCCACAGTCTTTAAATAGATGGTATCATTAAAGAGGCAAACAACAATTTTATAAAACACAATTACTCTTACCTTATTGCTTTTTTCTTATGATGGATCTCTTTATGGCTAGCTTAATTAAATAAATTCAAAGGACTTCATGAAGAGGAAATTGACACTAAGATTGGGTCAGATAGATAGATCGACTACTGAGGAGGATTTTTGAGTCATGCCACTGTTCATTTATCTTCTCAATTTTGGAAAAGGGTCTGGGAGGAGTAAAGGACAGATTAACCTATTTAATCTATAAATTTCCTAACAAATTTTTATTCCAATTCTGCTTGAATACCCCAATGATGTGAACTCAGTCTCATCCAAAGGAGCTCTTCGCCTTATGTGACAACCCTACTTATGGAAAATAATGTTTTCTATAGATATGATCTAGGCAGCTGCCATAATTGTGTGTTGCAAAAGGTCAGTGCTGCCTAAGATAGCACACATTATCATTTTTATGACTATCTGCATTACCATTGGTTTCATCACTGCCTTCATCCCCTTTCTCTTCTCCTTTCATCGTCCTCACAAGAGTCCCTAACATTTCCGGAGTATTTTAAGCTAGAAGGCAAGTGTCATTAATTCTGACTAAGGAAGATTTCATCATGGAGGTGGTGGATGAATTTGAAATTCAAGGTTAAGGGTTGCCTGGGTTGTTCAGTCTGCATTCCGCTCAGGTCATGATCCTCGGGGTCTGGACCAACCCCTGTGTTGGGCTCCCTGCGCAGCCGGGAGCCTGCTTTTCCCACTCCCTCTCCCTCTGATGCTCCTCCCCACTTTGTGTCCTTCTCTCTCTCTCTCTCTCTCTCTCTCTCTCTCTCTCACTCTCTGTCTCTCTCTCTCTTTCTCTCTCTCTGTTTCAAATAAATAAATAAATCTTTAAAAAAAAAAAAAACAGAATTCAAAAGAGGTGGTGACTAAATTAGACCTCCACTGTGAGAAGGTGAGAAGCCCACATTTCTGCCCTTCACTAGATCTTAATCTTCAGGAAACACACTCTCCTGTATTTTGTTTCAAATAGAAGACAGTGTTTTGGCCAAGTGAGTGAGAACACACTCTCTGGAGCCCGAGTGCTTGCATTTGGATTAGCTTCTGAGCCGGCAAGTTACTCAACCTCCATAAGCCTCAGTGCCTTCATCTGTAGAATGGGGCTAGTTATGGTATATATCTCATAAGGGAGGTGTGAACTTTCACAGAGGTGATGTGGGTAACGTCTTGGAACAGCATGAAGCCTGTAAGTATCATCTGTTAATTATGCAGGCTGCAGGGTAAACCATGAGGGCAGAGACCTTGATTCTCTGATTAACTGTTGAATCTACAGCTGCTAGAACAATGCCTTGCACAGAGCTGGTGCTCCACAGTGATTATGAATGGAGAAACAGCTACTGGGGAGAATATTGTGACCTAACTGAAAAGGTTGGGAGTAGGCTCAGGTCAAAGCCCTTGCAAATAGCCTGATTTATGAAAATGCAAGCCTCTGATTTTTTCAAAAGATTTATTCATTTATTTGAGGGGTGGGGTGGGGACAGAGCACGTGAGCAGTTGAGAGGAACAGAGGGAGAGGGAGAATCTCAAGCCAACTGAGCATGAAGCCTGATCTCAGGATCCTGAGATCATGACCTGAGCTGAAATCAGGAGTTGGACACTCGACCAGCTGAGCCACCCATGTGCCCCTGCCTTTGATATTTCTAATGGATATTTCCAAATCCTTTGAAAGCTGGAAGAATATGTGTGATGTAAACATCACTGCTCCAAGGTGGTGTATTTTACCAAAAGAAAAAGGAAGAGAAAGAACCACTTCTCTATCTTTGAGTGTTCTCTTTGACCTTTAAAACTTAATAATAGCTAAAGGAGATAGTATTGTAAATAGCATTGAGTCACTATTTTGATTAAATATTGAAGGAGAACATGTATTTTGAAGCCCACTTCTTTCACTTGAACCAACACTTACTCCAAATGATCCACTCAGAGCACTCCTACCAAAAAAATATACTTGGCATTTGTAATACAATTTATATTTTAAAGTTTTTGATACTTACTGGAGGAGATTATGCTGAGTGAAATAAGTCAAGCAGAGAAAGTCAATTATTATATGGTTTCACTTATTTGTGGAACATAAGGAATAACAGGGAGGACATTAGGAGAAGGAAAGGAAAAGTGAATCGGGGGAAATCGGAGGGGCAGATGAACCACAAGAGACGGTGGACTCCAAGAAACAAACTGAGCATTTTAGAAGGGAGGAGTGGGGGGATGGGTTAAACCAGTGATGGGTTAACCCAGTGATGGGTATTAGGGAGGACATGGATTGCATGGAGCACTGGGTGTTATATGCAAACAATGAATCATGGAACACTACATCAAAAACTAATGATGTACTGGATGGTGACTATCTTAGCATAATAAAAAATAATAAATAAAGTTTTCTGATACTTAATGTACCAGATGGTATAATAACTTGGTCATAGAAGGCCAGTTTCTAGCCCCCATGCCTCTTAGTCGAGGAAGCTCAGGCCTGAAATATTTCTTAATATCTCTCTGATGCCATTTCTAAAACTCTGACGGGCAAAGGGAATCAACTGGTCAAGGGCTGTGACTGCCAATGGGCTCCAGCGCCACGCCTGCCTGAGCAGTGGGATCGCATCCACTTGGTTGGTACAGGGGAGGGCACGACCCCTGGTGGCCGCCCCCTCCCCCCACAGACACCAGGACAGGAGGCGTCTCTTCCTTGAAACCAGCACTTGCTGCTCCCTGGTTTCCAGGCATTTCGCCTCCTAGATCATAAAGAGTGGTTATGCAAACATATTTTTGGTACTTAAATTCAAAATCCAAGACAATTATCCACTGAAGGATTCTGGGTGGGAGCAAGGAACTCTAATCTGAATGCCTCTGCTCATCCGGCTTGGATCTTTACCTGCTTTCCCTTTAGAATCATTGGCATTCCAAGTGGCAAGGGGTGTTCAAGGCCACTGAAGGCCCCTTCGGATCAAAGCAGGTATCCTTTATCCAGTATTCTGGATGGGGGCGGGACAGCAACTCCTGGACCTGAAGAAATTTTAGGAGGAGTTCAGGAGGCAGCTATGTGCCATTTTGTACTCTGCGAGCTCCAGCATATGGGTCAAGAGCTTTTTGGAGAATATCCCCTGAACCAAGTATGTCATCAAGGCACCCCTCTTCTGCTCCCAACCTAGCATGAATCCCTGTTTCACGCTGGGTCACACTGGTGTCCCTCCATCTTCTGCCCTGTCTCCTCCTCCTCTCTCCTTTGTTCACTCTGCTCCAACCTCACCTGTTAGAATTTCTCTGAACACACCTTCCTGGCCCTACCACTGGTGTTTCTCCTGCCTGGAGTGTCCGTCATTGCTCCCAGATTGCTCCATGATCGATTCACTCTCCTTCTCCAGTTTTGGAAGGAAAGCCACCTTTGTCTCAGCCTCCACCCCGGAGCTTCCCATTAGTAATCTCCCTCTCACGCCATGTCCCCACCCCCACCTCCCTCTCCCTGTTACATTGTCCCACCTTTTTCTTTAAAATCACTTTTTACCTTCTACTGCCCCAAATAATTTACTGAGTTTTATTGTTTACCTCTGTCAGCAAGGCAGACACACAGATAGAAAATTGTATCCCTTTCCCATCAGTGAATCCCTGGAGTCTAGAAAGGTTTCCTGGCACATAGGAGGCACTTGGGAAGGGTGAATGAAGGGACAGATTTCCCTAAAAAAATGCGTCTTGATAGCTGCTGTCATTCTCTCATGGCCACAGGCTTCTCATCTATGTGTTAGTATTAGAAGCAGAGTCTTGATAAAGGAGGCCGGATACTGGAAAACAAACGACTCAGATTGGCATTTCAGAACCAGTCCCAAGTCCCTAACTGAGTGCGCGGAAAATTTTTCACCTCTGTGAGCCACAGATTTCTCACCTGAAAAGTGGTTGTCTTTTCCATACTAACTTGTGGACATAGTGTTTCTAAAGCACCAAGCAACCGGGAGAGAATTAATTAATTCAACTGTTGTTTTGTATTGGCAATATCTGGATAAAGATATAGATGATGAATTGTTAGAGATCCAATACCCAAAATTTTAGAGAAGACATTAGGCATATCTGAAATGAGTTTTTAGTCTCTACAGCACTGGGTAACTTAGATCTTACCTATCATCCTTTATTTTTACCTTTCCTGTGTATCAAGGCATTACTGTGAATATTCTTGATAGTGGAAGATACACTTGACATTATTCCTTTGGATAGCTGTATGGTTTGCTCACCTTTTTGAGTCTTTGTTCAAATACAACCTATCAGAAGTACCTTATATAAAATAAGGGGTCATTTCTTTCTCCCCTTCATCACCTTTAATTCTCTCCATAGCATTTTTTTTGCCAATGAGCAGGAAGTGGTCATTTTGTATGTTTTTGTTTATTGTCTATGTCCCCATATCATGAGGGAGAGATCTAGTCTATGTCGTTTATTGACACACACCCAGAGATTCCTTGGATGTATCCTATCAACTGAAGTGACTGCTCTTCATTCAGCAGCTGCCCAGGAATATAGTCTGAGGATTTATATACTTGGCCTCCACCTCATCCAGCGGTGTGTGCCATGGGTAGGATGACCACACATCATAATGTGCCCAGGACACTCCAGATAGATGCCTGTCTTCTCTCATTCTCCAGAGCGTCCCAGTTTGCCAAATGAGTGACATTGTCATGATAGCTATGAAGTCCAAAAGAATTAGGCATGGCACATAATCCCTCATTAGAGGAACTTATGGGCTTGATGAGAAGGGGAAAGAAATCACTATAGGTAGGAGCAGCTAACGGGAACGGAACCCTCTTATGTCAAGGACTCTGTGTAACTACCTCTTTCAGTCACAACAACCTGTGAAGTAGGTACAGTTATTATCCCCTTTTAAGATGAGTAGTCTGAGGCTTAGAGAGGTTCGATAAATGCCTCCCCTTCCCACAACTAGTAAGAGGCTGAGCTGGGATTCAAATCCCAGAAGCAGACCTGTGCTCTGCCAGTAAGTGTAGCAGGTGCCACAATGGGGCATTTCCAAATGGGAACTCCTTGTCTTCTGTGACAATCCTGGAATGATCCCACTTCTTTAAATCAGTAAAATCGGTTTTGCTTCATTCAGTGGCAGAATGAGGTTTCAAAGTTAAAATAAGCATGTTTATGAGAAAATGGCACACAGCATGGTGGGAGCTAGTCGTCACCATGGGCTGAAGACATAAGACATTGTACATTCCTGGCTTCCGTGATACTTGTATTTCCTACTGTGTCACAAGGTCTATACCTCATCCATATTGGCCAAACCACGTGGCACTTACTCATAACCACCACGTGTTAAATTTTGGAAGAACATTTTATTTGATTCAGACATTAAATGAGTTCACTTGACAAAACAAGGCCAAACGAAAGCCTTGTTGATACATATATTCACTCATGTTTATTCCCTCCTGCAGATGTCAAGGAATGTTTGCCCTTAGATAATCTTTTTTAAACCGTTCTCTGGTCTGTACTCCTCAGAGAAAAGGAATTCTGCAAGACTTCTTTGTACCCCAACTCCGTAAAATAAGACAGTTGAGAAACATTGTGAAGATTATAAAGTCACTTTCCTTATGAATTAGGCTACTCAATTTGGACATAATAAACTATTTTCTTTCTACTCTCTTTGGTCAATGTGATGTTCATTTGTAACAATAAATACTTTTTCGGGGGGTAAAGTAAAGCAGAAGGTAATTTGGCCTTCTTTTGAGCAGTCCAGATCAAGACAAGGATGACTTGGGGAAAATGCTCTGATTTTTGGTGCGTGTAACTATACTTTATTAACCCTCCAAAACAGATGCATTTTAAGAGAAAACAAGCTCTTGGTAAGATGCTGTTTTTAGCTCAGTAACTAATGATGAATCAAAATGTTTCTTCAAACCCAATTACCCAATAAAAATTGCCATAGTAACCATCACATTACACAACACATCCTCATGCTCACACCACCAACTTCCTTAGGAACTGCTACCACCACCTTCTTGACACCACCATCTGCTGTGTAGTGAGAAGGAGAAATGGGGAGAATGTCTAAGGAAGGAGAGGTAATTCTGATTTGTGAAATCATTGCAGGGAAAGGGGGTCTTGGGGCAGAGACATATAGGTAGAAAGATCCTTTTTTGTGGAAGTCTGGTGGTTTTCACCATGATCTAAGAGTGGGTCAACCCAAGAGCATCAGAGGAAATAAGATTAGACCTTAAATAAGGTCCCCCTCTTCCTCATCACTGTGTCTGCAATAGGTATTCCCTGGCTCTTTCCTTGACTGACTCTTCCTCATTCCTCAAGTTCCATGGAAATATTTCATCTCCAGAGAGGCTTTCTCTGCACCACTTGATCTAAATTAAGGTCTCCACAGGATGCCTCACAGGGAAGGTATATTAGTTATCTTATTTGTCACTGGAATCTAGAGCAGTGCCTAGATCCTACTTGGGACTCAGGAAATATTTTTAAAAGGAATGAAAAAAGGGGAAACTACCTACTAGATAGTCATCATCATCATCATCCATCTGATGGTCTGGGTGGTACAAACTAATTGTATTCATTAGTTAATCACCCATTCCACAAATACTAGAGGCTGACAACATTAGGAAAGGCAATTTATACTTTCCGGCTGTTATAGGTTCGATCCTCCAAGAAGCAGACTCTGGGAAAGAGGTTAGTGGGTAAGAAGTTTATTAGGGGATGCTTTTGGGATGAGCACCCATGGACTGAGAAGATGTGGAGGCAGAAGTAGGCAAATGGACAAGCTGAGCTGTGATGGAATTTCCACAGAGACCTGTTGCTGCAGTGGGGAGTTCTGAGGCTGGAATGGTCCTTCTGAGATCTCGGAGCTGGAATTATAAGTGTACTCCAGGCGTCCTTCCAGGTGATCAGTCCTGGGCATGACCTTGGTGAGAAGGTCCTCTTCGGCTAGTTGATCTGCCAAGGCATTGGTCAGCTGAGGGCTGTCTGCCCACAGTTACCATGGGAAGAGGCATCCTCCATTCCCGAGAGGGATCTGGTCCCACCACCCTCCACCCCTTGTGCCTCTAGGACTTAATTCATCACTGAAGTTCTGAGAGTTCTTCTGTGATCCTGGGGGCCTTTCTTCTTGGAGAAAGCTAAATTAAATTGTAGTCCTTACTGCTTTAGGTGGTCTGGGGACCCCTACTGATGTACATTGTCTCCCTCTTCTCTGCTTTGTTCTAGATTCTCCTCTCCCTCAGCTAGTACCTCTGCTGGTATTGGTGATTTACCTGGTGGCATCATGCATATTCTAACCATGCCTTTCTCAAGCCAGGGCATAACTCCTACCTGGATGGTGACTCTTCCTGTCTAATGGCCACTTGGCATGAGGAGCCCAACATGCCATATGTTATAATTCAGTGAGACTCTTGCTGCCTCACCTGGCAGACATGCTTAGCCTAGGGAAAGCTGGAACTCCAAAGTTATAGAACCCAAGATTCAGGCTCTGTAATCACTGGCTCCCCAGGTCCATGACCAGGAGTGATGGCAACTAAAGCTGGAAACCCTTTTTTTCCTAGACTCATGTGTCCTTCCTACTGAAGCACAGCACCATATGTGGTCCTTGATGGAAAATGGCCATTGGATCCTAGAGGGTGACATCCCATCCTTGGAGGGTGTTGACTACAAGATCGCGCCAAGGAACTCCCTTGTTCTCTCATGGGATCAGCTTCTGGGAGTGGTTAAATATTGCAGTCACTGGGCCCTGCATCCTTATGCCCTGTCCCGTCTCATACCTCTCTGCCATAAAGGAGGTCCATTGGTCTGACGTGAGACCCCTTGAGTGGGGCTCTCCCCCACACATTTATCCCCAAAGCTCTAACAGAACTACTCTAGGCTCACACTGTCCCCTCCATTTCTAGATTTGTAAAGCTCGCCAGGGAAGAATAAACACTTGAGAGCAGATGAAGCAGAATTCCCAGCTCTTCCCTGCCCTGGGTGTCAGGAACAAAGAGAGGGAGGATATGGCATTTCCTCAGTGACCTGACTGGGAGTGAGGGGGTGGGGATCACCTGAGTCTCAGCCAAGCAGAACCTTTGCCTACTTCCAGCCACATCCACAAAGCACTTTTGATGTGCTGCCTGACAGGCCCTGGGTGAGGGGAGAAGAGAAGTGAATCAGTGTCCACGTGGGTCTTTAAACCATAGCTGATCGCCTGCCAGGGAATATTTATAGACTTCATTTCCTATGCAGTGTGGAAAATGCCCATGCATGAAGAACCTTTCCAGAAAGTACTCCTGGTTCTCTTGTGACTGGCAGCAGTGCATGGGTCATGAATTCATTTCTTTATTCTAAAAACATTTATGATGCCCCCGCCATCACCAACTACTCTGCCAGGGGTTGTGTGAATCAGGATGTTGGCTTTTCCTGCAGCTGCTTCTTTGGTTAATGCCTCCATTTCTCCATACCATGTTGTAGTCAGCCCCATTGCTGCTTGTGTGGAGCCTACCCCATGTTAGAGTCACAGTTTATGCTGGGGTGAGGTTTGAAGGCTAACAACTTAGTCAGAAATCCTGCTGTAAAATAAAATCCCTGAAATGCTAGAAGAGTTAGTAAATGTATGTATCATCTCCAGAACCCAACACAGCCAGGTTCTCCCCTGGTGTAAGCAAGCTCCAAGTGAAGCTGTTGGTGTTTTGGGACCATGCTGTGTGAAAAAGAAGGAACTTTAAGCCTCATACACACCCAGTCCAGTCAGGTGGGCATGCTGCTGGAGTCCACAGGACTGAAACAGACTGTAGAGACTCATCACCTCATGCCAGGTCATGAGTGCTCATGAGAGAACAACATTTGCAAGCCATTTAGAGTGCTTTATCCTTTAATTTCTGTCCCCTTTTCTTCTCTTCCTTCTCTCTCCCTCCCTCCCTCTTTTTCACCCACAACTTGTAACAAATACACACAAACTAGATGCACATATATGAAAATTCCACTGTTCTAATGTCTCACCTTGTGGAACTCAGGGTCAAATAGAGAACCTTGCTCCAGTGCTCCATGCACATTGGACAAAACTTTTCCAGATCTGGCTCTTGGTTTTCCTTATAAAATGCCAGCTAAGTGGGCATTGTGCCTAGGCCCCTAGAAGAAACATTTCCTCCTGTCATGAAAACCATTAGCAGTGATGCCCATAACAGTTCCTCGATGAAGCCATCTCTAGCTGGGATGCTTGAGGAAGTGTTGCAGACTCCTAAAACAAAGAGGGCCAAGTGTTCTGCAGTCAAAGGATTAGATGTAGTGACATGGAATGGATTTTGACATCAGACATACTCCCAGCTCTCCTGCCAAATGTAGGCTTTGGGGTAGAAGGGGGCTAAGACTCTATTTCCTTATTTGTATAAAATGGTAAAAGTTCTACTTTGGAGGATTAAGATGAAAGTTTATTTATTTATCTGAGAGAGATCAGGAACAGCAGGAGAGGTGGAGGGAGAATGTTAAGCAGACTCGCACTGAGCGCGGAGCCTGATGCAACTCTCGATTGCACAACCCTGAGATCATGACCTGAGTTGAAACCAAGAGTCAGATGCTTAACTGACTGCGCCAGCCAGGCACCTCTAAGATGAAGCTTTAATGAACTAATGGCCCTGTTGCCTGAAGCCCTTCAGTACCACATGCCTCCACTGTTCCCACTCCCCATATCCAGCTATACGAAGCTTATGGCCCTACCCTCCAGCAATTCTGGGCACTTTTCAGCTTCCTAAATGACCCCTGCTTATTCTTGCCACTAGACCCTTCCACATACTGCTGTTTCAATACCCCTTTCTGTGTTCTTGACTTATCCAACTCCTATGCATTATTCAAGCTTCAGCTTAAAGGTCACCTCCTCTAGAGAGCCTTCCTGGGTCCCCTACTCTCTATTAGACTCCACTATTATGCACCGTCTTTACAGCATAATGTTTTTAGTGCTTAAAAGAGCAGGCTCTGAAGGCTGACTGGCTGGATTCCAAGCCTGGCCCTCCCATTTACAGAGAGGTAAGTGGAATTGAGCTCCTTAAATTGCCCTTGACTCAATTTCCCCATCTGTAAGTGGGGACCAGGAAGCCATGCATCCCTGTTTTCCTAGGATGGTTGAGGTTCATGCCTCTGATCCCAGAGTCATTGAATGATTCCCTTCACTGTCAAATTGTTTTATTTGAATAATTATTATAGGGTCACCTAATAATAGTAATCATAGCACCCACTTCATTGGATTACTGTGTAAATTAAATGAGTTGTTACAGACACACTGTTGAAAGCATTGCCTACGCCCTAGCAGGTGCTCAATACTGTTTATTAGTTAATGATGTCAGGTGTTGTCATGACAGCCGTCAGTTGCCTTTGGGGTGTCTTTGTCCTGACACCTGACACCCTGTGTGAGAATCACACATCTCATCCTCTCTCTTCCCTGCCAGACCTGAGCCCCTTGTGGGCAAGGATATCATCTGTTATTTTTGTACCCCCCAGTGCTCCAGTCAGTAGATAGCTCAAGATTAGTTACACAAAGAAAAGAAATCTACGTAACAAGGTTACAAATGTGAAGATACTTGAAATAGAATCCCTGTGTTCTGTGAGCAAAGCACGTTTTGAAAATGAAGCTGTGCACCTCCCACTTATCCAGCAGTAATTTACTGAGCACCTACTGTGTACTGGTGACTGCAGGACTCCCGGGAAGGGTTTCTACCCCTCAGCACTGTTTATTGTTGAGTAGGGTTAGGGCAGGGAGGCTGTGCCATATAGAGTTAAGATGTTTAGCAGCACTGCTGGCCCCCATCACCAAATACCAGTATTGCCCCCTCCAGATGGGACATTCTAAAATATCTCCAGACATTGCTTAACACCTCCAACTGTGCAAAATCTCCCATTTGAGATCCACTGCTCTAAGGTTAGGACCTGCCCTCTTCACCTTCATAATAGTGTGGGGAAGCTGGGAAGTCTGGTACTTGTTGGTTTTGTATGATTGTGATCCTGATGCAGCATAGACATGGGCCTATGATTTTCTCCATGAGTCATTAATATTTATGACAAGTTAATTCAGTAATACTCATTCTTTTATTCTTTTTTGGAGGAAAGAGTTAATCAGGCCATCAATTCAATAGAGATATTTCTGCATGAAATATTTCATGTTTTCTACTGTTTGTACATTCACTCATTATCATGCACCTACTGTTTGCCAGATATGGCTTCTCTTCATCCTGGCATTTATCTGTGTTGGATAGGATACCTTTCTCTTCCCTTCTTTGGTTTGGTAATCAGAAAGTCTTCTATGCTTGTTGCAAACAAGAGTCATGAATGGTTTTGAAAGATCAGTCTCATCAAAAATGAAAATCTTCTCTTTGAAAAAAACACCTCCATGGAAGTGTTGTCATCTGGCTTTGGCACTCCCCCATGTCTTTCTGGGGAATTATCACAGGTCTTTCAGGAAACATCAGTTCTGACATTTCTCATGGAGATTTAAACAGGGTTGTGAGAGAACTGGTTATGGTGATTTGTATCTTCTGAAGCACCTTTCCTTTTTTGCAACATTGGCCACCATTTGCAAAGGAAGTGATTTGTTCACTACGCCACCAGGAATTGTGACAACACCCTCTGTAGATTTCCTCCTACTTTATGGGGAAGAAGACTGGACTAGAATCCAGAAAACATGTATTCTAGTAAATTCCCCATTTTTTATGTTTTCGACCACTGACAGGTTGGTGAGCCAATGTCACCCATGACCTGTCCCACCTTCACCTTCTACGTCCCACACTCGCACATGTACATGTACCCACACACATAATCTGTTACTCCAAGACAACCATGAAGACCAAAAGGACTCACCTTTCCCTGAAATTACCCCAGAATGATGGGGGAGGCAGGGTTCAGCAAAAATTTTCTGCAAAGGACCAGACAATAGGGGTACCTGAGTGGCTCAGTCGGTTTAGTGTCTGACTGTGACTTCAACTCCGGTCATGAGCTTGGGGTACTGGGACCAAGCCCTATGTTGGCCTCTGAACTCAGTAGGGCATCTGCCCCTCCACCTGCTTGTGTGCACTCTGTCTCTATCTCTAATAAGTAAATAAATATAATCTTTTTTTAAAAGGACCAGACAATAAATGGTTAAATAATTCAGGTTTTGTGAACCACACAATGAAATCCTCCTCTCTCTCCACCTCCTTGTCCTTCCCCTCCTCCTTCTTCTTTCATTATTTCTTTTTTTTTAATATATTATCTATTTATTTGACAGACAGAGATCACAAGTAGACAGAAACAGGGGAGGGGAAGAAGCAGGCTCCCTGCGGGGCAGAGAGCCTGATGTGGGGCTTGATCCCAGGACCCTGGAATCATGACCTGAGCCAAAGGTAGATTCTTTAACCCACTGAGCCACCCAAGTGCCCTTCTTTCATTATTTCTTTAAAAAAGGTGAAAACCACTCTTAGCTCACCGGCACTACAAAAACAGGTACTGGACTGATTTGTCTGGCCTGTAGTTTGTGGACTGTGAAGAAGAACATGGATGAAAACTCCTCCTGCTTTTCCCAGGACTGTCCATATTTGAAAATTAAGTTCTCTGTCCCAGGCAAGCCAGGACAGTTGGCCACCCTGGTATCCCTCCCGATCTCTGTGACCATGGGTAATTACTTAACATCTCTGAGCCTCAGATTTCTGTAAAATGGGGCTAATAAGGCCAAGCAGGATTGCTACTGAATTGTCTATAAAATGGTACATTTGAAGGCCAAAGGACAGTGTCTGGTACACAATAGGGGCATGGAAACAGAAGTTCTCCTAAAATCCCCTTAATAAGAGGTGAACAGGAGATTCTAAGTGGTGAAGTTACCTCAGGCTGCAAAACACTCTTGGAACAATTAGGGCTACTTGTGCTGTTCATCTCTCTGAAGACAGTGGAGTAGACATTGTAACCATGTTAATATCTTGCCTGCTTTGCATTATTAGCATGATTCATCTTTAAAATTTGGGCTGTCATCTGGTATGTTTCTCCTATTTAAGAAATAATTAACTTCCATCATTTTGTGCTTTGTCCAGTTTTAAGGGGTTTAACCACTTATTTTTCCTTACTTCCAGTCCATCCTGTGGTTAGCCTTTTCCATTTTTACTTCTTCCTTATGTCACAGTTTAACAACATGAGAAAAGTCTTCTATCTCTGTTCTTTTATTCCTTTACTTTTTTTTTCTTCAAAATCCTGTTTTGTGGTTTTCTGAAAAGACTACATTGTCCCTTCATTATGTTGTCATTTCTCAGGATACTAGTTGTGGAAGTCAGGTTTTTACAGGTAAGTTTTTCATCAGTCTGTGCGACTTCTTATGGTTTGCCATCTGAGTAAAGAAGGATTCATTTTTTAATCTTTTTCCTAGATGTTCACGGAATTTTACTACCTGATGGCTCTGTTACTTGTTTTATTTTTTTTCAAACTTCATTCCCTTCCCCTCATGATTTATTTTTCTAGTTCAGTGTGTACTATTTATAAAAGACAGGGAAGAAGCGTGGTCACGGGCTGGCAGCTGTGGGAGAGCCCACGACCCTGGCAGAGGATGTTGGTGGTACTGTCTCTCCCATTTGCTCAGCCATTGCTGGGAATCCAGCTAATCCTTCCTCTGTGCCATTCTTCACCAAAGGCTCACAGATGGAGTTTAACCTGGATGTATGCATTCTACATGCCTCGTCATGGGTGATCTTTCTGAAACACAGACCTGTTTGCCTACTTGCTCAGACCCTCACTGAGTCACCACTGTGACATTAAAGACAACAAAGCAGTAATGACCACCACCACAAGCACAGTCAATACTCACTGAGTAATTTCTGTACTACAGGCCCTTTGTTACTTGCTTGTCATCAATTATCCAATGATATTGCTAGGAAAGTATTCCTATTTTACAGGTGAGAAAATTGGAGGGCTAGAGAAATTAACTAACTGGGTCAAGGTCATACAACAAGGAAGTGGCGTTACTGGGAGCCGAGATCCTTAACCACTGGGCTGAAATGCTGAGCTCTACACAGCAGAGCAAACTGAGCTATTTAGTATCTGGCCCTTAGTGAGGGCATTGGTTTGCTTTGTTCTCCCTGGGGGTACATGGTGATTTAAGGCCCACTCTGACTCCTGAGTTAGTTCCCTAATCCCCACCTCCACTGTCTTCTCTGAGAGTAAATAAGGAGAAATAAACATTCTTCATAAAGTAGCATAACTACAAAAGATTTTAATATTTTGTGGTCCTCTGTGGTGTTTCTTAACCTGGAGGAAGAAAATTTGTAAGACATCATTTATTCAGAAAAAAAAAATTGTGTTACACCATAGAACAAAATTTGGGGAAAAAAAGATGGCCTCATATTTAATATATAGAGAACACTTATTGCATATCTGCTATCTGTTAGGTGCTTTCATAGAGATAGATGATGATAGATAGATAGATAAATAGATAGATACAGATATGTATACATACACATTACTTCTATGAGGCAGTTTTATTCCCATTATTCAGATGAGAAGCTTGAGGCTCAAAAAGGCAAAAGGTGACTTTCCCAAGATCATACATCTAGCAAGTGGTGAAGATGAGAGCTGCAAACCCAAGTCTCTGGCTGCAGAAGCTCCAGTACAGGCAGGTGCAAAAGCCTCTGGTGGATAGCTGCCTCACTCACTTGTCAGGACCCCTTCCATAAAACCTGAATGCCCCTGAGGATTCTGAAGTATTATTTTCATCATTGGCCCCTGTGTTCATGCTTCCCACTTCTGTAGTCTCTCCTTCTGCCCAGGGTGCAACCGTCAATGCTTGTGAGGACAGGCCCCAGTCCTAAAGCAGAGAAGCCCAAACACCGGGGCACTTCTCCAATTGTAAGAAAGATTTGTAAAAACACACACAGCTTGCCGAGAGCACGGGCGTTGGTAGTTAAAGACCCTGGTGCAGCTCACAGCTTCTGAATCTCCTAAGCTGTTTGCCTTTGAGCAAGTTACTCTTAGAGCCCCGGTTTTAAGATTTATGGACAGAAGTAACTGGTGGCTGAGAACATCTTTGTCAAGAAAAGAGCTAAGAAAGCAGACACCTGGCTCACACATGAATGAAAACCTGCCAGGTGCTTAGGATGATTCCTCGCATATACTAAGTGCTCACTAAATGCTAGGTATCAACTAGAGAAGGATGCCAGACCCTCATCAGCCAGACTCACTCACCTGCAGATACCAGGCCTCTACCTGCATCATTCACTTATGCCCACTATGTGGCAAAACATCCAACCTGCCTCATTTGTGGTGCAGTATTTGTTGCTAAATTCTACCCTAGTCTCCTGAAAGGGCTCCATTTGTTTTGAATATCCAAGGTCTCCTTCAGGTCCTAGCCAACCCTTGCTTGGATCCTGCAAAGTCAGACTTCCTGCACTCAGTTCTCTGCCCTACTCCCCCAGGAGGGCTGTTTAACCTTAGACAAGTTCCTTAACCTCTCTGAACTTCAGCCTCCTCACTGGACATAACAGTACTTTCTTCCCCATTGAGATTATGGAAGAGCATATATGAAAATTACTTCATAAGATACGCTGTGCTTAATATGAACTCAAAAAAGTTATACTTGCTATTAGGTTGATTCCCAATTTCAGCCTGCATATCCTCCAAAATTTATAATGCACCATTAATGCAAAGGACAAATCAAGGTGGAAATCCTTTAAATATTAGTTTTCAGCATTTCATATAAATTAAGCTACAGGGTAACACCTTTTAAATTTCTGGTTTCCATTAAAATATTGGAAATTATCCAAATACAAATCAATCCTTAAAGGACAATGACACATCTCTCCTTCATTTTCTTTCTAAATTTTAGAAATAAAACTATCTCCAGGGACAGAATCACTTTTCCAGAACTGACCTTTCCAAACACAACAGCACTTGACACTTGAGTGGATGCTTCTGGAGACCCAGAAACAAGTGGAAGGAGGGTTTTTCCCTGTTCTTTTTTTAAAAGATTTTATTTATTTATTTGACAGAGAGGAGGGGAGCATAAGCAAGGAGAGCTGCAGGCAGAGGTAGAGAGAGAAGCAGACTCCTTGCTGAGGAGGGAGCCCTATGAGGGGCTTGATCCCAGGACCCTTGGATTATTACCTGGGCCCAAGGCAGGTGCTTAATCAACTGAGCCACCCAGACACCCCCTTTCCCCTGTTCTTTATAAAGCAGGCCTCCTCTAGGCATCAGCTGCCTGGGCTGCAGACCATAGTGATGTTCCCTGTACATAGTAAGCCACAGACAAAACGCAGTGCTTCCTCCTGTGGCACCAGAAACCTTTATGACTGTGAGGCCCCCAGGGACCATGTCCTCTTTCCCCACCTCCAATCTGGCTACTTGGCAATGAATAGCCATAGATCTTTCTTCAGTAACAAAATGTGAATCCTGTATCAAATGGGGAAGCTGACTTTGGGAGCCCTTCCAACTCTGAGGCCCCTGGCCTCAAACAGCAGTGTCCACACATGGTCATCATTCCGGGGTGGAAGGAGGCACCCAAGGCCCACAAAGAACTCTTCCAAGCCAGGGGTTGGGGGAATTTGTAGGGGGAGGTGGGGAGGAACTCATCCTGTTCTGGATGAACAGGCCTACAAGACCAGCATCTTTGTAAGACCCCAGGTGCTTCTCCTGTGCAGTCACAGTGATGGCATGTCTGGAGGTCATTTGGTCTCCACTCTTTTTCTGATACTCCACACAAAACAAATCTGTAAATTGGGCTGTCTCTTCCTTTGAAGAACATATTCAGTGTCCAGACTTATCACAATACTTTCATGATTGCCACCCTGAGCCAAACTCTCATTCCAATGGGACTTTTGTAAGAGGCCTCTAACTTGTCTCCTTGACTCTGGCCTTGCCCTTCCTGCAGTCTCTTCTGTTTCCTGCAACCAGTATGACTTTTACAACATGGGAGATAGGTTATCCATCTGAGTACCCATATCTCAGAACTCTCCAGTGCCTTCCCATCTCATAGAGAGAAAAGCCACTGCAGGTTTCCCCTGCTTTTTGAAAGTAGGACGTTCCTGTGAAACTTCTCTTAGGCTGTAAATGGTGTACAGTCAAGAAGCAATTCAGACTGACTTATATGGAAAATTTTTTGAGCATTCTCAGATCCAAAAATCACCTGTTAAGCTTTTCTGATCTACTTAGGGCATGTGTGGCTAATGGATGCACACAGTAAGTTGAGATGAAGGACAGGTGCTCCCAGACACAGAGCTCTGGCAATTGCCACTGAGATGCTGTGTGGTACCTGGGAAGGAGATGGACGTTGCCAATCTCCCTGCTCAGGGTGCCTGTGGCTTCCGTAACATACGCATACTGGACACTATTTTTACTTATGGTTAAAGGAAAAATCCTCTTTAGATTTCTTTCAGGTGAAAAAAACAGGTGCTAATGTAGGTCTTTTGTAAAAGCAAAGTGGCATAACATGAACTCTCAAAACGAGGGATATACCTGCATCACTACCAGGTCTGACCCTTTGTTCCCTTCAGAGCTCACCTCCTAAACTTGTCTCCATCTTCATGCACCCCTCTCTGCTGCAACCTCAGTGGGCTTCATGCTGGGTGGAGTGTGTGTCTCCCTTCTCCTGCTGCAAAGCCTCTGCACTTTCTATTCCCTCAGCCTGGAATGTTCTTCCCAAATGTCCTCACGACTCATGAACTCACTTCTTTCAGGTTTTTGCTCAAAGGTCTTCATATCAGAGAGGACATCTCTGAACTCCCCATAAATGAGTAGTCCCACCCCTCATTATCACTCTATCCTGCTTATGCTGCTATATTTCTCATCATAGCATTTATCACATACCTCCACCCCTTATTAAATATTCCTTGGTGTATTTGACGATTGTCTATCTCCCACTGCTAAAGTGAGATCAGGACTTTATCTGCTTTGCACACTGCCAGTTTATGAAACTATACCTGATGTAGAACTTGCTCCATAAATAATTTTGTAGGGTTACATTAATTAATAGGACTGAGGGGTTAGGAAGTCTTATCTATGGCAGTTTACAGATCTATAAATGTAGAAAAATAGAGCATTGGTCAACAAGTGCTTCTTAAACATCTCACACTGAGCATGTCAGTTCCAGGGCAGAGTTGGGTTACAGAGGGGTCTCATGGGGACCTAGGCAGAATGGCGTAGTCTGAATGATTACAGAACATGACCAATCCGAAAGAGTCATCACAATACATGCCGCTCCCCCATGGAACCACAGATCTGCAGCTGCCACAATGGAATAGTGTTTCCTTCATAAAATTTAGTTAAAAAAAGGAGCAAGGGGAGTTAGAGAGGAGAAGGGAGTTGAGGGAAATTGGAAGGGGAGGTGAACCATGAGAGACTATGGACTCTGAAAAACAATCTGAGGGTTTTGAAGGAGCGGGGGGTGAGAGGTTGGGGGAACCAGGTGGTGGGTATTGGAGAGGGCACGTATTGTATGGAGCACTGGGTGTGGTGCAAAAACAATGAATACTGTTACGCTGAAAAGAAATAATTTTTTTTTTAAAGGAACAATAACTGAACAATGTAGGGTTTGGCGGGGGGAGTACTTAGCTGATGCCAAAATGCAGCAGTAAAGATATTTGGAGAGTCAGTTTCTGACTAAGAATCAAGTCTGTATAGGAGTGTGTGTTTCTGGGCTCTGTTCTCCAGCACCTCTGCACCATTTTCTCTCCTCCACTTTTATTTCCCTGGTGCCTCCTTGTTAGATCTTCACAAGTGAGTTTTTCCTCATTAAGTGCACACAGATGTACACACACATTTACACATAAGCATGAGCATACACATGCAAACATATACATGCATTTCCTTTTATACATGTGTACACATATATATTTCCTTTTATTTTAAGCATGAGGATTACATTGGATTTATAGGTTTGTGCTTTAATACAGCTTTAAATTAAAAACTTTTAAGATTAAACTTAATTTAAATTTAATCTTAAAACTTTTGGATTAAAGTAAAGTACACTTTTTTAAGTAAAACTTTACTTTTTAAAGTAAAGTACACTTTACTTAAAGTATCCTACAGATTGGCTCATGCCATTTAATATTTTCGTGTGATTTTATGTTCTTTTGTGGATGCATACCTCCAATGCATTCAGCCATTTTCCTACTGATAAAAATATGCAATTTTCTTTCTCTCCCCATAAGAAAGTTGCAGTGAAAATCCCTTAACAGAAGTTTTTGGTCCTAGACCAGATTATTTCCTTAAAATAGACAACCAAAAGTTGGGTCAGAGGGTCAAAAAAAAATGAGTCAAACTTTGCAAAATGTTGCCAATTTGCTTTCTACTTCATTGATAATCAGGTTATTTTAGTTTAAAAATTTAGTTATCTTTAATTTGAGATTTGGGTCATGCTTTTGAGCTTAGTGGCTCATTTTCCACGTGTAACTCTAACCCAATGGCATCTGTATGCATACATAGCATGAGGCGACCAGCCATATTTTCTCTCTAGTAGTTGACCAAGAGTCAACCAATCCCTTTACTGACAACTATTTTTCCCACTGAATTGTTGAGCTATATGTATCATAATAAAAACTCATCCTCTCTTTTGTCTATTTCTGGGTGGAGTATTCCATTTTATTCTATTAATTTTTCAGTTGTGATTTTCTCTACTGTCACAATTTTACTTACCAAAGCATGATGATTTGTATTACCTTTTGGCTGGGCAAGCCCCCATGCTCTCCACTCCTAAATCCCTTTTGTAAAAGTGTTTTTAGTATTCTAACTCATGTATTTTTTTTAATTTTTTATTTCTTTTCAGCTTAACAGTATTCATTGTTTTCGCACCACACCCTGTGCTCCATGCACTCTGTGCCCTCTCTAATACTCACCACCTGGTTCCCCCAACCTCCCACCCCTGCCCCTTCAAAACTCTCAGATTGTTTTTCAGAGTCCACAGTCTCTCATGGTTCACCTCCCCTTCCAAATTCCCTCAACTCCCTTCTCCTCTCTAACTCCCCTTGTCCTCCATGCTATTTGTTATGCTCCATAAATAAGTGGAACCATATGATAATTGACTCTCTGCTTGACTTATTTCACCCAGCATAATCTCTTCCAGTCCTGTCCATGTTGATACAAAAATTGGGTATTCATCCTTTCTGATGGAGGCATAATACTCCATAGTGTATATGGACCACATCTTCCTTATCCATTCGTCCGTTGAAGGGCATCTTGGTTCTTTCCACAGTTTGGCGACTGTGGCCATTGCTGCTATAAATATTGGGGTACAGATGGCCCTTCTTTTCACTCCATCTGTATCTTTGGGGTAAATACCCAGTAGTGCAATGGCAGGGTCATGGGGAAGCTCTATTTTTAATTTCTTGAGGAATCTCCACACTGTTCTCCAAAGTGGCTGCACCAACTTGCATTCCCACCAACAGTGTAACAGGGTTCCCCTTTCTCCACATCCTCTCCAACACATGTTTCCTGTCTTGCTAATTTACTTTATTTTCTAAATGGGTAACAAACTGTCTTAACAGGCTTTGTTGAAAAATCCCTCTTTTCTCCTTAGACCTGTGGTGCCCAACTTTGTGCCTTAGTGTTTCTGGGTTCTCTGTTGACATCCACTGGGCAATTTTTGGATATCTATATCAATACCATGATGCTTTGATTGCTAAAAACTTATAATAAGTCCCTGTATCTGGTACCACAACTCTATTTTGTTCTTTAAAAATATCTTGTGTACTTTGGACCCTTTGACCTTCCATATAAATTTTAGAATCATCTAAATTCTACTGGGGGTAAAAATACCTACTGAGATTTGAAAATTTTCCTATAACAATTCTTCCCCATCCATAACATGGTATATAACCTTCCATCTATGTAGGTCTTATTTGATTATTTTAAATTAAATTCCATTATTTTCTTCACTAAATTCATTTCCTTCTGTTTGTTATGGGTGCACAGAAATGCAATTGACATTTTATTTTGATTTTATATCTAGCATCTTTGCTAAATTATTATTAATTTTAGTCATTTTCCTGTGGAGATTTTCTGGATATTCCACATGGATAATCATCTGCAAATAATGAAAGTATATTTCTTCCTTCCAAAGTTTAACACTTTTATTTTGTTTTTGTGTTTGTCCTATTGAGATGGCTAGCATTCAAGAATGGTGTTGAATACATTTGATGGTAACTGCTATTCTGGTCTTTAAGCAAATGCTCTTGACATTTTACCATTGAGCAGGATGTTTGTTTTATGTATTTTTTGTTTTGTTTCTGTATATATTCTACATAATGATTTAAAAAGTTTACTTTTAATCTCAGGAGGTTTCTTTAATGAAAACATACTGAATTTCATCCATGCTGTTTCATGTCAGTGGAATGACTATATGTTTTTTTTAAAGCTATAAATGTGAATTACATTAGTTGAGTTGGTAATGTTAAACCATTATTGGATTTCTAGGGGAAATTCCCTGTTGTCAATTTGAATTATTTTATCTATAAGTTGATAGATTTGATTTGCTAATATCATGTGTGGGCATTTCTCTCCCTGCTCATGAATGAGATTTACCAGTTACTCACCTTTACCCACCAATTGGTTTTGGTATCAAGGTTATGTCAGCCTTATAAACTGAGTTTGCAATTTTCTGTTCTCTGGAAGAGACATGAAATATTTAAATTCTTTCTTCCACAATTATTTATAAAGTGCTCCAATGAGTGCATCTGGGCCCATTGCTTTCCTTGTGAAAAGATTTTTAATTATGGTTCTATTTATTGACTTTTTCTCCTTTTCTTTGAGTCACTTCTGGTAAAGATGTGTTTTGAGAAGTACATCAATTCCATCTCAGATTTTTGTAGCATTAAACTTCATAACATATTCTTATTACCTATTAATTTCTGCAATATCTTTGTCCCATTTCCTATTCTTAATCTTGCCTATTTGGACCTTCTCTCTCTCTCTCTCTCTCTCTCTCTCTCTTTCTTTTAAACTAAGCTTATAAGAATTGTTATCCTTTTTTAGTCTTTTCAGAAAACAAACCTTTGACTTTATTGATATATTTGTCTTTCTTGTGTATTTGTTTTTAATTTACTTTGCTCCTGTTTATTATTTTTTTCCTTTTTCATACTTTGGATCTATTCTGCCTTTTGTTTTTTGCTAAATCCTTAAGTTGAATGGCTAGCATTTTTATTTTCAGCCTTTTAAAAAAAATAAATCATTTATTACTATACATTCCTCTGTGAGGACTAATAAAGTTTGTTCAGTAGTATTTTCATATAATTCTTTAACTATTCATATTTTCCATTTTAATATATTCTTAGATCTATGAGTTATTTAGAAATATTTTTAATTTCCAAACATATGATGTTGTCTTAGTTATCTTTTTAAATTTCTTTGTGAATTGTTTCTACTGTAGTAATTGACTATAGTTATATGACACTAGTTCTTTGAAATTTGCTGAGGCTACCTTCAGGTTTTATCATAAAATCCTATTTATAAATATTTAATATGTGCCTTAAAAGAATTTGTACCATCTAGTTGCTGGCTACTGTGTTCCATTTCAAGTTTGTTAGTTGTATGAGCTATTGAAATTATCTCTGCCTTTGCTGATTTTTAAAATCTGTTTGATCTATTAACTGCTGAACATTGTGTAAAAAATAGATCTCTGTGATGATAGATTCGTAAATAATGCCACAGACTTATGTCACACTTTGCACTGTGTATTCTGAGCTATGTTGCTAAATGTGCTCAAGTTCATAATTTTTAGATATTTCTGGTGAATTAAAGCTCTTATCATTATATAATGACCTTATTTTTCACCAGTAATTTTTTCCCTTCAATTCCCTTTCTTATAGAATTTATACACCAAAACCAGCTTTATTTTGTTTTGACTTGCGAACTTTTCTTTTGTGTATTTTATTATTTTTAAGCTTATTAATTATTTAGAAAGTATGAGCAGGATGAGGGGCAAAGGGAGAGGGAAAGAGAGAATC
Organism: Lontra canadensis; assembly: GCF_010015895.1. NCBI lineage: Eukaryota > Metazoa > Chordata > Mammalia > Carnivora > Mustelidae > Lontra > Lontra canadensis. The sequence goes on from NW_022631043.1 coordinate 8,910,293, forward strand.
TCAAGCAGACTCCACACTGAGTGTGAGTCTGATGTGGTACTCAGTCTCACAACCCCGAGATCATGACCTGAGCTGAAATCAAGAGTCAGATGCTCAAACTACTGAACCATCCAGATGCCCCTCATTTCAATGTGTTTTAGAAATGTCTTTCTTTTTTATTTACCCTGAAAATCATTATCATAACTGGAGAACATGTCTTCTGTCTGTAACATTTTCTCTGGCTGCTTTCAAGGTTATTCTTGGTTTATTGATTTAAGTTTATTGGATTTTTTCTTCTGTCATCTACATTATGTTATAGCTATCCTCCAGTGACTGTTTTAATTTTCAGTGCTGTGTTTTCCACTTCTAGAATTTCCATATTGTGTGCATGGTTTCTATTTCTCTAAGATTTTCTTTGTGTTCATTGCTAGCATGTTTACCTTTATATCATTGGAAAAAAAGCTTTAAGGGCTACTAGATATAATAGTAGTACTATTAGCTATTTCTTATGAGTCCCTTTCCCTTCTTCTGACCTGCTTCTCCAACCATCTAGAAGGCTAAAAACTTCAGCTAGTGAAGGGGGAGAAGTGAGGCAGAGTGAGAAAGAGAGATTGCTCCTATCTAACCTCAAGTTTCTAATTCAAGTTCAAATCCACACTTGCAGTAGGAGAAGCTTTAAATTGGATGGGAAGGTCAAGGGAGGCCTCTCTGAGGGGATGACATTTCACCCAAGACCCAAATGGTTCTTTTAACCTAATACCAAATGTTTGGATTACTACCTTAAGATTTACTTTGGAAATCTTTCTTTATGTTTCTCTTCATCTCCAAACAGCTGTTGCTTTAATCACCTGACAAGCCTATGTTTGCAAATGTGTTTTAGGTTGTGGCCCAGGCAGTGTTATTCATGTGTATGAACACAGCTGGAATCTTCATCAGTTACCTGTCAGACCGGGCCCAGCGCCAAGCTTTCCTGGAGACACGGAGGTGTGTGGAGGCCAGGCTACGCCTGGAGACGGAAAACCAAAGACAGGTACCAATTTGGAAAGGCCTAGTGTCTGAGTTACATGGAGCTTTTCTCCTCCCCAAACACATCCTGATTTCAAGTGTTTTCTTCAAGTTTGTGTCATGGATTCCAGAGTCTAAAATAGCTATGTTAAACTTATAGCTCAAAGCAGGTTAGTCTTGTTTGCCACATTCAATTAAATGTTGTTTACAAGAAATAAAATGATTTGTCATCAAGTGCTTTTCTGACACTTGGACTGACATCTATGTTTCTGAACAAGGCCATGGTTCCTAAAAGCCATTAACAGTCTCATTTTTGACCCTCCTTTTTTGAAACTGGGAACAGTTACTTGAAATAAATATTATCATTACATACCAAATTATAGTAAGCTTACGGAAGAATCCTGTACATGTGTAGTTCCTAGTACATCATCCTGACTTTCAGAAGAAGTTATAGAACATAAAAAAATTTGTGGAACATGATACCAATCCTAGGACAGGGGATGCAGTAGGGACAACAATTTGGGTTGGATCAAAGGTCATGGGTTTTCAGTCTGAAGAGACTGAAATGAAGTTTCTTGGACATAAGATGTTATAACATAAGATGTTGTAAGAATTTTAAAAATAGACTTGGTCCCAAATTATATGTTTCCCCAAAATGAAATCAGCTTTCAAAAATAAATAAATAAATAAATAAAGATTTGCCCCATGAAAATTATTCATATGATATTCAAAAATTCATGCTTATCTTTGTCTCTGAAGGCACTTTCCAAAAAGGAATAGTAGGAATATATGGAAAATTGGTTATGGCATCAATATATAGTCTCCTAAATGTATATGCTCTTGGGAATTCTATGTTCAACAGATATATTAGTTCTATCATTCAAGGCTCTCTTAAAAATGTTACATCTATGGATACCCACTTATTTTTAAAGATTTTATTTATTTATTTGACAGAGAAAGAGACAGCAGGAGAGGGAACACAAGCAAGGCGGGGTGGGAGAGGGAGAAGCAGGCTTCCTGGTAAGCAGCAAGCCCAATGCGGGACTCGATCCTAGGACCGTGGGATCATGACCTGAGCTGAAGGCAGATGCCTAACAACTGAGCCACTCAGGTACCCCTGGATAATCACTTGTTGTATTAAGCTTTATGCAATAACAGTTTGAGAATTTACCAAAAAGTACCACATTGTCTTAATTTTAATTTGATCAAATCATCAGTAAAACATGGATCTTTGAACTGAGTGAAGCAAGATCTGTGTAATCATGAATGAGACAGGGAGGTAGGTGTAATTGGCTGAAACTCAAGTCCCACTGCCATATGTCATTGCCAGGGGCACAGAGGAAACTATTGAATTTCCAGATCCTACATGGACTTCACAGGAATCAGAGCTAGGAAATTTCAAAATTAATGTCCACAACAATTATGCTACACTATAATAGATTTATTATAGTTGTCCTGAATATCCCTGTAAAATCATTTAGGAAAATAACTTGAAATCACCTGGTGCAATCAACATGAGTATCTCCCAGGACGAAATGTTGTGTTCCTCTGCAAAAGAGAACAGTTGCCAGACGGGCACGTCATTCTTTCCATGGGACATGTGCCAATTCAGAGAATACTGCTGCATTAATAATTTATTTGACCATTCTTGATGCCCTAATGCAAAGAGAATGACAGTTGTGGGTGAGATGCCTGGGAAGCTTAGGCTTTTATTTAGTGTTTATGAAACACTGGAGTCCTGAAAATGATTGCTGTATCATACCCATAAGACTTTTCTTCATCCCGTCCTTCAAGTTGAATGTCTTAGAGTCACTGTGATGTAGTCATTCCACATGATAGAGGGACCTTCCTCTGGCCTTTATAAGCTTAATTTTTTTTAAGTTGATGGAAGGAGTAAGGAAAGAATACCATACGGAGGGGAGAACAAGTGGCAGCTGGAATGTAGGGAACAGTGGCTAGAGTTCATGCACACCCATCTTACCTCCTGGTTGGGTCACCGAAGCCAGTGAGCTTTCTGCTCTGGTTCTTCATCCATACGTGGGGCAAGATCTTTCTTTACAGTTTTGTGTTTCCCTCAAGTGAGATAATGTGCATAAATCAATACAAAATTAAAACTCAGGGTGTGCCTCAGTGGCCCAGTTGGTTGAGTGACTAACTCTTCGACGTCAGCTCAGGTCATGAGCTCCGGGTAGTGAGATCAAGCCCAGCATTGGGCTCCATGCTCAGCACAGAGTCCACTTGGGTTTCTCTCTCCCTCTCCCTCTGCTCCTCCCATCCTCTCTCTCTCCCTCTCTCAATAATAAAATATTTTAAAAAGTTTATAAGTCAATCTCATTAAAAGAAAAGACTGTCTTTGGGTGGAATATTCTTTTTTCTAAATATTCAGCAAAATAAGCTATAGGTTGTTATAACCCTGTGCTCACCATTATAATAATGTATTTCTGGTATATTGACCAAAACCTGCCCCCAGAGGCAGTAGGTAAGATAGTTGGCTCTGTATCATTCAAAGCTTAAGTTCCTCTCCATTGACATGTGATCTCTGCTTCAGGTCTCCGTTGTCTCTGAGAACTTCCTCAGTGGTAGATAGGCAGAGAAAGCTTTCCAATGGACTGCTCAGGATTTGACATCTTTGGTAAATTAGTTACTGTCTTAGTGAGCTCAAGCAAGTTCTGGGCTTTAGTTTCTCCATCCATAGCATGGGAATAATAACACCCTTCCTGAAGAGTCACCTTAATGAGAAATACTGTGTGTAGTGCTCTTGTAGCTCAATGAAGAGTTTCTATCAGCATGACTGTGCAGAATGATTTCTATGAGTCATCCAACAGAGCTCAATCCTCGGAGGATTCCTATGAGAACACATTAGAGATTGGCTTGTCTTACTTGAAACCCCAGATGAAAGTTACTCATTTGGAGGGAAATTAGGATGGTGGTTTGCCTTTGGTTTCCAGCAGCCAGAGCTCAACATTGGGCTCCATATCTGTTCAAATATCATATGTCATTAACAAATCCACCCCCATTTACCTCTTATAAGAGCTAATTATAATACCATAACTTTTAGAAATTCTGTACCATGCAAAGGAGACACTGTAAGGGCCTAAGGGATAGCAGATCCTTTTTCCTTGAGAAATTTTCCCAGAGGAGACTAAACTGCATATTTTGCCTGTATTTATAAAATACAGAATCAAGAGGTCTTATTTCACAGAAACATTCAAGTTTTGTGGGCTTTTTCAAGAGCTGGCTTTATCTCATGTTAGGATACAAAGGAAATACTTACATGACTAATTTTATTTAATCATAAATTAATTTATTTGAGGACCTCTTATGTGCCATGAACTTTGCTGGACACTGGGAACTTAACAGTGACTAGCAGTTGGTTCCTGGTCTTCCAGAGTTTACCGGGTATGGAAAGGGATGGTTACACAGATGCCTCTGGCAATAATGCATGGGTCAAACCTTAGATGCAGTCTAATGGGAGCCTACCTAAAAGAAATGATGCCTCAGTTGATGTGTGAGTAGGATTTAGCTCAGCGGACAAGCAGTAAAGATTGCCACATAAGTATCTACTATACAAACATCCCGAAGAAGGGAGAACACAGTTTGTTGGGACAGTTATGAGCACTCCCATGATGACTTCTCCCATCATTCCTCTATTTGCTAATCATTCCATTCATCCATTCATGGTGGGGTTACAGAGATAAGTCAGTCTCAGTCTGCACTCTGGAGTGGGCCTGGAGGATGAGTAGAACTTTAACTATTGGAAGAAAAGGAAGAAAGAATTAGCAAAAACACTAATGATATGATATATATGATGTAATGAAGGATAGCAACATGGGAAAATAGGTGTGATCGATGCCCCCTAGCAAAGTTATGTTCTTTCTTCAGTGGCAAACCACTGCACTCATTTTTCCATTCAGTATATATTTATTGAGTGTTAATATACACTGACATAGCTCACTGCTGGGGACACCAAAATGAAGAAAATCTATTGCCCATCTCCCTTCTGCCATAGGGCACAGGACCTCAATCACTGCATGCCTGTTACCCTGTTAGGGTAACTGACCTCTTAAGAGTGGCCGATGGCTCATTCCTCTATATATACTACCAGCAATGCCTGAAAAGCAGCATGGAATAAATGATTATAAAATTACTGAGATTGCCGTGGTGCCTGGGTGGCTCAGTGAGTTAAAGCCTCTGCCTTCAGCTCGGGTCATGGTCCCAGGGTCCTGGGATCGAGCCCCACATTGGGCTCTCTGCTTGGCAGGGAGCCTGTTTTCCCCTCTCTCTCTCTGCCTTCCTCTCTGCCTACTTGTGATCTCTGTCTGTCAAATTAACAAATAAAAAATCTTTTAAAAAAATTACTGAGATTGTCAATATTTAGTAGTGGTTACCAATAATTTTTCCAAAGAAAATTGCCAAGCAGTAGCTAGAGGCTGAGTGGCACCTGAGCCCCCTTGCTTGGCAGGTCCCAAAGCATGATGAGATGTTTGAGGTCCAGGAAAGAGGCGTTTTCTTGGGATAACCTGAGGTTGCATGTGTGGGTCCACAGTCGAGAGCAAGCAGCTTGGTTTCTTCAAACTACGTTTTAGTTTCTTGAAGGTGGCTCTCAACATCTTTCCCTCTCATAGCCCCTGCCGCAATGCCAGGCAGAAACTACTGAATCGGTCTGAATGTTGACATGTTTCATTTAGATTGACATCAAGAGATTGAGCACATATTGGCTCTTTCTTTTGGGGAGGCAAGAGTATTGCCTATATTATATATATGGGCATATGCTTATATTATATTATATTATATTATATTATATTATATTATATTATATATATGGTATATGCCTATATTGTATAGATATAATTTTTTGTATTTTTAAAATATTATTTATTTATTCATTTATTTATTTATTATTATATTCTTTTTTAATTTAATTTATTTTCAGTGTAACAGAATTCATTGTTTATGCACCACCCAGTGCTCCATGCAATATATGCCCTCCATAAAACCCACCACCTGGCTCCCCAAAGCTCCCACCCCCTGCCCCTAAATAATTTTATTCCCAGTTGTTACCAGCATAGTGCATACTAAAAACTTAGCTGGTCTCTTGGTCTCCAGCTTCTCTCCCTCCAATCTGTTCTTTCCAAAACCCTGGTCTGGTTCAGAGCCAGTATAGGATAGTTGTTAAGAGCCAAACCTTCGGTGTCTGGAAGATCTGGATTCCAATCCTATTTTCTGTGCTTCCTGGCCATGGTAATGTAAGTAAACTACTCCCTCAGGAGACCTTGACTTTGTGGGTGTAAGGTGAGCATAATGATTCTGCCTTCCTCCAAGGGTTGTAGTGAGCGATAAGGATGAACACTTCTTAGCCCAAGGCAGATGATGTACTCAAGCTATATGAGAGGATGCTGTGATGATAATGACATTAATGTCACTCTTGCCTGCAAGAAAACCCTTCAATGGCCACGTTCCCTCCCAGATAAAATCTGAACCTCCACACATGACCCAACTCCACCTTCTCTCCTCCATTGTCTCCCCCCGGATTCTTCTCCACTCCCTCTCCACTCTTGCAATACCATATGGCCATTAGCTCCCTGAACTACTGTTCAATAGCTCTGTGCTCTGGGGTTTTCTAGGCCTGGAAAATCCACCTCCTTCCTAATGTCTTCACCCTGAAAATTCTGCACCAGCATCCCTTCCTCCATGAGGCCTGCTTTTCGTCTTTCCAAGTTGTATGGAAATGCATTGTTCCTGCTTCCAGAATGCCTTAAAGTTAATTCTGTTAGAACTTGTCACACTTTATGACATTTACTAGCCTGAGTTTCTCTCTGTCCTCCATGGCCAGTACAGACTGTCTAAAGGCATTTGCTTTTTCCAATTCATCTGATTCTCTTGGTATTTATCCAGCACAATGGCTAGAATATAAGCTCTTTTGATTAATTTCTATTAAACTCATTTATATTGAATTCAAAACTCATTTATATTGAATTCAAACTTCAGCTCCTGGCCTTACATCTACCTTCATGAGGGTTATGTTGCAATAATTCTCCTATATAAAAGGAAAGGAACTTGTGCTCCTTGTGACCCACATGAAGAATGGTGGGAGGAGGACTCATCCAATTCAGGATATACCAGGACAACCTGAGCACATGTCTTACACAGAACTGTTAGGGGAATTTTCCATCTAGAAGCTGAATCTTAGAACATCTATCTTTGGGGAGCTGAATTCTATTTATTATAGTCACTATAATCCCACTTCTCTCAAAGGATCTAATGGCCATGCTTATTTAAAATATTAAAATAAATTAATTGTTTTCTATTAGTTTGAGAATTACCGAAACCTGCTTATGGTAATCATGGCATTTCGAGGTGTCTCAGAAGCTCCGGGAGCACTGGAATAAAGTTTCCGATGATGCCATATGTTGCAGCAGCAGGAAGAGTATCATTAAATGTGGCAGATGTTTTAGCTGTTTTAAAGCAATTCTGTTTAACTTAGACATCTTTGTTAGACAACATTGGTGTAAACTAATTTTTACGACTGAGAAAGTTTAGTTTCCACTGAGTTCTGAGTTAGTTTGATTCATATTTGTACCCTACAGAATCTAGGGAATTGTTTTTAAAGTTACAGGTAACTAAATAAGGCAGCCCCTTGTCATTTGTTCATTCATTCATTCATTCATTCATCTAAGGTTGACCTGAAAATGGCAGAATCTCAACATATTTGGATTTGCTGCTCCAATTTGCTGTTTTATTATTTTCCAAAAAATCTCTTAAGTCTCCTGTCATGAAGCCATTTTTCCATCTCTTGCATTCAAGACTACTCGTGTACCATCAGCTATGCTCATCCTTATCTGTTATTAATGTATTTCATTGTAACTGTTTTCCAGCATATACTGTAATATTCTTGGTCTCCTAAACATTCTTACATTTTTACATTCATCCCTACCTGGTCCAACATTCCTTTCATCCCTAAACTTCATCTATTCTTGAATGTTCAGTTCAAATGTCACCTCCTCCACAAAGACCCTCTCTGTTCTCCCCAACTGTGACTTCATTGGGGGTGGGCCTGTGTGTGCACGCACGCATTTATTTCTTTCTGGCATTAATTTCTTTCTACATTCTGCTCTTGCTTTGTTTTTCCTTCTACACTGTAAACTCATTGGAGATTGCTCCATTTGTGTGCTTCACAATAACTCTGGATCCAGAAGGGGAGACGCTCAAGCTGGGAAAAACAGCAGAGACAATGAACATAATCATAGTGTTGTCATTGTGGTTTCCCAGTAGTCTTTCATGAATAAATGCTTGTGAATAAATAGACTTGGGATATCCTCTCCTCTTGTGTTATGGTTTCCAGGGTCTTCATCCTCCAAAACCAGGAGTCCAACCTCTCTTTTAAAGTTAACAACTCCATGTTCCAGATCTCATCCAGCTTCTCCTTCCATTATTCCTTCACATAAATGACTTCAGCCTCAACAGAATTGTGCCTCAAATTTTAAAAAGTAAATCTCGCTTTGAGGCACCTTCTTAATTGTCTGACTCCTGCAAGTTTCTCTATCTCCATGCTCTTTTGGTCATAGCATCATTTCATTTCTTTTCATGGTTTCACTTTCATTTCCCTCAGGTATTTTGGGGATAAAAAGTGAAATGTTATTCCAGTCACCCATCTTCCCCCAATATATAATGCTCTGCAACTCTGTTGTCCAGTTCCTGTGATGACAGGAAAATTTTAGAGCTGTGTCATCCAGAAACCACCAGCCACATAAGACCACTGTGCAGTATGTACAGTGTGATTAGTGTGACTGAGCAATTGATTCTTAAATTTTAATTTAATTTAAATAACCATTGAATCACCACTTTTGTCTCTTGTCTCTCTTGTGATTTATCGTGACTTCAACCATCACTTCTGGATTGTTCCATGTCGATATCCTAACATCATCTTTTCCAAGCTCCACATGCTCATCATCAGTATCCTTCTGGGCAGCGTCATCCGCATGTCCCCATGGTGCCACTGGCTCAGCCCGTTCAGGATCCTCTCATCCCCCCGACTAAAATGTACTTTTTTCTGACATGACACAGTTGTTTGACCTGATCCTTCCACATCAACTGTGGCACCAATTCATGTTGATGCTGTCTCCACCATATATGTACTAACTGTCCCTGTATTTCTTTTTCTAATCCTGTTTAAGTCCTCCAACACTGGATAGCTTTCTAATGGGTGCTAACCAGTTTCCAACTGATGTGAACTTGCCTAGCCACCTGTAGTCACTCCACCCTGAGGTTCCTCTTGAGAAAGAAGCTGTCTTTGCATTTTCTTTATGACTTATAAAATCAAAGACACTGCAACCATAAGACACTTCATGGAAATGAATGAAGCATAACCCAGTTTTCTCTCCATCTATTCTTGTCCCTGCCCATCTTGCAGAGAGCAGGATTCCTGTGTAATGTATTTATTTTCCAGGTCCTTTTGTGGGGTGAAAATGTGGGTCCTTGCCTCTAGCAGGAAGCCCACCCCTGCAGGCTGTTCTCCTCCCTACAGTTAGCCCACTGAGGCAGTGAACCCCACAGTGGCCCAGCTGCTTTCTCTCTGACTGGAGAACTGTAGCCAGTACAGAAAGAAGGCATAGAACCCCATGTTCACTCACTTTGCAGCCACGGTCCCCATCCCTTTGCCAGTAAGGCCAGTATCTATTATGATTTCTGTATACCTCCAGTGTCTATTTCTCAGCTGGTTCTTCTAAGTGGTGAGATATGTGACTAATTCATATCTCAGAACTCTACTCCAGTGTAACCTTTGTCAGGATCATCATCTTAGTGCCCCATTTAAAAAAAAAAAAAAAAAGACTTTATTTCAGAGTCCACAGTCTCTCATGGTTCGCCTCCCTTTCCAATTTCCCTCTACTCCCTTCTCCTCTTGAAGCGGCGGGGGGATGGTAGGTTGGGGGAACCAGGTGGTGGGCACAGATTGCATGGAGCACTGGATGTGATGCAAAAACAATGAATACTGTTACGCTGAGAAGAAATAAATTTTTTTAAAAAATAAATAAATAAATAAAGATTTTATTTATTTGAGAGAGAGAGAGAGAGAAGGAGCACACAAGCAAGAGGGAGGGGAAGAGGGAAAAGCAGACTTCCTGCTGAGTAGGGAGCCCCACACAGGGCTCCATCTCATTACCTTGGGATCAAAACCCAGGCTGAGGGCAGATGTTTTACTGGCTAAGCCACCTAGGCACCCCTTTTTCCCCCATTTTGATTACATAAGACTGTACACTAAAGCCAACCATGGATTGCTACTACCCACAGAATACAATCTAATCTCATTTATCCAACATTATAGCCCATCCACTACCTGGCCCAGCCTGACTTTTCAATTGTTTTACTTACTAACTCCATTCTTATACTCCACCCAGACCAGCACACATGCCCCACATTTCTGTGCCTTTGACTTTTTGCTGGATATCCCCTGCTCACCTTCCACATCTGGCCTCTACCCTTCTCTGCTTTCTCAGTGCCTCTAGGCTAACATTTATGAATGTATCAACAAGCTCATTAACTTCTAGCTTCTGATTGGGTTTGACCAATGGGAAGTATAGAATGAAGACTAGAAGATGGGAGGGCAGCGAGGTCAATGGTTTTATCTCCCCATCATACTGGTCAAACTATGGAATGACAATGGCTACATTTCTCTACCAAGGACCACAGCTTCTCTCAGGCCTCCTTTCCTCCAGCTACAGGATTTGTTGGGTTCCATGTGTATTTGTAGATTCATGCTTTCTAGCCTTCAGATGTTTTACCATCCACTGTTGGATTCCTTAACTCTTCATTAACGTCTCTTCTCTTACCCTTTTTGAGGTACCAGTTGTGTCTTACTGGGACCCTGAATTACATGTTCCTGTTGCTCCCTTTGCATCAGATGCCCTGCTGCCCTCCCTCATTCTCTGTGTGAGGCAGTTTAGTCGAGCTAGAAAGACAAGGAGCAAGAAAAACTGCCCTGCACAACATGGTAACCACCAGCCACATGCGGCTATTGAGCACCTAAAATACACTTCATCTGAACTGAGACATGCTATGAGCATAAAATACACACCAGAGTTTGAAGACAATACCAAAAACAAAAGGAATACAAACTGTCTCCTTAATAACTTTTTAACTATTGGTTACATATCAATTACACATCAAATAATATTTGGGTTATGTTTGATTAAATAGAATGCACTATTGACATGAGTTCCATCTTTTCCTTTCCACTTTGCACTAGGGATTTTGAAATGTGGCTCACATGATATTTCCACTGCCCTTGATGCTCCTCCCATTTCCATGATGTGACTGAGCAAGTTGTTGAACCACTTTGTGTATGAGCTTTCCCGTCTCTCAATTAGAAATGATAATTCCTGCCCTAACCCATGGGGGTGTTCTGAGAGACAAAAACATAATGCTTGAAAAGTGTTCTTTCAACTGCAAAGAACTCTACAAATGTTAGGTCTCTGTCTATGAAAATCTCACCAACACCCCCTCTAGGAAGTGGACGCTCAGATGTCCCCTCTAGGAAGCTCCCTCTGCTCTTTCCAGTCACGAGCTATGACTGGCATTCAGAGATTTTTAGTTAGCATCGGTTTCTTTTTACACTTTGCCTGGTGTCTTGATTAGCACCATGATTCCCTTGAAGTGCTAGGAAGATGCTGAGCAGTAAATAGAGACCTAGTGTTAATGGCTTTGACCCACCTGGAAGAGCTGACTTCACTCAAGGGTCTGTGTTTACCCCCTGTGGGTGGAACACCAACTCTTGCATTCCATCTGGCTCCCTTGTTCTTTGTGATCTTTCCAGTACATTATTTGCATTTTCTGTATTGGTGGAAAGAGTGTGAGCTCTGTAGAGCAAACTTGGATTCAATTGCTAGTTCCAGCTCCATATTTGGGTGACCTTGGGTGCATCAGTTAAGCTCTCTGAATTTTGGATCTTTCATCCATCAAAAATAATAATCCATCAATCTCAAGGTTGCTGTGAGAAAATGAAGCATATGGGTGAAAGTTGGATGTCACAGTTGGTCCTTGAACTATTGGACCACCTGAGTCATATGCTGAACTTCATAGCAGAACACACTCTGATTCTAGTAACTATAGCTTTTCTTCTTGCAGTTTGTGTTATTATTCACATTTGCCATCCCTAGGCAGCACAGATTTTAAATAATCTCCCTCTTCAAAGAGAGGCCATCACCCTGCACTCATCTGCATACAATTAACATTTCCAAAGGCACTTCAGATGGAAGGAATCAATCACCATCACTGCCCTTAATACCTCTGATCCAGCGGGGAGAATCTGAGGAGCAGCCAGAGAGCCAAATGAGACCCTTTTATCTCATAAACCTGTTCAGGGAATTTTGACTAAAGAAAATGGAATTGGAAACCCAATACAGCCCAGCTATAAAATGCTGAAAAGGAGGGCATGCTCTGTTGCCTGGGTATAGTTGAAGGCACATCTCAAAAGAGGTAGGAGAATAGAGCAGGGGAAAAATAAAATAAGTGTTCTTAAAAAACTATTCATGCCTAGAATAGCTTATTTCAGCTGGATTTGAGTAGAGGTCCATTGATGGGAATTCTGCATGCTCTATTTTGCATAAACTGCAGCCAAAATGGATTGACCATAAAAGAGGACAAATAATTTAAGAATATATCAGAGCAGTCTGAGTACAGAACCATTCTAGAATTGCATTTGTTCCTAATTGCAAATGTCTTGTCCATACCTAGTTTGAGAGCAGTATTTTGGAAGGAAACTAAGTATTTACAAAGTGTTCCATTTATTTTTCATAGAAATAAATACTTGCTTTCTTTTCATGCTTATATTTTGTTGTTTGCACTTTATTTAATTTGGTGATAGCAATGGCAAGTACAACTCCTATAAACAGATTTGGGAACACTACTGACTATTCATAGAGATAGGACATAACTGAGGGAGCAGACATGGGTGGTGGATGGCCAGGGGCCAGATAGCTATGACCATTTAGCATGTTGGAAGCCTCCATCAGTTGGTCAAGTGGAGTTCTACTGTAATCCAATGACATTTTTAAAAAATTATTTTTTAAAAATCTAAACAATCCAAACTGATCTTTTCAAAATATTGAAATCACTCTTGATTAGAGGGCAGAGCTTACAAAGTTGAGACAGGCTGAGAACTCTGGTCTCAAGGCAAGAAGAGACACAGAGACAGAGAGGAGAGACCCCTGGGGCAAGCACTAAGTGCAGAAGGAGGTGGAGACTGGGATTGACAGATCTAGGACTCTCTTTGGACTTCAGATTGGAGAGATGCACAAGCCAAGGGACGCTAAGGATGGCTGGTAGCCAGCAGAAGCTAGGAGAGTGGTATGGGGCAGTCTCTCCCTGAAGGAAGGAACTAACCTGCCTACACCTTGATGCCAGATTTCTGACCTTCAGAACTGTGAGAGAATAATTGCTGCTGTTAAGCCACCTAGTTTTGTGATGATTAGGAATCCAGTGCCAATTTCCATTGCCTTTAGAATCCAGTCCACTTCTTACCCCATCTCTTCATCTTAAATATTACCTGGATAGAATTAACAACAACTAGTCCTTATATAGCATTTACTGTGTGTTGGATGCTGTATTATGATGCTCTTTACATATGTAGGTAACCCTTCTTGAACAACACAGTGAGTCCACCTATACTCAGAGAAGGAGACCCCGTAAACTGTGGAGCTGCCAGCTTCCAATGAAAGCTCCATGAAGACTCTGGCTGCCAATGGGAGAGCCTGGCCAGGCCAAGGATAGTATTGGGTTTTCAGCAAATTTTGCTTTTCTCACAGCAAAAGCATCCTGGGTCCTCCCAACTATTCTAAAGTCTCCAGCTTCATACCTACCTGACCACCATGTGCAACAAACTGATAATGACCTCAGAAGATCATCTTCCAAGGTGTGTGGTCTTCCTCCCAGAACAGCTTTGAGCTACTTGAGTTCGATTCCTAATGGGCTTTAACCACAGATTGATCCAGGGGTCATTCAGTATGTTTGGTTGACTTCCTTATTTAGGACTCAGCTAAGTCATCAAAATCCAATTAAAATTCCACATTAATTGATTCTTTCTCAGAGCCTTCCTCAGAGCTTTCCTAATGGTAACACGTGTATTATCCCTATTCAGGTTAGTGCATTAGGGAATATAGACCAAACCCTGAGTTAGATGCCAGGAATAAAATGAGATTTTTTAGATAGAATTTCTAATAATTAGCTAGAGTTTGGTAAACTTGGCACTTTCCAGCTTTTAGTTATATGTGGCATATCTTATATCTTTTCACTAGAATCCAAGTTTCTTGATCAATGGAAGACTTTTTTCCCCCCTAATATTTAACCTGGCATTAAACTCTTACTAACATTGTACCAAATAAATAAAATAATGACTGAATTAAGGAGCATTTCCCATGAAGCCCCTTCCCCAAATATGAGTATTATTGATAAATATTGAGGAGTAATTTCCTTTTCCTCCTTAATCACTTTGATGATAAAATCTTCAGAGGATTTCATTTATAACAGAAGGTGTTCCTGCTCAGCTTTCTTCTCCATCGGCTCCTCTTTTTTCCATTGTCCAAGAGTCTACAATTTAACTCAGTGGAAGCCATCTCTTCTATTAATCACTGGAATGTAAATACTTCATCTTACACGTCTTGACTCTCCAAAGCTCAAAGAATTTCATTTTTCACATCTATTATCCTGATATCTCTTTGAAACACACAAGAGGCAGGTAGTGCCCTGTACCAACTTTTATCCTAATGCCATTAATATTTCATTGCAGTCATTTTTAGTCTCCAAGTCAAGTAGACTGCAAGCACAGTGAGGACAGAAGTGAAGGTCATCCCTTGCTTTGCTCAGCACATGCGTGAATGAGTAGCAGATGATATTCCACAATAGATTATAATAACAGGTGGAAATGCTTCTGACAGGAGTCAGCCCCATGTGGTCCATTGCACCCACACAGAGCCTGGTGTTTAGAACTTACTTACTAGTAAATCAAGATGCCTGGATTTGTATCCAGGGACTGCCACTTACTCCCTCCATGCCCTTGGGACAACAACCAGACTTCTCTAAGCCTCAGTTAGAAATGTGTCTTACTGTATGGATGCCTCATGAGTTGTTGTGAGGTTGAAATGAGATGAATCATGTACAGAG
This sequence comes from Lontra canadensis, assembly GCF_010015895.1. NCBI lineage: Eukaryota > Metazoa > Chordata > Mammalia > Carnivora > Mustelidae > Lontra > Lontra canadensis. Next base: position 8,925,431 of record NW_022631043.1, read on the forward strand.
CTTGACCTACAGTCTAAGTGTCAGGAAAGATCTGTTGTCAACAGAGGGGTTGTCATTGTACTGGTTACTCTTTTGAAACATTTGTTTTAATTATAAAGTAATACATTGTACAGAAAATGAAATCTTTGGACTACCCCAGGCTGAACTGATTTTAAGTAAGTAGAGGGAGAGACACACTGAGATGCTGACAGTGTGAAAAGATGGGGAAATCAAAGGCAGGCAATCGAATTACAATTTATGTTGAAAGGAGTAGCTTAGGTTTGCCCTGAGTTTAAGGGAGCTAATGAGTGAGAGTTGCATGTAATGTAACCTTACTGATGATGATAATTTCTGTTTTTTGAAATATAAATGAGGAAGGTTTAATTGTTTTTTTTTTCTTCCATAAGCAGCAAAATGGCATAAGCTCATAATTAAACACTGGGGTAAAAGTAAAAATTCAGCTCAACAGCCAGTTGGTTTTATAGGCTTGGAGGAGGGGGTCACAGAGACCACATGCCCACACCTGATCTGAACAATTTTTCCAGGCAGTTTGTGGAGGTAGCTGCTGAGGGCCCACCTGCCACATTGCCCCTGCTGTGGCCTCCAGCCTCTGACTCAGTTTCTTTTTTGGAGCTCAGGCATCGACAGCCATGCTTTCTGAGATGCAACAGAAGCGGGAAATGCAGTTTGGATCCTGCATTAATATAGGTTGCCTCAAGTTGATTACTTCTCTGAGCCTTCGTTTCTTCACTTGTAAAATCATTTTAACAATTCGTACCTGGGGTTCCTGGGTGACTCAGTCTGTTCAGCGGCCAACTCCTGATTTTGGCTCAGATCATGATCTTGGCGCCCTGGGATGGAGTCCTGTGCCTGGCTCCATGCTCAACAGGGAGTCTGGTTGGGACTCTCCCTGTCCCTGTCCCTGTCCCTCTGCCCCTCACCCATGTATTCTCTCTCTCTCTCTCTCTCTCTCTCTCCCCCTCTCTCTCTTATATAAATCCTTAAAAAATAATTCCTACCTCACTGGATTCTTGTGACCCTTAACTGAGCTAGTACACATGAAGGTAAGTTTTTAACTAAAACCACATTTCAGATGTAAGTGACTAGTTCTTCATTTTTAAATGTTGTCTTTGAGGAGGCTATACAATCTCTTGATAAGGCTGCGTGCAAGAAGCTCCTTCATTAAGTTTTAACTAATCTTTTAACCTCCCAATTAGAGTTACTCCAATTACGATCACATATATGATGTTCTGGATAAATGTGAAAAGCTCTGTTCAATATCAAGATAAATCATAAAGGCAATGTTTTTAAAAAATGTCCATGGATGAGTGTAAAACTCTTGTAAATTAATAATTAAATAGATCCCAGAAACATAACAATTGAATTAGAAACCAAGAACTCTCTGTGTTGGAGTCCCATCATTCGGGCTTTGGTACAAATGTATCCTTAAGTAGGTTGCCTTCCCTGAGTGATGTAGACCCTCTTCACGCTACCCAGATCAGGTCTATCCTACCACATCACCCAGGTTTATTTTCTCTGTGGAACTTAAAATTACCTGAAATTACACTGTGAATAAATATGCTTACTTGGTTATTGTAGGTCTCCCAATTAGGATGTAATTTGGTAACTTATTAGTCTTGTTCTACATCATATCTCCCAAACTTCAAAAGATGATTATGGGATGAATGACTGTTTTCTGGGAAAAGAAGAAAAAAAAGAATTCACTGTGTTGGAAACAGTATTTACATAGCCTAGGAAGCATGAACTGTGGCATAATTATAGGCAGGTGTCTCAGCTGCATATTAATACTTGCAGTGGGCAATAATTATTGGTTGTATCTGTCCTCATGCAGCCACAGGATGGGCAGGGTGGTGCTCCAAGGTGTCGGCACCTTTCAACATTTATAATAATAGAAATTTGTTTATTCAACATGAAAGATTGTTTGCTTGCTATGGTGACGTTTATGCTTTTTTTTTTAATTTTATTTTTTCAGTGTTCCAAGATTCATTGTTTATTTTTTAATTTAATTTTATTTTTTCAGTGTTCCAAGATTCATTGTTTATTTTTTTATACTTTTTTTTTAAGATTTTATTTATTTATTTGACAGACAGAGATCACAGGTAGGCAGAGAGGCAGGCAGAGAAAGGAAGGGAAGCAGGCTCCCTATTGAGCAGAGAGCCTGATGCAGGGCTCGATCCCAGGGCCCTGGGATCATGACCTGAGCCAAAGGCAGAGGCTTTAACCCACTGAGCCACCCAGGCGCCCCCCATTGTTTATTTTTTTAATTTAATTTTTTTTTTTAGTATTCCAAGATTCATTGTTTAGGTGCCACACCCAGTGCTCCATGCAATACATGCCCTCCTTAATACCCATCACCAGGTCCACCTAACCCCCCAGTCCTCTCCCCTCCAAAACCTTCAGTTTGTTTGTCAGTGTCCACAGTCTCTCATTCTTCATCTCCCCCTCCGATTTCCCCTAATTCACTTTTCCTTTCCTTTTCCTAATGTCCTCCATGTTATTCCTTATGCTCCACAAGAAAGTGAAACCGTATGGTAATTGACTCTCTCTGCCTGACTTATTTCACTCAGCATAATCTCCTCCAGCCCCGTCCATGTTGATACAAAAGTTGGGTGTTCATCCTTTCTGTTGGAGACATAATATTCCATTGTATATATGGACCATATCTTCTTTATCCATTCGTCTGTTGAAGGGCATTTTGGCTCTTTCCACAGTTTGGCGATTGTGGCCATTGCTGCTATGAACATTGGGATACAGATGGCCCTTCTTTTCACTGTATCTGTATCTTTGGGGTAAATACCCAGTAGTGCAATTGCAGGGTCATAGGGTAGCTCTATTTTTAATTTCTTAAGGCATCTCCACACTGTTTTCCAAAGTGGCTGCACCAACTTGCATTCCCACCAACAGTGTAAGAGGGTTCCCCTTTCTCCACATCCTCTCCAAAATTTATTGTTTACTGTATTATTAATTCTGGCCATTCTAACAGGTATAAGGTGGTATCTCAATGTGGTTTTGATTTGAATCTCCCTGATGGCTAATGATGATGAACATTTTTTAATATGTCTCTTAGCCTTTTGTATGTCTTCTTTGGAGAAGTGTCTGTTCATGTCTTCTGCCCATTTTTTGACGTGATTATCTGGTTTTGAGTGTTGATTTTAGGGAGTTCTTTATAGATCTTGGATATCAGCCCTTTGTCTATAGTGTCATTTGCTTCTCCCATTCCATGGGTTCCCTCTTAATGAAATTTAAGCTTCAGGACCTTTCACTTAAAAGGTCCTTCCAAGGCCCTCTAAAGGGCCCTAGCCAGCGTGTACTGATTTTTTGTGATATTTTTAAAGATTGTATGTATGTATTTAATTATTTATTTATTTGAGAGAGTGAGAGAGCACAAGGAGGAGGAGTGGCAGAGGGAGAAGAAGTCTCCCCTCTGAGCAGGGATTCTAATGGATCCCAGGACCATGGGAACATGATCTGAGCCAAGGGCAGACACCTAATGGATTAAGCCATCCAGGGACCCCTTGCAATATTTTTCTTAAAGAGGATCCCTCCAAAGTATTTAAGTCTAATGACCCACAAACCTGGATTGGGCCACTGTCCTTGGCCCCATGGAGTGAATGGAATATCCTCTCCCCCCACTATATTTTTAGGACCTACGCCTTTCCCTTGTAAACACCCAAGTGGTTTACTGTCCCAGATATGAATACTATGTTCTGCCAAGTCTGTCAAATATTTACAGGGGAAAAAAACTTGCAGTGTGGAGGTCTTTTCCACACCAAGATCTGCAGTTGTCCAAAAGAGGTGTCTGTTTAGCAAACTGAAGCAATACTTGGTAGCTTTTATAACATTGCTCCTCATCACCAATGAGGATGCTGTGATAACAGATTTTGATGGTTGGTCAAAATGGTTGGTCATGGAATTTATCAGACCTGACCATGGTTGGTCAGGAATTTATCAGAATCAAGAGAAATATAGCAGAGAGTGCTCCAAACGCAAGTTTATCTGTGACTTTTGATTTTTCCTTTGCTGGAATTTCAACCAGAAATTTATTTCTGGGAAAATTCCTACAGTATTTGTGGACAACTTCATTGCTGTGTGGATGGTGGAGTCAGACACACCTGGGTTTGAATCCCAACTTCAAACCTCAGTAGCTGTGTAAACGTCCTTAGAAAATGTACCTTGATGTGCCTCAGTTTCCTTTTCTGTTAAACTGTAATAATCCGATGTATCTCACTATGGTGAGGCTTACTTGAAATGAATGTGGTGTGACTGAGGAACAGGCACCACAGGTCCCCACTTCCCCTTCCCCATGTCATGATTCAGGGTCCAAAGTGTGCCCTTCTTGTTTCCATGACAGAGCTTATTGAGTTGAGTCATCACAAATCCCACATCTTGGATTCCCCACAGGCTGTGTGTTCTTTGGGACCAGAGTCCAATTCAGCTCCCAAGAACACACTCCGAGGAAATAAAATTGAAGTTTATCAACAGAAATCAAGTTGAATAGTTAAACAGAGCCAAATATGCATGTTTAGGGGATATGTAATGGAACAGGAGAGATATGTGGTGTGACATTTGCAAAAAATGTAGTCAGGAGGACTTCCAGGGTGTATGTAATTTCTCCTGGCCTGAAGAATTTTAGAAAAGATTGCTGCGTATTGATGACATTATAAAGCGCCTTCCTTCTGCACCTCCTGCCGTGGTTACACATGAGGACTTTTCACATCCATCAGCCTTGGAGGAGGGTTAAATCCTCTCTCAGGACATGTTCCTCTCCTAGACCAGCTTCCCAGTTGTGGTGAAGAGCAGAGGTCGGGAAACCACCCCTACCACAGCTGTTAGCTCCAGAGTCACACCATCTTCTGGGTCTGCCCTGGCAAAACACAGATGGTGGCCACCTTCTGGACCAACACAAATCTTGCGACTAGACACTGGAATGATGTTATCAAAAATTCCAATATCTCCATGACCATGATTGCCAGTGACAAAAAGCAGAAGCAGCTGAAAAACAGCCTCTGTCTCACCTCTGTGTTCTAGGTCTTGCATCTAATTCACAAAATCCAGATCCTCTCCAGAGCTGCAGAATTTGGGGAAATGCAGGAATTAACTTTCCAGGCCCTTTAATTCAGCAAGGGGATACTCAGGGCCTACTCATTCTTTGGACCAAACCTGCTAGTAAGAAGTTCATTTTACTTGATGATCTAGTAGCATATACTTAAAACAGAAAATGCCCATGAAGCCACATTTAACCCAGAGAAAATACCCAGGAAATCATTCTGATGTTTTCTATTTTTATTTATTTCATTTTCAATGCTATGTAGGATCTACTACATTTGATTTCAGGTTCACAAATGTGTCACAAAGTCCAATTTTTAAGATGCTGCACTATTTGCATGTGGTGGGAAGGACATGTAGGGCTAGATCACCACTCCCATCATGCCCACCACACTCCTTGTTATGTCAATTCCAGCAGACTCTAAATTTAGTCTCTCACTGGAGCCTATGGCTTGTACATAATTCTGATGCCTCGGGATCCAGGACCCCATGGAGAAGCATCCTTGGATCAGACCATCCATCCCCCCTCTGAGATGGTGGCTACCACTCTTGACTCCAAAACATAGGAAGCAGGGGAGGTGGACAGCCCACTGAAGGACAAAGAAGCAAACATGTGAATGGTGCTTTGGTGGACAGGGTGTCAGCTTCATTTACAGACAGAGGGGCAGCTTTGGAAGCTTGTGCTGTACCTACCTCATCAAGAGTATTCAAAAGAACCCTGGCTCTTGTGACAAACTTACCAATTTTTTTAGTCCAGTTCTGCTATTTACAATTAGTTTCTTGGGCAAATGTTTTCACTTCTGAGCCAGTAAACTCATCTATAGAACAGGATAATAACCCCTACTTTGTGGTGTGTCCTTGGACAATATATAATATCTCTCTTGCTTTTCTTGGCTGCAATATAGGCTTTTCTCTGTGGGTTAGCTGTAAAGATCAAATGAAATAAATTGAATGAGAACTGCCACACAGAGGTGCTCAGATGTCAGTCCCTTTCTTAGTCATTTCTCCTAATCAAACTCTTTTTCCTTCATCTCTGTTAACTTGGAGTATTAGTTATCTTTTGCCTTATAATGACCTCAACATGTAGTGGCTTAAAATAATCACCATTATTTAGCTTCCAGTTCTGTGGGTTGGCTGGGAATTCCTTCTGGGCTTTGGTGAGTGTTTCCAATCACTTCATGGGACTGATGGCTCTCAGGTGATCTAGGTCAGCCTCCTTCACACATCCAGCCATGTGGCAGACCAGAGACCAAGGCATCCAATTCTCTACCACGTGGCCTCTAATCCTTCAGTAGGGAGTGCAGGAACACTCACATGGTGGTCTCAGGGTTACAAGCATTGCAAGAGGTAATACAAGCCCCAGTGAACAAACACATGGCTCACCTCCACTTCTTCCCATTGGTCAAAACAAGTGGTGCAACCATGCCAAGAATCAACGTGGGAGGGTACTACCTGAGGGTAATTATTATGCACACAATCTACCATGTTTAGTAAGTTTGGACTGTCCTTGATTCTCCTGCACAGAAGCTCTGCAGAATACTGGACAAAAACTATATCACTCATTTTTCTCCCCACCTATAGGGCTTATTGGAAGTGAGAAAATGTAGATGATTGCAGCTTATCTAAAAAGGCACATGTTGAATGTGGAAGGTCTAATATTATATTATTTGTATTAGATATAATAGCTAGTATTAGATGTTTACATTATTTAATGTAAACCTTTTTTTTTTTCTGGTCCGTTTTGGGAGACTAAAGCATAGAAGGGAAGGAATTTGGAGGAAGGAAAAGAGACAGAGCCGGCCTCAGCCTTGGTTGAACCCCCACCGTCCATCAACTACTCTAGTGTCTTGTCCACGTGAGATCCTCAGAAGACTGTGGAGGGCTGTATATCTTTCCTATTTCCCAGATAAAGAAACTGACACTCAAGCAAGATCACTCAGCTAGAAAATGAACTCAAACCTCATCTGTCTTACATCATAGCAAAATCTCTTTCTTCTCCCAGGCAGCATGAAGACCCAGGCTGGTAAATATGGGGCCTCATTCCTGTGGTTTCCTAAATGCTCCCAGAGGAAACATTTTTCATTTTAAATGAACATAGCATGTTCACCTCTGATGACAAAGCAGGTTTAATAATATGAATGGACCCTGAGAGAGTATCAAAGTGTTTTGGTTCCATTGATGTATTTAAGAAATGTCAATTTTCAGGCTTGGGAAAACATCCCAAAATAGATGTTTTGGACTTTTTAAGTTTTATTTTTAATATTGCCTTATTTCTGGTTTCATTGTTATAAACTTGCAAGTTGTTTTGTCTTGACAAAGCCAAAGGAATCAAAGTCTTAAGTTTTGATCGTTCAGTGTGTGTGTGTGTGTGTGTGTGTGTGTGTGTGTGGCAAATTGATCCCAGACCTATTGACAGAAGGAACATAAAGTTTAGCAAAGCACATAATGAAAAACCTAAGAGACCTCTATTGACCTATATACACTGAAATTTCTGCTCTCCTTAAATGTTGAAGAAAGGAATGTTCTAGGCAATTGAATATGCCAGTTAATACACAATTGCATGAGGATCAACTGCTCTCAAATGTTTATTCTCAGGGATCCCAGACACTCTTGAGAGGACTGTCATGAAGGCACCAACCTTTGATGGTCTCTCACTAAGGACTGTCTTCTCATTTGTTCTAAACTCACCTGTCTGTTTCCCTCTTGTCCTCCTCTGATCCATCACCATTCCTCACCCTGAGTATCTCTGAAAGATGCAGTGTGAGTCATCATGACGTAAGCCATCGAGTGCCCACTATGTCCCAGATACTGCTCCAGGTTCTCAGGATACCACTAAGATCCTTGTTCTCATGGACTTATGGGGAGATGAGAGGAGATAAGCAGTGAGAAAATGAACAAAGGAATAACCATGAAATTATTCATCGTGATGAATCCTATGACTCTGGGAACTGACTAGGTGACAAGAACCTGGAATGCTCCTCCAGACTAGGGGTAAGATGAACTGAGATCTATTGGAAAAGGCAAACCAGCAAGAAATGGGGGGAAGAACAGTCCAGGAAGAAGGAATACCTAATGCAAAGACCTTAAGATGGGAACAAGTTCACAAAGGAGCAGAAAGGTTCATGTGGCTAGAGGATGGTATTTATTGGATTGAGAAATGGGAAACCACCAAAGCATGTATCTGGGACATGTGAATTTAGATTACTGTTGTTCATCCTAATGGAGCTGTCAAGTGGGTACCCAACTATAGAGCTTAGAGTCCAGCAGAGAGGTTAGGGTTGAAATACAGTCTATGGAGTGGGTTAACTTATATATAGAAAGCCATGTTCTAGAAGAGTTAATCCAGGAAGATAGTGTAAATAAAGAAAGGAAGAAGCTGCAGTACTGAACTCTGGAGTTCCCCAACATTTAAAGGGGTAAATAGACGTGAAACAATCAGCAAAGATGTTTAAAAAGTAAAATAATAATAATAATAAAATGAAAACCATGCCAACAAGAACAACAACAACAACAAATCAAAAGAACAGGTGCACAGACCAGAACCAAAAAGTGTCTCAAGGAGGAGTAGTAGACAACTCACTTCCCTGGCTGCCAGAAAGTCAAGAAACATGAGACCCACAAGTGACACAGTCTTCCTAGATGTAGAGTGATAGAAACCAGACACAAAAGGGAGTATACTATGTGATTCCATTATACGAAGCTCGAGAACAGGAAAAACTGGTCTATGGCACTGGGAGTTCTGACTCCAGTAGTTCAAAGCATTTCATCTTTCACATCTATTATCCTGGCATCTCTTTGGAACATGCAAAAACCGGGTGGTGCCCCGTGCTGATGTTAACTGTAATGCTGTTAATATTTTATTGGAGCCCTTTTCAGTCTCCCAGCCAAATACAAGCACAGAGAAGGCAGAAGAGAAGGGCATCTCTTGTTTTGCCTAATGAAGTGCAAAGCAAGAGCTCACCACCCACTCCTTTCTTAGCACTTGCTTCCCACATACCAGTTCATCAGACGCATGAGTGAGTAGTGGGTGATATTCCACAATAGATTATACAAAGATGTGGAAAAGCTTGTGACAGGAGAGGGAGCCCCAGGTGGTCCACTCCACCTGAGAGAAGAATGAACCCCAAGTCAGGCTCTGTAATGCATAATCCATTATCCTGGTGAATAGAACTCACTTACAAATGGATTGAGACACCCGGATTTGCATCCAGTTGCTACCATGTACTTGTTCTGTGCCTTTGGCACAGTTCTCTAGTGTCTGCATGCCTCAGTTTCTCCAACTCTAAAGCAAGGATACTAGAAGTATCATCTTTATGAGCTGCCATGAGGACAAAAGGAGATGATTCATCTACAGAGCCTGACACATGGTAGTAATCAATAAGAGTTGGTGTTGGTGGTGGCAGTAGTGGTCGACAGAATTATACTTTGGGGATATGATTGCTGCTCTTCCTTAGGCATTACCTCTGTTAGACAATGTGTTCCCTACTTCTGGAAGGAGTAGTGACTTGCTGGGGACACAAAGGGCTTTTGGGGTGATGTCATGTTCTGCTTCCAAGTCTGTGCTCTGTTTATGAAAGTGTGTTCAGTTTGTGAAAACTCATACAGCTGTCCATCTAGGATATGAACATGTTCCTCTATGTGAATTAAACTTCGATACAAATAAGAAAAAGATCCTTCATGGGCTCCCCTTAGCTTTCAAGATGAGGTTACTGTTTCTTAGCCTAGCACAGAAGTGCCTTTAAGACCAGGCCCTTATCTTCTCCACATTCAACTCTTTGAAGTGCTATAAATATATCAACTCTGTTACCTCATCATGGCTTCACTCTTACAGTTTCCTCTACTCGGAACCAAAACTCAGCTCAAGTACCACCTCTTCCGGGAACACTTCCCTGACTGCATCAAGATGTCCTTAATGGGACTCACACTGCCCCTGCGTTTCCATCCATCGTTGCATTGACGATCCTACTATCTTTATGTACTTGTCTGAAGTTCAGTGAGAGCAGCAACCTTTTCTTTTTTCATTAAGTTGTGTCATTTTGAGTAAGAAAGGGCTTGAAAAAATAAATAACGACTGATTACTTAAATAAATGGATGAATAATATTAAAAGGAACCCCTTTTCGGATTTATGACCATAGGAAGGTAGAAATGGAAAAAGATCTGGAGTTTCTTTAGTACAGGTTAACATGGGTTTCTCTGAGGATGCGCATGAATATCATGACCAGTCTCTATTTTATCCACCAAACTCAGCTATAAGAAGTGCCCTCTCACTGAGACCAACACTTTTAATTCTAAACAACGGAAACGGGAGTATTGAATGTGAAGGACATAGCTGACTCTGTGACCAGTAGCTTATTACTGCTACTGCATGGAATAATAACATGACAATGGCCATCTGTTAGCACAGCAACAAACAAAAGATGTATAGTAAGCATTTACTGAGTTCCTACTGTATACCATAATATGCACTATCCAGGTGGAATTCATGTTCAGCAACCTACATGTTCAGCAACTCTGGAAGGAAAAACTGAAGTGGCTTTCATGGAGTCCCTCTACGTATTAGGTATTATACAGGTTATCTCATTCATTCAGCACTCCCCAAGGTGGGTGTTATCACCCCAATATCAAGAGATGCGGGGGCTCCTGGGTGGCTCAGCTGAAGGCTCTGCCTTCAGCTCAGGTCCTTGATCTCAGGGTCCTGGGATCGAGCCCAGCATCGCATTGGGCTCTCTGCTCAGCAGAGAGCCTGCTTCCCTTCCTCTCTCTCTGCCTGCTTCTCTGCCTACTTGTGATCTCTCTCTCTGTCAAACAAATAAATAAAATCTTTTAAAAGAGAGAGAGATGCAGCTGTGTACTCACACAACTAGTAGAAGAAGGACAAGCAGTACAGAAGTTCCTTCACCTCTAAAACCTAGGTTCTCCATCCCATAGATTCCAGTTCTTCAGCAGAGCAGTGGGAGCTAGTCAGTATGCTGAGTGTTTTGGGGGCTGGGGATCAACTGATGCTGAAGAAAGAGGCAGAGAGCTCTGAGCCTAGTCTTTCTCGGATTAGAGAAAGACGCACAGCCCTTTCTTTACCATGCTTTCCCTTGCCAAGCCCCACATGAGGAGTTTTGAAAACCAGAAGCAGCCCTTTGTCAAGCAAATTCCTTTTGGTGCATGCTATGTAAAAGACAGTCAGGGTGCTGCTCTGGAGTGGTTCAGATTTTGAAGGATTTGTACTAAGGAAATTGTCTGCACTCTTCCTTGAACCCTGGCGGCAGGTAAGCAGTCCCTGCTAGCACTGCATCTTGTTTCCACTACAGTGTACAGAGATTGTATAACTCCAGTGCTCTGTGTTGTTCAGTAGGTCCATCAGCATTGCTGGGCATCACTGAAATGACCACAGGGAGATAGAGAAGATGGAACCCTTTGGGTTCTTAGGCTACTGTATAAGTAGGGTATCTGTCTTTCAATCAGTTGATCAACTGTATCTGTATCTGTATCTGTCTCTCTATATGTTTATATATATTTATAATTAAATGTATAATTTATATATATATTTATCTTTGCATATATATATATATACACACACACACACACACACACACACACACACACACACACCATTTTCCCTCTGTTTTGTGCTGTTTCATCCCTTGGGGAATTTAATTTTCCAGCCCATATACAATCACAGTACCTTCCCTTTGTCTCTCCAATCTAACCCTTCTCTTTGCGTGCTGCCCTGGACCACATTCAGATCTGCTCTTCTTGCTGGAGATATGGCAACAACTATGTCACGTATTTTCTGTCTGTCCTCTAGCCTTGCAATCCGTTCTCTAGAGTCACATAAATAATGATGTCACCTCCCTTCTCCTCCCCGACTTAAAAAATTGCTGGCTCCCTATTTCCCCATTAGCTGAAGACCGAATTCCTTGCCATAGGATACAAGGACCATTCCAAACTGCTTCCAGAGGAATTCTCAAGTCTCAGTTCTGACCAGTCCTTCACACAGAGAACCTTAAACCATGGTGAACTCACCCAAAGTTTGCCATCTGCTATCCATCTCCTTCGTCTTTGCTTGTTACCTGAATGATCTTCTCTAACTCTAACTGGGGAACCCTTATTTCTTAAGACACAATAATATCCATCTGGAATGTCTCACCCTCAATGAAGCCCCTTGGCAAAGTAGGCAGAACGAAGTTCACTACAGCTTTTACACCTCAGAAAACAGATCCAGAGAGACGAAGGAGCTGGTCCGAGATCAGACAGTGAGTAAGCGCATGCCAGGAAAAGACTCAAATTCAGATCTTCCAATTGTGATTTCTGACCCATATATCAATGTCTCTTTATAGAAAATGGCGCAATACTTTTCTGTGTCGGAGAAAAGTGGCAAACCTTATGTGAAAGAACTTTTCAACACTCTCTAAAAGGACTGAAATCCTCAAGCCATAAGAAGTGCTTAAAAGAAGAATTTTTCAAGAGGGGATGCTTGGCAGCATATTGGGCACCTAATGTCTTCTGCATACAGCAAATGTGCTCTTTATCCCGCACACTTGACTAAATTCCTTTCAAGAGAACTCAGCATCGTGCCCGAGTGTAATATTGCCTTTGGTTTGTCGTTTTATTACCAGAGCAAAAATGTGCCTTCCTTTTTATTTGATTAACATTATCCTGGGAGTGGAGAGCAGTATTTTGTCACTGCATTGTTTCAAATAGTCAGTGAGTGGTGATAATAGTAAAAAGCAAAGCAAGTTTTAGTCCTCTTACTATTGTTTTAAATTCTCCACAGACCAGGACCCCATTATTGCCTGCACCTGGCACGGACCACTCCCCACTTCCTCCCCCTACTTCCAGGGCATAGCATGGATGCTAAGCATGTTGATCAAATGTGTCTCACTGGGTCCTGAGGATAACCCCAGAAGAGAGCTACTGTTATCATTTTGCACATGAGAATGATAGGTTTGGAGAAGTTAAGTCACTTGCTAGGGACATATAGCTAAGTTACAGGATCTGAGCCCTGGTCTGTGAAGGCAGAGTCTGTGAAGGTTGGCCTTGTGTTTTGGGGTCTCCCAGTATATAGTAGGCATTCAGCAATGCTTAAATAAGTCAAAGAATGAAGAAAGAGCTTTGTCTGGCAACTACTAAATGAAGGGACCTGGTAAAATCTTAACTCCTGGAAAAGAGTAAAGGAAGAAAAAGTTCCCTAAAATCTGAATTTTATTACTCCTCCTTTAAGTTCTGTTCCATATTGTGGACTATAGACTATAGAGTAATGCAAGCTATCATCTGTGAACCAGCCACTGGGATGAATTAAAGCATCCCTGATGACTACCGCTATTTAATAGGCACCTACTGTATGCCAGCATCTATTAAAAGGGTTTGAGGGTAAACCACAATCCTGGGAGGCAGACAGTGTTGCTCCCATTTTATAGATGAAGAAACTGAGCCACAAAGGGGTCATATAGGTTATCATGGTCACAAGCCAAGCCAGGTGTTGAACTCAGTCAGGACTTAACTCAAGCTTGCCTGACTCCAAAACTTTTGGTCTTAGCATTTCTGGGCAGAACTAAAGTTCCTGGTGGTCTTAGACCCCCACCAAGTAGACACGGACATTATCTGGACTGTCAGCCCCCTCACTATTCTGAATAAGCCTGAGGAGCGTGTATGGACTATGCTTGTAGGAGCCGGTTCAATAACACCTTTTGCAAGGTTGGGGTCATGCTCAACTTTCGGGAACAGTAACAGTTCCGGATGACAGTTCCATAATTCCCTTTCAGATGCAAACTCAACTGCCAGTCAAGATTTTGGTAATACACATGGAAGAATTTTCATTTTTACAAGTGTGACTGAAGCTTTTCACCATGCAGTACGATGGCCTTTTTATGTTCTGCATATTCACTTTCCCCATACTTCCTGTGTAACATTCCCACTTTTAAAAGCTAAAACATTTGCGCCCATGTACAATTCGAGTTCTGAAACAATGCTGAAAATAGAGCATGCTTGCCAGTGAATTTCATCAACATTCGGGATGTGGTTACAGCATGCTAGACACCATCTAATTCTTTTACCAATACTAACTCCCTTCATCCCTCAGCCCTGTCAAAGACTTGTAGTTATGATCAGCTCCAGGTTACAGATGGAGAAACTGATGCTACAGAGAAGCTAAATGATGTGGCCCCCAAGTCACAGAGTTAAGGACGGGCCAAGTTAAGGTTCAAAGCCAGAGCCTGCCTCTGGGGCCATTCACGTGACTGCCAGCCTGCACGGCTGCTTCTGCTTACTGACCTTCTCTGTAGGTTCCTTGATCTCCACCCCGGTGGTCAAAGCCGGACCCTTTTAGGGACAGCTACTTATCTCTTACTCATCGGTTCCTTCCACAAACGTGCACTGGCTACTGTTTTGCGCATCTTTGTTTCCTGCCATGTCCCCATTTGGTTAAGACTTACTCTCTCCCCTCTGTACCCAACCCCCCCCCCACTCTGACTAGTCACTTCGGTGATGACCACACTCTTTATTGTGCCCCTGCACCTGACCATGAGCCTTAGGCAAGACTGGATGTTTGACTCAACCAGACTCCTTATGCTCACATGGTGAGTCTTGAACTGAGCAAGAATCTCCTCAAAATAGCCAAAGAGAGAGGGCATAAGATACAAGGCATACAAAGATAAAAGGCATAAGGGCTTTCAGTAAAGGAGAAGTGGGAGAGCCTTCTTGCTAACTTGCAGAAGTAGAAATCCAAGTTCAAGGGCAAGTTCCTTTTGTTCCTAAGACTCAGCCTCAGTTTTGCCCTTAGCTTCCCCGAGACACTGCAGTATCCTAGGATAAAGTCTGAGTTTTCTGAAGCTATGTTGAGTTGGGTATCAATCTGCCACCAGAGAAATCCAAATAAATATGGCTACCCCTTCCTTCCTAAGCCTGTGTTGGGTTCTGGAGGTGGACAGGACGCCGCTTTAGCTCTCAAGGTTTCACAGTCTAGGGAGGGTGACAGCCATCCAAACAAGAACTGTAAAACCCCTACAGTAGAATTTTTCAGAATATGTGGTTGTTTGATTCATTGGATGAGCAGGTGAAAATGGGGAACTATTGAAAAATTATACTTGAACATTTTATTTATGACTTAAACATGAAATAGCAAATGTATTATTTGGTCTCTTAAAATAAGGCCAGGACATTTATTTTTAGCTTTGATGTATTGTTTCTTATTGAGACCATAGCTAATTGTGCACCAGCCAAGACTTCTAGTTCCTTAAAAATGGAGCAGGAATTTAAAAGTACTTGCAACATTATCAGAGTGACTTTGGAATTTTTATCATTTTTCCCACAAATGTTCATGGCCACCTCATCCACATCTTAATTCAGTGGTGATGTTTTTGTTAGTCAGCTTTACCAAGCCTTCCCAAAGCATTCGATTCCATTTTCATACAAACAGCAACACTGATTCCTACTTGTTGAAAATTTTTAATATCTAATTAGAGTGAGCACACTCACAAATAAACTGACATAATTGCATTTGGGAGCAAGCTCAGAGGCTCCTGGCCAGCATGGGGCTGGTGTGGAATAGAAGCTGTGGGCATTAAGAGAGCTCCTTATGAGCTGGGGACTTTCAGCCCCGTAAGTGTCCAGCTGACAGGTGTGAGGGAGGGCAGTCTCTCTGAGTACCCACTGAGTCAGGTAATTCAGAGCATTGGTAAGTGGAGGTCATCCAAGAGAACTATTCCTGCATTCAATCAGAGGTTGGTGGTGGTTACCATCAGGGCAGAAACCAGTAGGTCAACATGGCAAAGGATTAAGGGGTGCTTCACGGAAGTGTTGTCACTTCAGCAGAGCAGTTGGAGAAGGCATCCCAGAGGCAGGTCCAGGCTGATTGGAGGAACGCATGGCTTATGTGAATAACAACCTGTTTTAGAACACTCAGGTGGCCAGCCTCCGGACCAGGAGTGAGCATATGCCTTCTTCCTGAGACTTGCCACCAAATGTTTAGGCTCTGCAGATCTGAGTTCTCCTCACTTGTTCTGTGCCTGGCTCTGAGTCTTGAAGACAGCCTGAGTAGAAGCCCAGCCTTCCTTCCTTTACCTTTCCAGCTCTTGCAAGTCTCCCAGGATCTCATCTGTGGCTTATGGAACAGTCTGCCCCAAGTCACTGGGTTCTCTGTCCACACTACTAGTGAGGGGCTGCCCAGACTTACTGTCATAGTGTTTGTCAAGCTCCTGCCCTTGCAGGACCTCTCTGATACCATGACTATCACTTCTTGAACCTGTTGTCTCTGAGACAGAGCCTATAAGCCCCCCAGTGAATTCAGGATCACATCTGTTTGTTCAATCCTGTATTCATAGCAGCTAACAGATTGGTCTACAGCAGAATCTCAGTAAACATGTGTGGAGTGAATGAATGAGTGAATTTCAAAAGAGACAGTATCCCATAACCTCAGTACTTGCTGATCCGTTCCCCTGTGGCTGTGACACCCTCTCTAGCTTTCTACAGGACTGTTCCTCCTGCCCTTCAGATCCCCACTCCAGTCACCACGTAGGGTCCTTCACTGACTATTCAGCTAAAGCAGCCACCAGCTCCCCTTCATCATCTCTTCCAGGGTCTGTTTATTACCTCTAGAACACTGGCTCTCCAGAGGCAAGTACCATGTTGGGTTTTGGTTTCCTACTGATTCTCCACGCCCAGCACTGCACCTGTCACATGGCACCTTCCCCTTAGCATGGTAACTGAATGAATAAATGGCTGAATTATGATCCAAGTTCCAGTAGAGGGGTAGGAGGGAGACCACAGGCATGGTGTGAGTTTTCACCAAGCATTTGCCAAGTGCATGACTTTGGACTGCTGGATTTCACATGCACTCTTTGGATCTCAGGATCCTAATATGTAAAATGGGATGAACATTGTACTTACAGCCTCCTACAATTAATACGAGGTTTTGATTAAACAGTAGGTACAAAGCATTTGGTGTGCTACAGTGTGAGTGGTCAGTAAAAAAGAAGACACTGTCTATAACCCCAGAGTAGGTCTCTTACCAGGGCTTATACCTTCACTTTGCCTGCCATAGAGAGAGGTCAGTGAGATGTCTCTCCATTTGCAAGAGTCTAGGGGAGTGGTGAGTTCTTCCCAAAGCCATTAAGAATCACTGCTGTTTGTAAGCCCAGAAGTGCTGCCTACATGGGATGCCTGCCTTTTCCTCCCCCAGGACAAGCATCTGCATAAGATAATCTCCTGAATCCCTCACCATCTTTCATCTGCACAGACTCTGCTGGCCACAGTAGGGAATCCAGTCATGAGCTGGGCACCATCGCTGCCATCTCTTTGTTCACTGTTAGTTTAGGAAGCATTTATTGAGCACCTACTATTTTCAGGCACTGAATTCTCCTCAAAGCTGTGATTAGCACCTACTCCCATCCAACAACAATGCACGAGCAGGGCCATGGATACCGGGGAAACTGGCAAATAGCGCTAATGAGGACAAAATGGACATGATGCAGGGTCATTTTCAAGAACCATGTTTCTCAGTCTCACAATGAGGCAGCTTTCAAGAGAGGAGAAGCTTCATCATATGAAGCTCCTGGGGCACTTCACTGATAAAGCCTTTTGCATGGGAGCAGAGTCAAGGAGAGCAGAGAAGAGGGTGGGAGTTCACGTCCGGCCCATCACAGGTTTTATTTCATAGAATGTTCACAGCAACCCTGGGAAGCAGATGATTTTATTGCTATTTGCCAAATTAGGAAACTAAGACACAGAGATGACCAAGCTCACCTAATGCTGTGATTGTTCGTAATGGAGACAGGGTCCAAACCCTGATTATACCCCCCAAAACCAGGGCCTTCCCAACTACCACCCCCCAAAAATCCCATCGGAGAATAAGTTGATAAAGGATTTCCTCCTCTCCCTGTACTCTCTCCTTCTTGCACTACACAGGGCTGGCTCATTCTAAGCTTTCTGCTATCAGCGTAAGCATCAGTCCATCCCAAAGGTCCTTTCTATCCTGGTTTGAATCATGTCATGCTCTGATCATGACCTGTTCTTGTCTGGCACTTGTCACGTTTTGTGAATGTGTATGGGTACATTTGAGTGGGTATTATTGAATGCTTGTATCCCTGTTAGCATGTAAGCTCCCCATAGTAGGGCCCCCATTCATTTGGATCACCACTATCTACCCAGCATCCTACATGGTGCCTGGTACATAACACATGCTTGGTAGATATTGGTTGTGTTCAAGAATGGCATGAAGTTAGCAATTCCTCAAGAAAGTCAGCCAAGAGGCCCAAGACTTCTGTGTGGTGCATACCTCCCCCATCTCAGACTTGCTGGTCAACCTTAACAAGCCTGTCCCTCTGCATTGCTTTGTTCCAGGAACGGCTTGTGCTGTCTGTGCTCCCCCGCTTTGTCGTCCTGGAAATGATCAATGACATGACCAATGTTGAAGATGAGCACTTGCAGCACCAGTTCCATCGGATCTACATCCACCGTTATGAGAACGTCAGGTAGGGACTGCGGCAGCCTCCCCCCAGCTCCGTGTGTGATCTGGGTGTGTGCCTGGATGCTCCCATCTGACTGCCGTGACTTCTGTCTGCCTGAATGTCAAAGCCTTTCTACATTTTGTTGATTAATTAATTAACCAGTGATTATTCATCACAGAATACCTTTCCAAATTAAGGCTCAAGGAGAATGTCAGGGAAATGTAATTATATTGGCTTGCCTTGCCTTTATATTTCAAGTGGAAAAACAAAAGCCTTTTACATTATGATTGGAAAAAAATAATTCCCAGATGTGATCTGGAGACCTCAGGAGTGATCACATAGCTCTTCTCCTTAAATCCCTTATAACTTTCTTTAAACCAATATAAAAATGATTACAGCTGATTTTTATTTTTATTTTATTCTATTTTTAAACATATTTTTGTCCAGCCATCCATCCATCCATCTACCCATTGACCCAACTACCCACTCCCCGTCCACCCAACCTACTCATCCATTCATCTATCCATGCTTGCACCCAACTACCCACCTACCCACCCATCCAACCATCCACCTACCCATCCACCCAAATACCCACCCACCCAGTCATCCACCCATCTACCCATCTACCCACCCACTCATCCAACCATCCACCAACCCATCCACCGAATTATCCATCCACCCATCCTTGCACCTACCCACCCTTCTACTCATCCATCCATCAGTGCCCTCTGCCCAGAACTGCCCTGGACAATATAGTACATACTGAAAAATCAGAGGTCGGGGTTCCTTGATGAGGCAGGCCAGATTTAAAATTCCAATTCTACTTATTCCTTGTGTGTGACCTTGGGCGATTTACATAGCTCAATCTCTAGACCCTTCCCTGTAAAATGGCATTTTAATAACCACCTTGCTGGGGTTGATGCAGATGATAGGAGTGAAGATATATACGAAGCACAGAATAGGGGTGAGCATATGGTAGAGCATTGGACATACTGTAGATCGCTTCAGACATGTCTCCTAATTATAAGTAAAACAAGCTAACCCTGGTTAATTTAAAAGCCTGTATTGTATGGAGCACTGGGCATGATGCATAAACAATGAATCTTGGAACACCGAAAAAATAAAATTAAATTAAAAAAGAAAAAAAGAAAAAGTCTATAGATAGGCTGAGTAATGGCTCACAGAATAATTGGGGAAGGATGGAGAGGCAGGCTCAGCAGATGGGCCAGAATCACAGCAGAGCCCTAGGCCAGTGAGGATCCTGACTTCACTGTTTCTGCAGAATCCACTGCTTGTGCTCCCAACTCTGTCGCCTTCCCCAGCACAGTTGTCACCTCTTGGATTCCTCCTGCAGTCCCCTAGGACCTGGATGTGGCTGCCTCTGCCCTACCCCAACCCCCTGCTCCCTCTGCCTCTTTGCACTGTGAGTTAAAGCCTAGGGTAGATGTGGCTGATTGGCTTAGCCCAGTCACTCACCAGAAGTGCAGATTTTTCATGAGAGGATTAATAAACTAAGAACATTTTTTAAAAAGTGCCTGGAAAACAGATATATCTGACATTTCAGCTTGTACAGTAGAATTATATCTCCCTTCCACTAAATATTATAGGGTGAAAATTCCCAAATGTAGGGGGAAAATTTTTATGTTAAACAGCTCGAAAACTGACCACTGTACCTTCTTGGTTCCTTTCTTCCTGACTTTGGTCAGAGGGAAGAACAACTTTTCCTTCTTACCAGCCTCTCTGGGCATTCAGCTGGCATGCTGGGACACTCATGTGAAAGGAAGTCCAGCAGAAAGCATGGCTCTAACCCAGCAGGAGTATCCGTAGAGGTCATTATCAGAGTTTTGTCCAAAAATAAAACTACGCTGGTTAAGATGCCTGGGTTTGTAAAGCAGCCTTTTGTCAAATAGCCACTCCCATAAAAGATACTCCCCAGATCCACAAATTGGTCCCATTGATAATGGGAACTCATTAAGACCAGTTGTAGACAACAGGAAGTATCTATAATTATAATACAGTGTGGGATTCTATTTTTATTTATTTTTTTATTGTATTAGGTTAATCACCATAAAATACATCATTAGTTTTTCATGCAGTGTTCCAAGATTCATTGTTTATGTACCACACCCAGTGCTCCACACAATATGTGCCCTCCTTAATACCCACCACCAGGCTCACCCATCTCCCCAACTCCCTCCCCTCCCAAAACCCTCAGTTTGTTTCTCAGAGTCTGCAGTCTCTCACAGTTCATCTCCACCTCTGGTCAAGTAAGCAAAGGGTACAAATAGATCATAAAAAGAATAAGACCTAGAGTGAGGAAGGAGATCAGGGTGAGAGAATACGGGAAACCTTCCTAAAAGAGATGAATCTTATTTGCCTTATTGAATATTGAATCAGCTTAGTGAAAAATATAAAAGAAAAGGAATCCCAAACCAAGGGATTAGTACAAGTGAAGGCTGAAAGTGAGATCTATCTGTCTATATCTGTATCTCTATATAACATATAACATTAATTATGTATATATGATTATTATTATCTGATATTAATGATTATCATTATATATACATACATATGTATATATGAAAAGAATATTATGAAAGTGCCTATCACCATAGAGAAAGTGATGGTAGGGGAGGAATAATTACCCTTAATAAAGAAAATAAAGGAAAAAAACAAATGAGACTATACACCCACACCAACATACTTAGGAGCCTTAAGTTCAATAAATGACATGTTTGGCTTTCTTTTTGCATCAACCCATTTTCAGTGCTTCCCTTAGTCAAGAACAACTGAAGTGACTTCTCTCTTCTCCACCTCACCCGTTTATTTTAAACCATTAAACAGAGTTCTTAATCTTGAGACAGACCCTCTTGCAGAAGTGCACACTGCACTAAATTAGAATTCAGTTTGCTGCCCTGCATTTCTCAGCGGCCTCACCCCACGGCAAAGAAGCTGTTCCTAGCAGGAGAAGAGTCTGCAGATACCTACTGCCACATTGGGCCTCTCTGGCCATCACAGAGGTGGTGGGCGGGGGGGTGATGGATGGCAGCGGGATGCCCACAGCTCCCTCTGGTTTTGGGAAGATGACCTCTGGGAGAGGCAGTGGAGCCCCTCCAGCCCACTGCAAGGCTGTTAGTTGCTAAAATAAGACCAGAGATGAGAACCAGACCAGCCGCTCTGCCCTGTTCAAGCCACCAGAGCACACCAACTGCCATGGAGAGAACATATTTTTAATTATTTCCCATCCTGTGTCTGTCTCTTCAGGGCAACCCACCGATTTCATTCTTTCTTCTCTGTTGTTTCTGTTGTTTGTCGTTTGGTGACCCTTCCCCAAAAATGGTCTGCTGTAAGCATCAGACTCTGGGTTACAATTCCTACGATGTGTATATAGGGGTACATGTATCACTGCAGGGTATGAGGAGGCATGTACGGGGACCGGGACCCGTGGGTTAGGCACATTCTCTGAGCCACGTCTCCTGCTAGACTTTGGCTGCATCATTTCATCTTTTAGGGCCTCATATTCCTAATCCAAAAACTGCACTGTTTGCAATAAACAAACAATTTGGATTCTCATGTTGATTTCAGCTCTGTGCATCTGAGACTTCCCTAGATTCTCTCTGGAGACCCACTTGGCCACTTGATGTTTCACTGGAAGCCTTTTGGGCTTCTGGTCCCTCCCACCCCAGCCCCATTCTATTTATTTCTCTTATTTTTTCCCATATATTTAAGGCACTTACAGTATTCAGGGTAATACTGTCTGCTCTAACAAATCACTTCTCAATTCCATCAATTTAAACTCAATAACATTTTTTCACACAACAGCCCACTTCTGATGCTCCTGGTTGGTTAGTGACTCAGGGACAAAGGTCCCTGAGTTTTATATCTGTGCCCTTGCCTAAGCCTCAGAGTTTTTGGCATTCAGCTCCTGGAGGAAAAAGTATAGAAAAGGCACACCTGCTTCTTCATCATCTTGGCCCAGAGATGACACATGTCACCTCTGTTCAGATTCCATTGATGAGACCATGACTGCATGGCCCTACCCAGACATGAGAGGAGAACAGAGTCCCCAGCTCAGTGGTCTTTCCTAGTGATGGGAAACATGGATTTGGAGGATGTTAGCGTCCCTCCCAAAGCTCCCTTCCCCTTCCTCTTGCCCAGCCCACACCATGTATGTTGGTACATTTGCTGGTGAACATTGTTTGGATCTACTCAGGAGGCAGATTTGTCTTTACCTCTCTCAGTGATAGAGTAGAGAGTTAGACAGTAGAACCTTCATCAGGGATCAGAAAACCCTAAATTTTAGAGGCTTACTCAGTCTACCTGCTTTCTGGGCTGACTGTTCTTTCCAGCCAACCCTGTCCACATGTGAGGCCACCATATTGGCTATGTAGACCAGAGTTTCATGTACAAGCAAAATGAAACTGAATGGGTCCAGAGAACCTGTTGGCTGGAGAGACCTGTCTGCATGGCAATCTATTAAACACTCCCTGATTCCCAAAAATTTCCCCAAAGACTAACATACCCTCCACTTATCAAGGACTATGTTATGATTTAGAAGTTACCCACTTGTATGTAATGATGCAGAGTTGCTTCAGTAATCTCTTCTTTATTATCAAGAAAATGGAAGCTCAGAGAGTAATTAAATAAACTTCCCAAGGGCACACAGTTAGGAAGAAGTATCTACCCAGGACCCATGTTCCTAACGATTCTTTAGAACTATGCTAAAGCTTTCTTGAAGTCTCTCTATTTGCAGTGTCTATTAGGTAATAACACTTATTTTTAGCCAAGTAAAAAACTTATATAAGCAAATTAGATTTGAAAATTAACATGGTATCTTCAATACATGCTAAAATGAACACACTCTAAGATGATTACCATGGGAAGTTCCAAGTTCATACCTAGAGTCAAGAGATCAGACCTGGAACTCACCACTTGTTCAGACACCATTGCATGAAGTACTGTGTGTTCAGGAGACCACAAGAAATTTGATGATATTGGATCACTAAGCATATCTGAAACTCTTTTGACCTTTGGTCTCTGCAAATCCATTTCTTCTTTAAGTAAGTTGCATGCCTCATAAGGGATGTGATGGTTCTATCTACTCACCAACGTCATTCCACCACCTTGCACAAGTAGGCATTCCACTAATTAGCCACTGAATGAATCAATGGACTGTTCTTAGAATAGACAGATATTAATAGTTTTGGGTGAATGGATCTATTGAGTGGGTTGGACTAGATGACCTATGGGCCCTTCTACTTCTACCTGCCATGGCAAAGACCATCCTTACTTCAAATGTAGCATACCAGAGTGATAAAGTACAGATTCCAAAGCCAGGCTGCCGGGTTGAAATCCTAGCTTTTCGTGTCCATGGGCAAGTTACTCAGGTCTCAGGGTCCTTATCTGTAAAATGGAGATGGTCACAGTAGGTCCTACCTCATGGATTGTTATGAGAAACCAACAGGTTAATCCTTTGGATTAACCTTAGGACAGTGCACAGTAGATACTCTGTAAATACAGTTGCTCCTCTTATTCCCATTTGTGTCAACAGTTAGGAATTCTTTCAGCTGTAGGTAAAAAATGATCTAATCACTGGTCATACTTTCTCCTCTGATACCTCTCTTCTCTCATTTTCTCTCAAATACAATCATTCAATTCTAGTACATTTTTGTGCAATAATAAAAAGAGCTAACACACTTACGGAAAACCTACTGTGCCAGGAACCGTACTAATAAGCACTTGTTATCCACCAACAAGGCAGGTACTAGAATTATCTCTGGCTCACAAATCAAAGGCTTAGAGAAGTTCAGAAGGTTACCCAAAGTCCTGCTATTCATAACTGGTGAGCTGGGCTCTGAACTCTGAGCTGTCTGGACTCAATTCTTATACATTTTGTCCTGTGTACTGGGAAGATGTTGTGCTATCGGAACCTTGTACAGGACAGTGACTGTGGACTTACTTGCCCAGAAGAAACTGTATACACTAGAAATCTAAAGGCATCAGGCCCATGCTTACACCCCTTCACTGGCTTTCCATCGCTTTCCAGACAAAGTCTGTATTCTTGAATCTGGCTTACCAGCCCATTTCCAACATTGCCCTACCCCACATCTCTAACACACACATTTTTTCTCTCCCTTCTTCTTTTCCCCACCCTGTTGCTCAGTGTTACCCTCTGACCAGCTACCCTTGAATTCTTGCAGATCTGTGGTACATTTGCCCCACTTCTACCAGACCCTAACAGGTGCCGATTGCTCTGCTCAGACCACCCATCCTGCTCACTTTCCCATCTGTCTGGTCACATAGGTCCTTCAAAACTCAGCTGAGACTTCGCTGCATCAGGAAATTCTTGATCCTCTGTGACTGGTCATCCCCCAGTGTGTCCTTCTGTCAGAGTACAGTTGTCCCCCTGTTATCCATGGTTTCAGTT
Source organism: Lontra canadensis (assembly GCF_010015895.1). Taxonomy (NCBI): domain Eukaryota; kingdom Metazoa; phylum Chordata; class Mammalia; order Carnivora; family Mustelidae; genus Lontra; species Lontra canadensis. The sequence continues at coordinate 8,950,341 of NW_022631043.1, forward strand.
TCCCACAGTTGACAGTAGTCCAGAAGCAGATGACCCTCCTCTGACTCAATGTCAGAAGGTAAACAGTAGCCTCACACTAGAAGGCTAGTGTGATTCCCCTCTCACTTCATCTGATTATGTGGGCATTTTATCATCTCTCAACACAAGAACAGTGGGTACAGATGTTTTCAGAGAGAGACCACAGTCACATAACTTTTGTTACAGTATATTGCTACAATTGTTCTATTTAATTACTATTATTGTTAATCTCTTGCTGTGCCTAACTTAGAGATTAAACTCTATCATATGCATGTATAGGGGGAAAAAAACAGTCTCTATAGAGTTCAGTACTATCTGCAGGTTCAGGAATCCCCTGGGAGTGTTAGAATGGATCCTCCTCCCCTACGCCACCATTCCCTGATAAGGAGGGGATGCTGTATTCATCTCCTGTGTTGTTTCTGGCTTTATCCTTGTCTGGCCAAACTCAGTCCCTACACTGTGAGCATCTTGAGGACACACACTGCATCTTTTTAAATCATTTAATCAAACTTCCTAGTGCAATGTGTAGCTATACACATGGTAGATGTGCAAATATTTGCTAAAATAATGGAGGCATTACATAATTAATTCAAGCAATAGTTGTCGTTGCTGTTTTTTTTTAAATCAGGGCCGGATGATTCCTAATCAGTCCATAAATGGGTTTCGGGGAAGGTGCAAATTCCTTGAAATGAAGTGTAAAATTGTGAATACTTGTGCATTTTTGAGAGAATTCATAGCCTCTATCAAATTCTTAAAAGGGTTTGTAATGGAGATAAATTTAAGAACCACCGAATACTGAGGTTGGTAACCAGTGTAAGTCAACATACATTCTACAATGTCTTCTGGCTAGTTAACCTATCCCATTAAAACTAAGTTACATTGATTGTAAGACTCACCATTATTTTATGCAACACTAAGAAAAATAAAAACAAAAAATTAGCACACTGCTAAGATGGTATCCTAACTTCAAAGATGATACAACATGAAAAGTACCTCTGCTGTTTTTTATGTTCTTTTTTTATTTTAATTCCAATATAGTTAACACACAGTGTTATATTAGTTTCAGGCATACAATATAGTGATTCAACAATTCTATACATGACTCAGTGCTCATCACAGTAAATGGACTCTTAATCCCCTTCACCTATTTCACCCATTCCCCACCCACCTCCCTTCTGGTGACCACCAGTTTGTTCTCTAGGGTTAAGAGTCTGTTTCTTGGTTTGTCTCTCACTCTTTTTCCCCTTCGCTCATTTTTTGTTTGTTTCTTAAATTCAACATATGAATGAGATCATATAGTATTGGTCTTTCTCTAACTGACATATTTCACTTAGCATTATACTTTCCAGCTCCAACCATGTCATTGTGAATGGCAAGATTTTACTCTTTTTAAGGGCTGAATAATGTCCTATTGCATATATACACCACATCTTCTTTATCCAGTTGTTCATTGATGGACACTTGATCTACTTCTATAATCTGGCTATTGTAAATTATACTGCAATAAACATAAGGGTCTATATTTTTTTCAAATTAATGATTTCCTGTTCTTTAGATAAATACCCAGTTGTGAAATTACTGGATCATTTAATTTTGGGGGGATTCCATACTGTGTTTCACAGTGGCTGCACCAGTTTGCATTCATACCAACAGGGCACGAGGCTTCCTTTTGCTCTACACAGCGGGGCCTCCACTCTTGCCTGGGTCCCTGAGCTGGTGCAGTGAGGTGGGATGGAGCATGCCCTACAGTTTAAGTGGACAACCCCAACTCTGCCATGTGCTATGTGGGGACTATTAGGCAAGTCTCCTTGCCTCTCCAAGCCGCAGTTTGCTCATCTTCATGGTGGAGTGGCATCCTCACATATTCACTGGGTGGACGAACTAAAGCAGTGTTCATACAGTGCTTTGCTTTCAGAAGGCTTTCAAGCACTAACCCCTTCCCTTATGCCAAACATATGCAGAGCTATGACCTGACCTCACTTAAATCCTTAGTCAATGTGAGAGTTTTAGGCCATGAACTATTCTGCCTGAGGTCTCCCAGCTCTGCTACCTAGTCTCATAATTTTTGAAAAATGCCACCTTCTATTTGCCTGCAATTTTAGGTATGTCATTTGCTGGAGAGAATGAGATTTTTTTTTTTTAATTCTTTGTTCCCCTGTTTTAATTTCACACTGTGCTCATGGGATCTGCATTGTTGTTCATTGTGAAAATAGGTAATTCATAAAGCTTCATTTTGCTTTCCACAACACATTGATGTGTTCATAGTGAAAAATTCCCTTTGGGGTTGTTTTCATTGCCCACACTCCATGGTTCTGCGCAGGAAGAAGGGCTTTCCTTTGCCCCTTTGTCCTTCCCGAACCCCTGGGTGGACTCTGTCTGCTGAGATATTTGTTAAATACTGACACATTCCTCCTGACTCTCATGGCAGGGAGAGCTAGAATCTCAGACCACGGTTGAGTTACTTGGATGGTGTTGATGTCTTCCAGGATGGAGTAAAATATTAATACGCTTCCTCCCCACCCCATCCCTCCCCTGTTGTCTAGTATTCTTTTCGCAGATGTTAAAGGATTTACCAACCTCTCCACGACCTTGTCTGCCCAGGAGCTAGTCCGGATGCTCAACGAGCTCTTTGCCAGATTTGATCGACTGGCTCATGTGAGTTGAATTTAATTCCCTTCTAGTCTTTTGTGGGAGTGAGGGACTGCATGTGAAATTAGGGAGAGGAGAACTTGGGCTTCTCACCAATATCTCCTGTCCTGCTTCCTTTTCCCTGGCATGGACCCCCAAGCTCCGCACCTTCTAGGGAGCAATGTTAGTTATTTACAGATCTCGGAGGGGAGGTTTGTCAGATTAATTTTCCCAATTGAGTGATAGCTGGTTGAGTGATATTTAAGCCAAAACCTTTCTTATCTGTTTTCTGGTCCCTCCCCCCATTACGTCCCCCTTCGTGTGGCCAGGTGCCACCCAGCTGCAGCCTCAGTTTGGTTCAGGCAGTGATGGCTGCCTGCAGCTTCCCGGCCAACTGCCGCCATCTGAAACGAATTAGCCTGTTCTTAAGAGCCAGTAATCCACTGGACCACCATTTTGTTTGGCCTAACCTAACAGCTTTGTTTTTAGCTGATAGGACACTATCTTTACTTTTCAGCTGGCTCGAGATAACGGGCTAAAGGAGATGGACATTTGCTCTCAAAATGCAGATTCCTAGTCCTTAAGCATGCAAGTTGCAGAAGAACATCATTGTCACACTGTGTTTCAGAGTGGGCTTTAGGTCCAAACAGGCATGCCTTAATTTCCTTCTTTGTAAAGTGTGTTTCTATCAGTGCCAACTTCACCAGGCTCTTGAGAGAATCCTGTGCAACAACATCAAGTGGAAGTTCATTGTTCAGAGCATCCAAATGTCCGAATTTAAGGCTGCCTGCCTCCAAGGAGAGCCATTCAGATTTGCATCTGAGTACCTGCTCAGTGCTGTGCACTGTGCTATGTGTCGTGAGTGTAAGAATAACAAAAACACACTTTGTCCTTCCTGGAATTAAGTCTAGCCAGAGACACATCAATAAATGATCAATGCACAATCTGTTGTGTGTATGATGAGGGTTAAATCTGGGATGTTGTAGGAAGGTAGACTCTGCAATAACCCTTGCATCAAAGAAGACTTTCCAGATAAAGTGATTCTTAGACTGAGTCTCAAAAATGGGAAAACGAATACAATGGAATAGTATTCAGCAACAAAAAGGAGTAAACAACTGAGACACGCAGCAATATCAGGGAATCTCCAAAGCAATATGCCAGGTGAAAGAAGACAGACCAAAAAGCCTAGATACTTTATGATTTCATTTATAAGACATTCTAGAAAAGGCAAAATTATAAAGGCAAAAAAGAGACAAATGGTGGCCATGCATTGGAGGTGGATGGAGCAGATTGATTGCACAGAAGCTTGGGTGCAGTGGGTTGGGGAGTGATGTTGCTCTCCACAAGTGAGCAGGACTGTACACTTCATCAAAATCAACAGTTATTATTTATAAATTATAAATATTTATTACTTATAAAAAATTTATTATTTATAAATTATACACCAATTAGCAAAGTGAAGAAGACAGGGACAGTCATTTTTTTTTTAAGATCTCTTTATTTATTTGAGAGCATGAGCAGGAGGAGCAGAGGGAGAGAATCTCAAGCAGACTCCAGGCTAAGCGCAGAGCCTGACATAGGGCTCGATCCCAGAACCATGAGATCACAACCTGAGCTGAAACCAAGAATTGGATGCTTAACCAACTGTACCACCCAGGCACCCCTAGCAGAGAAGGTCATTTTATACCAAGGGAGAGTGAAAATAAAGATGCTACCTTGTATGTGTGGGGAAACCAGAAGGGATTCAGCTTTGTGAGAGGAGCAGGTGAAGGTAGGGAGGGATGGAGATGAAGTTAGGGAGATGGCCAAGGACCTGCCAAGGAACCCGCCTTGTAACCTGTAGCTACTGGACAGCTATAAATAAGAGGCTTGACCTGGCAGAGGAGGAGGGGAAAACCAAGCCCCCTCCCTACTCCCCCCTGCCACCTCCTAAGGAGAAGGGTTGAGTTTACCAGAAGGACTGGGAATTTGGAGGTGGGGAAGAACGTATCCCATTTCCTTTACTGTTTTACCTCTGGGGTCTTGGTGCCAGTTACAATAGTTATTCTACTTCATATTATGGTTCTGACTATTTCCACTCAAAGACCTCAGATGACCAAAAATGGTCCTCCAGTGAGAACCAACAGATGTGATCAGGGTCAATTTTTAGTGTCATGATAAACTCCACTGACCCCGGGACAGGGTTGCTAAGTAAAATCTAACCCAGGTTGTTCAACTAACATTTATTGCTAGGTACCGTGCAAGACTCTGGCAAGACAAAACCCATCCTGGACCTCAGGAAGCTCATGTCTGGTAAAGGGAGAGCAGATCCATAGGAACTGCAGGGCACAATGTTCAGGCAATAACAGGTGCAGAAGTCCTGGGGGAGGAAGGAAGGAGCAGCCAGTGCTTGGATAGTGGGGGTGGGGGCGGAGCACAGTGGTGATTTGGTAGCACCCAGAGAAGTTGCTGTGTGCAGGCTGGGTCTTAAGGAAGAGCAGAAGCTTTCCTGGTATCAGATTAGACCAAAGAGAACAAACAGAAATACCTTCTAGGATGAGCTGTGGTGTACACATAGGCAAGTGTGAAAATTCAAGAACATGCTGCTTGTTTGAGGAGCTCTAAGAAGCTAAAGATTGGGGCTCCTGGGTGGCTCAGTCAGTTAAGTTTCTGCCTTCGGCTCAGGTCATGATCTCAGGGTCCTGGGATGGAGCCTTGCATCGGGCTCCCTGCTTAGCCGGGAGTCTGCCCTTCCTTCTCTCCCTGCCTTTGCACACACACCTGTGCTCTCTCTCTCTAAAAAAATAAATAAAATCTTAAGAAAAAAAAAAAGAAGCTAAAGATTACTAGAACTTCAAGGGCAAGGAAACTGTAGTGCAAAAGGAGCTTGGAGAGGAAGCAGAAGTACATTTGGAGGGCATGGTGCAACTTTTAAGGGATGTGAACTTTGTCCAGTAATCCCTGTAACTGAGCCTTCTCCCTGGTCACCTTACACACGATGTGGGGGGAGGAGGGAGACAGGGTACACAGCCTATTGGTCCCCAGGGGGTGCAAGAGGCTATCATCCATCTTCTGGGATGAGTCTTACTGAAATTTTAAGATAAACTTTTTGGAGGAAAAAAAAAAAACAAATTAAGTACAGATCCATGATGAAGTAAAATTATTATTAATTTAATAAGACTATTAAATGTTCATCAACTGCCTGGTGTATGCTACTTACTGTTATGGGTCTTTGTCCTGGAACCTCAATTCAGTTCTCACAATAGACCGACGGAACTTATTGTTCCCATTTTTCAGAATGAGTGACTGAGGCTCAAAGAAGTAATCTTCCTAGAACCACTGGTAGGTGGGTATATCTGTGATTCTGGACAACTGGGCCAGGTGTTTGATTTTTTTTTTTAAGATTTTATTCATTCATTTGAGAGAGATCAAGAGCACAGGAGGAGAGGGAGAGGGAGAAGCAGGCTCCCCGCTGATCAGGGAGCCCAACTCAGGGCTCGATTCCAGGACTCTGGGATCATGACCTGTGCAAAAGTCAGACAGTTAACTGATTGGGCCACCCACAAGTGCCAGAAGTGCTCCCTCGTGACCCCCAGCAATGCCACAGGCATTTCAGGAGACAGAACAGAGGACATTGGCAGATGTGTTGCTACCCTTGTGGGTGCTTGAAGGGTTAGACTCATGGGACTTCAGGTATGGGCTGGACTTGAATGTTGTACCTGTGCAAATCTCTCTATGTGTCTGCATTTTCTATCAGAATTGCAACAGAGGATAAATGAGGAGGGGGAAAAGACAAAACAAAACACATGAAATGTCTCTTAACCTAGATAGAGTCTGTCTCCAAATAAGTACTCAGTACCTGTTAGTGCTCCGTAGCTCTGACCCCCACCCTGGGTGCATCAGTATCTACTACTCTAAGGGACCTCCCTGGAAGAGTTTGACAAACGCTACCAATGAGAACAATTCCACTCACCTGGGAATGAGGAAACCTACTTTCAGGGGTTTTTTGCCCCCAACGGTGGACCACTTAACCAACAGTGTTAAACTCTGCTTCTGTATAAAAGGGTTTTAGAGTGGGCCCTTTTTGCATTTTTTTAGCATCAAAATTCTGTGGCTTTATAAAGATTCTCTCTCTGCCTCACCATGATTTTTCACTGTAGATTTTGTTTACGTTGCATATCAGAGAGAATTCATCTTGCATGTGAATTTCACACACTGTACCTGTTTCTCTACTGCATTATTGAAATGCAGGAAACTTCAAAGCTTCCTCTAAAAATTCCTTTTAGTTTGATTGAACTCCTGAGAGCCCTTGTGGTTCAGGCTGCTCAGAATAGAGCTGTTGTTTGTTTGTTTTCTTTTTCTTTTTTTAAGATTTTATTTATTTATTTGAGATAGAGAGAGAGCGCATGAGTAGGGGAGAGGGAGAGGGAGAGAGAGACACAGATTCCCCGTTGAGCAAGTGGACAGATGCGGGATTCAATCCCAGGACCCCGGGATCATGACCTGAGTCTAAGGCAGATGCTTAACCAACTGAACCTCCCAGGCGCCCCTGTTTTTGTTTTTTGACCCTTAATAGTGCCCTTGGCAAATTTTGTAGCTTTCTGTCTTTGATCTTTTTTTTTTTTTTAATAATCTCTGCCTACCCCTCACCCACCGGAATCAGGAATGAAGAATTTGCATACTATTATAAAGGTTTTAAAATTGTAAAACAAAGAACATATTTATGGTTACACAGTTGACACGATTGCATCTTAAACCTTATTTTAAATTGCTGACAAACTGGAAGCAACCTAAATTATTGCAGGAATAAATAAATCCAGCACTATGGAAAGTGAATAAACAGATTAAAAAGAATGAGCTAGCCATTTTTGTACTGACATAGAATTTCAAGACCTGTTTTGCCTGAAAAAAGCATGTCTCAGATCTATAAGCATATAATACGTTTATATGTTTATGTTATATAACATATGTAATATAGAGTTTAGAGTATAGTTTCTGCGCATGAAAAATAGTACATATATATAAACACGTAAGGTACATTCGGATGCAAAGCAGCCGCTGAGGTGGGGAAGGGAGCCAGGCTTCCAGGTGGCCTTGTGTCTGAGGAGGAGGGACTGCCCAGGAGGATTTATCTACTAGGACAATATATTCATGTCACTTGTGTAATTACAATTAAATAGACTCATAAAATTGTTATGGTTTCTAATACAGCTTTTTAAGAAATACATGTTTTTGTTCTGAGAATCTTTCATTTTTTTAAAAGATTTTATTTTATTTATTTGTCAGAGAGAGAGCAAGAGAGAGCAAAAGTGGGGGAGGGCAGAGGGAGAAGCAGGCTCCCTGCTGAGCAAGGAGCCAGATCCCAGACTGGTCATGGAATCATGACCTGAGCAGAAGGCAGATGCTCAACTGGTGTCCCACAGCCTTTTACTTTTTATTGACTTTTTTCTGATTACTAAAGCCATACTTACTCATTATGTAAAATTCAAACATCAGAAGTATAGAAAATGCAGCAAGTGTACATCCTTGTAATCCTATCCCTCCTTAACAGTATAACCGTCTTTGATAATTTGGTGCTCTTATTATTTCACTATCATCTATGATCAACATGATTTCATAAACTTCCAAAATCATTATACTATATCACAGCCATCGAGATGGGAAGAAAAGGATTATAATAAGACTCACTCAATAAAATTTGCAAGAAGACCCTCACCCTACTTTATTTTTCTTTTTCAGTATCTTTTTTCAAAGCAACCTGCTTCCTTAATATAAACTTCCTAAAGCAGTTTCTGGTAAAAAGAAGTTGCTTGGATATTACTGTCAAGTCATCTAACAGCTCATAGGAACTGATCAGAAAAATGTGCTTGCAAATTGACAGAACTTGACAGATCAGACAGGTCTTTCATGTGTATATATTTTTATACACACGCACACATATACACGCACACACCATTTGTGTTGAGCTCAAAGTTTTTCAAAGAGGCTGCCAGCCTCACCTTTGTTTATAAGAAAAATGGACGCTGGGCACAGACACATTCACCCCATTACGTGTGTCTCCTCCAGAAGGATGATAAACCATTTTACACCATTTCTGCCCAAAACACATTTCTGTCAGGAGAGCTACTGTTCTGGATTCTGTCATCATGTCTTCAGTTTCCTGGAGAAACAGCGTGGAGTTAGGCAAAGGTAGACAGACATGGGTGCGAGTTCCAGCTCTGTCTCTTACTTGCTTTGTGACCTTCGCTTAATTAGGCCATCTGTGAAATGGCACGTGACTTGAAATGTGCTCATGAAGACTCACCAAGCTAAATGGAATGTAGTTAACACATCTCCTGGCACATAGTAGATGCTCAATAAATATTACTTCTTTTCCCTACTTAAGTTTTTCCAAAATGCTCTTATATCTATCTATTTTCATGGAAAATCACTGATTAAGAGTTGATGAATATCACATGCAGCCCATAACACATTTTTTAAGTTTTTATTTAAATTCCAGTTAGTTAACATACAGTGTGATATTAATTTCAGGTATACAATACAGTGATTCGGCAACTCCATACATCACCCAGTGCTCATCCCAAGTGCACTCCTTAATCCCCATCACCTATTTCAGCACTATCCCCACCCTCCTCCCCCACTCTGGTAACCATCAGTTTCTTCTCTACAATCAAGAGTCTGTTTCTTCATTTCTCTCCTCTCTCTTTTTCCCCTTTGCTTATTTGTTTTGCTTCTTAAATTCCACATGAATGAAGTAATATGGTATTTGTCTTTCTCTGACTTATTTTGCTTAGAATTACACTCTCTAGTTCCATCCATGTTGTGCAAGTCGCAAGATTTCATTCTTTTTTATGGCTGAGTAATATTCCTGTGTGTGTGTGTGTGTGTGTGTGTGTGTGTGTGAGAGACACCTCTTCTTTATCCATTCAACAGTTATCAAAAGAAAAGCCTTCTGCAAAACAGAGGAAAAATCAACAAAACCATAAGATAACCTATAGAATGGAAGAAGATATTTGTAAATGACATCTCTGATAAAGGGTTAGTATCCAAAATATATAAAGGACTTATAAAACTCAACACTCAAAAAAATAAATAATCCAATTAAAAAATGGGCAGAAGATGTGAATAGACATTATTCCAAAGGAGACATGCAGATGGCCAACAGACACATGAAAAGATGCTCAACATCACTCATCATCAGGAAAATGCAAATCAAAACTACAATGAGCTATCATCTCACACTTGTATGAATGGCTAAAATCAACAACACAAGTAACAACAGATGGTGATGAGCATGTGGAGAAAGGGGAACCCTCATGCACTGTTGGTAGGAATGCAGACTGGCACAGCCACTCTAGAAAACAGTATGGAGTTTCCTCAAAAAGTTAAAAATAGAATTACCCCAAAATCCAGCAAAAATACTAATTCAAAAGGATACGTGTATCCCAATGTTTATAGCGGCATTATTTACAACAGCCAAATTATGGAAACAGCCTAAGTATCCATCAACTGATGAGTGGATAAAGAAGATATGTGTGTGTGTGTGTGTGTGTGTGTGTGTGTGTATAACTGAGCCACAAAAAAGAATAAAATCTTGCCGTATCACTACTTTTAGCCAGCTTATCTGTAGCACAGGAAATTTTTCACATTATTTCCTATCGTTCATATGAAAATCTTCATATATAAAGACAGGTGTAAATCCTACCTGTCCTCTTTGTTCAGGGCTATTATGACAAGACTCAAAAGAAGAAAGATCACTGGACATTGGGATGGCTGTTTCCAGGTGTTTGTGGTCATGGCTACCATTGCTAACCGATGGTCATGCTTACTTTACTATGTATTAAGAACACGGTGGGTTACTTTGACACATTTCCTACACGGGCAATTGAAACTCACATCTCAGTGATGTCAGTGATTCAGCCAAGGTCACACAGCTGGTAAATGTGACCAGAATCCAGATGTTGGATTCTTAAACTAACGCATTTCCTCTCTACCCTTTCCCTCCCCCCTCCCCAGCGCCAGCCCTCAGCGCTCCAGACTACCATTAGCTTGAGTCACTCAGAGTGGTTTCTGCCCCCAAAGAGCGTGCTTGACTGAATGCACCTACTGAGTCTCTCAGCCTCAGTGTTCTCAGCAAAATCTCAATCTGACTTATTTTATCCATGGTTCTCAAATGCTCTTTAATAATCAAATATCAGGAAGTTCAACTTGTGGCCATGAGATAAAATATACACATACTTATCTGTAATATACTGAGTTTTTATGATAATTTTATTTAGTTCCAAACACGTTCTTTTAAGAATGTCTTTTTTACTTTTTAGGTGTTAAAAATGCTCTTTCTTAAAAAAAAATGCCCTTTCTTTCATAAAGTCATGGGGATAGTGGATGGTACTTGGGGTTTTTTTGTTTGTTGATGGATTTTTCATACTTCTCTTTGGCAAAATACAAAATTGAACTTTATAGCAGTCCCTTGGGCCTTCTTATTTTGCTTTGTTTTTATAATTGTCCCATACATGCCACAGATCTGGAAAATGCCAGGAACTGTAGGCCAAGTACTCTCTGGCTCTGTTCCAGCCATATACTAGGGGTCTTAGGAGACACAGCTGAAGGTCTGGAGCCTCCCTTATTAATCAGAGCCCCCATCAGAAGGTCTCTTGCAAAATTAGCTGCAACAAAGCAGCCAAAAGACAGGAACCACAAGCTCCCAAAAATAACCTTGGGACAGCTGTGCATGCCATCAGAGTTCTGAAGACTGCATCTGAGCCCATTTGGGAAGGTTGGCAACATCCTGCCAATCTGAGCCAGGCGGGAAAGCACTTGTGCCAGTTCTCTTTCTCTTTTCTCTGTCTGATATTTGTGTTTTGTATTGTGAGAATGATTTCATTCATTTGTTACCCAAACACAATGACTGAATCCCCTGATCTGATCAGGAAACCATCATGGTGCTATGTAGGTTGGCAGGACAAGGTGTCCACTATGCTGCTTCTGTCTCTGTGCATACCTCCTCTCCTCTGTCCTTGGATCCTGCTCCCCCAAGGAGAACCTTGCACTCACAAACCCCGTAAGCTTTTAGGACTTCAGATCTGGGATGCATCTCAGAGGTCATTCGGTTCCACCCATGTAACCAAGGAAGCCAAAAGAGAAAGTCATCTGCCCACGATCACAGACAAATATGAGAAAACTGGGTCAAGAGCCCCACTCTTCATCACAGAGACAGGCAACACTGATGTAGTCCCCTGTCTGCTGGACCCCATATTAAGCCTCCATACACCTCCTCTTACTATCCTCACAGTCAAAGACGAGGTCCCATTCTTTTACCATTTTACCAATGAGGCAACAGAGGTTCAGAAGTTAAGTTAGCTGTAGGGATGTAGGATTTAATCCAGTGCAGTGTGACTCTTTAGCCAGTGCTCTTAGCCCCTACGTTATGCTGCCTGAAGGTCTCTTTCCTTGAAAACCTGCATCATCCTACCTCTTCCCACCCAGCGTGAAAATGCACCTTTTCCCTGGTGCTTGTTGTTCTTTGAGACTCAGTAAGAATCGTGTCCTCAAGACTGCGAATCTGTCAAACATCTGTGCCATCCTCCATACCTACGAGGTACTGAAGGTACTACCCTTACCTTAACGAGGATAAAAATTGTACCTACTTGATAGGCTTGTTGTGACAGTTAACACTGTTTAATATAGGGTGCATCAGAGGGGTTATTATTAAAAATTTCGTGTCAGGGACAATGCTTGATTTAATCATAGTTCCCTATTGACATTTTTTTTCAATGAATAAACATATGAACTCACACATGAATAAAATGATATGTGAGACAGAGTCAGACCCTCTTCTTAAGGTGTCAGTACGCTAGTTGGGAAAGGGCCTAAAACAGAGTTGAAATAGTAGGCATCCCTGGGTGATTTGTACTTTTAATTGCTTATTCTTGAGCTAGGACTGCTAAAAACTATTAATTCAGAGATCTGTCCTGTGAAAAAAAGACACTGATGAGCAGGATTCACAGGGGAACACTGAACGTGTGTTTTAAATGCCCACTCTTGGCCAGGCCTGCCCACCTGATAGGTGTTCATCAGAAGGCTAGTAGGTGGCAGAGCTGGGATACAGCCCTGTATTTGTTGAGCTCAAACTCCAGTGTTTTTCTGTGACTCCATTCTACCTCTGAGCCCTTCAAACTCTTATTTAGGATACCCGCCAATCTCTTAGGAAGATGACGGAAGTGTATTTCAAAGGTAGGTGTTCCCCCATGCCCAGGGTGAAGACCGCCTGACCCCACTGCCTGCCTTCCCAAGCCTTTCGGAAGCACTTACCAGTCTGCTGACTCAGTCCTGTCCTCTCCGCCCTGTTCCTTCCAGGAGCATCACTGCCTTCGCATTAAAATCCTGGGGGACTGTTACTACTGTGTTTCAGGGCTTCCTGAGCCCCGCCAGGACCACGCCCACTGCTGCGTTGAAATGGGCCTCAGCATGATCAAAACCATCAGGTAATCTGACTTCTCCTCCATAATACCCATGCCTTCAATGTGCGTGAAGACACACCTGTCCTTTGAGGTGGATGATGTGTTTGTTGTTTGACTTATGGCACAAAAACTGCATGCCCATTAACTCTCCCGTATGAACCAATGAACCTGCCAGCTTCATTACGTTCCTGGTATACCTTCCTTTGTCCAACATATTTGTATTACCAGTGTCCTTGTGGGGATACAGCAAGGACCAAGCTGACTGTGGTGATTGCCTTCAGGGAGTGCAGTGCAGTGAGAGAAAACTCAGTATGGTACAGTAAGTGCTAAGATGAATCCAACCCAGGATGTGCAGAGGGAGATAGAAGAAGAACAGATCATTTGGGCCAGGGTGCTGGAGAAGGCTCTCCAGAATAGAGCTGTTTCAGCTGTTTTCTAAAAGGTGAGCAAACCATAGATCCTGGGGGAGTGGAGAGTGTGGCTGGAATGTGGGGGGTCAGGATGTGCTACAGTGACAGCTGGTAGAGCCTGGGGAGGAAAAGGTGGTGACAGGTGGCTTGCAGGCTGGGAGCAGGCTGGGCTCACAGGCCTTCTCAGCCATGATAAGGGTTGCGTTTTAGCCTGAGGCCAACAGGAAATCATCATAGGGCCACCACCAGGGTTGGTTTCATGAGTGTGTGACAAGTGCCTTTGGCTTTGGTCAGTGTATCCAGCAAATAGAAGCTTAATCATGAGGTCAAGGATTTTGGAATTAGACTGCTTGTGGCTTTAGGACAGAAGCTCAGTGGTGTCAGAGCTCCCCTTGAGGATCCAGATAGGAAGCTCCAAATCAAGCCTCCAGGCACTGCAGCCTTCCCTGACCACAGCAAAAACAGTAAAGAGGGTACATGGGCAGAAATCTTCTCTGTGGCTTACACCTTCATCTTATAAGGGAAGAATACTGGCATTAAGAGGCTGGAAAAATCTCCCAAGGAACTCAGCCTTGGTTGTGTGGTCTAATAGGTATGTTTGTGATCCTTGGCTGTGTCAGTCTGGTTTAAAGAGCAGCAGGAGAGCAACTTGTACACCCCACACACATCCTCCACTGAAGGCTTAGATCACCTGATGGCTTCCAAAACCAATCCTGGAGTGGGCAGGAGGGATGTAAGCAATTGCGGCCATGACCAACACAGTGTGCCTGACTCCTTCAACTTGCTGACAGATCCCCGACTTCATTCGAGTTTGGGGCAGAGGTCTGTTGACATCAGGAAAGACTGTGTAATTCCCTAATTAAGAAAAGGATGGAAGCTCTTTCCCTAAATATGATTTTGTTTCATTGATGTGATACTGGTCATTTCAAGATTTAGCTAGATATCACGTTCCTGGTGGGTAGACATGCTACCCTGGCAGACCCTCAGGGTCTCACCTCTGGAACCAACACATCACCAGCATCCAGTCAAGGTGGCATTGTGCTTTGCTATGGGGGATATGATGAAAACCCCACCATCACTATCCCTGAGACCAAGTAGAGAGGTGGAGAAAGAGATAGGACATGCCCCCTTTCTGACAGAAATGCAGAAGTTCTCACTTCTAAGAATTGTGGAGAAAGGAGCCCACAAATTCTAACCCAGAGTTCCTTCTAGGTATATGGAAAAGATTGAAGACACTTCTTAGCTGTTAATTTGGACACTTGTGAGTCTTGCCCTGAAAACTGGGATGAATTGTAATATGTTAACTAGCTTCAAGGGAGACAATAGGCCTGACACCCAGAAGGCTTGTTGTCTTATGTACATTCTACAGCTAATTAGATGTGTGAACTTTATTCTACCCGGCAATTGGTATGTATATCAACAATAACAAAAAAATCTGCAGAGCTCTACCAAGTGTTAGATGCTGCCATACTAGTCCCTGGAAGTACAGTGATAAACAGGTCACAGAGCGTCTCTCTTGCCTGTGAGTGTCCATTAGGAAGATGACTTGGATTTGCTGTCTGTGAAATGATGAAATTGGGCCAGCTCTGAAGTATCTGCCAGTTCTGAAAGTCTGTGATTTTTGATCAACCACATCAAAATTAAGTAGCAAAACTTGTCACAGGCTTTCTTTTTAATATTTTTATTTTTATGGTGATATAATTGACAAAAATTATGTATTTAAAGTGCAGTATGATGATTCAATATATGTATACATTGTAGAAAAATTATATTGTCAATTAATACATCCATTGCCTCAAGTAGCAATCTTTTACTCTTTTTTTGGCAAGAGCATTTATGATCTACTCTTCTGGCAAATTTCAAGCACAGCATTATTAACTATAATCACCATTCTATACATCAGATCTCAGAACTTACTTATAATGAAAAGTTTGTACCCTTCGACCCATATCACCTCATTTCATTTCCCCCATTCCCCTTAACCCTGGCAACCACCCTTCTACTTTGTTTCTATGAATGTGACTTTTTGGGTTTTGGTTTTAGGTTTTCTTAGATTTCACATACACAGTATTTGTCTTTCTTTGTCTGGCCTCTGTCATTTAGCATAACACACTCCAGGATCATCTTTGTTGAAGCAAATGGTGGGATTTTCTTATTTTTTAAAGCTAATTAATATTCCTGTGTGTGTGTGTGTGTGTGTATGTGTGTGTGTGTGTGTGTGTGTGTGTATACAAGGATTTCCTTCTTTTTTAAAGCTGGTTAATATTCTATTATATGTGTGTGTGTGTGTGTGTGTGTGTGTGTATGTGTGTGTATACAAGGATTTCCTTCTTTTTTAAAGCTGGTTAATATTCTATTATATGTGTGTGTGTGTGTGTGTGTGTGTGTGTGTATACAGACACCACATCTTCTTTATCCGTTCATCCACAGACTTTCCATAGGAGTTTGTATCTTGAGCTTAGAAGAAATGCTGCAGAGATGATACTGCAGAAGAAAAGAACAATGATTATCAAAATGCTTAAGATGCTTAGGACATTATCATTTATCTCTCCGGAGGGGACCTTATTCCTCCTGACCATTTTGTCTAATTAAAGGGCTCCTGTCTCAAGTTCTAGAGTAGGTCAGTGAGAGGTGAGACGTGGTTAGGTTGAAATGACTCAAGGACTTTTTCTCATCCATTGCTTAAGGGCGGCTTTTATTCTCTTAAAATAAGACAGTTCAGTAGGATATTTTTTAACTGCATGAATCAGAGTCTATTAATACTCAAACACTCCTTAATTATAATGTAGGTGACTGGAGGTCCAGCATTAATTCTTCCAGTTAACAACAAAACACAATGCAGAGGAATACAAAAGAACTCTGGAGCAAGGCAACTTCAGTTACAGTGGGCTCAGACTCTAGAGCTTCCACCCTTACAGTCAAGCATTGCAGCCTGTGGAAGGATTGGCAAAGAGTATTTCTACCTGAATGCGTGCAAAAGAGAATCCCATTCACATAACTTTATCACAGTCTTAACCATCACTTACACAAGACGTGATTTTCTTCTTCAGGCCCAAAGACACTTGTTCCAACTGGGAAACTTAAGAGAAGCCATGAAGTCTGGAACCATACATAACATGACACTATATGTGTTGTCACATAAT